>NC_052478.1:7448129-7756653 GCF_009730915.1 Dioscorea cayenensis subsp. rotundata
TTTTATTTTTAGAGTAATCTAGTGTATATAAAAAGAAGTCAAATATTATGTATATATGAGGGAAAACTATTAGTTGTGATATTTTGGTTTGATTATAAAGAAATTATTCTCTCTTATCTTTTTGTAATCCCTTAAAAGATTATTTTTACATGGATTATGAGCTCAAGCCTTTATTAATTTCCAAAATTGGCTCGAAAACAATTTACAAAATGTCAAAAAAACACCATGAATCAAATGTACAACTGTACTATATTTTCAAAAGTAACACCAACCATCACAACAAACCTATTCATATTCCAAAATTTAACAATAAACAAATCACTAACCACAGTTAAATACAAAATTAATATTATATTAAATCACAAATGAAAGAATTAAAATAATAATAAAAAGAAAAATAAGAAAACATATCCTACTGAATCTCAACATGTTGGAACAGAGCAAAACCAATCCCAACATCAAAGGAAAAGTATAGATAACAATGAAGGGGTTTTAACATATATTTTTCTTAATAAATAAAAATCTGAAAATTACATATTGCCCTCATAAAATTTCTTCTACCATGTGTATTTCTACTGAGGGTTATTATTCATATATTGTCAAGTATAATAAAGCAAGTTACATGTAAACTACATAGGTCATATATGTACTATATATATATATATATATATTTATCCTATCTTATGGTATAACTTTTTTTTTTTTAAGTTCTAAAAATCATTATAAGATAAGTGTTTTTCTTAATAACTTAGCAGCAATTTTGTGCTATATTATATGTATATATAAATCTCAATTTTTGATGGTTTCATATATATAATAATAATATAGTAGATACAATAACTATTTGTATACGCTTATAAATTATTCTTATCTATTTATGGGAAATTCATGTTCACCTATACATCGTAATTTTCAAAACTTTCACAAAACCCTCCTACTTTTGCACACCCGGACCACCCTTCAGTAGTGTTTTAACTTCCCTTTTACTCCCTACCGTTCATACAGAATGGGTCCATGTTGTGAAATCCATTTTAGCACGAAAATGGTGGGAAAGAAAAGCAAAATCGCATCATGTTCAACCTTTTTGAAGGACTTCTGCGTTTTGGTTTAACGTTTAAATATTTTACTAATATGTTTAATAATTATCATATCAGTGTAATACTTCCCATCTCCGTTTAACGTTATCTTTACATGTATAACTATTCATATTAGCGTGTAAATTCTCAAAAGTCTCTGCGTAAAAGCGGTGATCTTTTTCGTTTGATCTGAATTCTTTGGCGGTGTGCGTGGCGGTGGCGAGGTTATGGTATCCCGTGCGTAGAAATTAATGGCGGCATTAAAATTTATGCGCGGTAACATAATTTTCGAACACCGTTCGTTCTCATCGATCGATATCGACACTTTGTCGTTTAACTTTTTCTCGGATATGAAGAGTCGGCATGCTTGTGGAATTCACACCATAAATAACAGGAAAGAACCCTCCCCGATGGACAACCACTCCTCGTCGTCCTCATCATCCTCCTCCTCCTCCTCCTCGTCCTCCTCTTCCCATGGACAACCACTCTGTCACGAAAGGATGTTTCGTGAACCTTCTTCCTTATCTTGAGAATCATTTAGCGCTGATCACGCAACAAGTTAAACTATCTTTTTCACGCTTAAGTCGAAATGCTCTCATAATTGCACGAATGCGAGAGGATTCTTGATGGATGGATGACGGGCAAGCAATTAAGCGAGCATTTCGACTTGGGTAAGAAAAGAAATTTTTCACGTATTTCGTGATTGCGGAGGATTCTCTAGAGGAGGGAGATCGAGGGAAACATCCTTTAAGGCGAGGGTTGATATTTATCACTTGAGACTTTTACATTTACCATTTAAGAACATTACGTCGAGTGTACAACTATTACGTTACGTGTTTAACTATCGGGATCTTCGTTTAAGTCCGACCATGACACATTGATTAATAGTCGTTTTTCATGAATGTGTGTTGTTTAACCTTTTTTTAATGTTATGCGTTGTGCGAGGTTCAAGTTGATCGCATGTTATGCAGCCAGTGTGAGCGTTCGAATGTCTGAGACACTTGTTTAGATTATCACGAGTCGAGTCGTGAGTGTCAAAAGTCCGAGCGGACGTTGTAAATGTTGTAAATGTTGTAAATCTTTTTATAAATAAAAGCGAAACAAGCTTATTTGTTGTGAACTTACGAAATTTAAACATAGACCTAGTAAAAAAACAAACAATGTGGGAAACAAAAAGAGCGTCGTTGTAAACAATAGAAAATACGTAAATATGTTTTAAGCAGTGACAGCGGTGTTTAAGAAAAAAAGTTACTCTTTAAACAATGACAGCGGTGTAAACAATAGAAAAAAAGTTAAACACTACTCAGAGTTACTCTTTAAACAATGACAGCGGTGTTTAAGAAAATACGTAAAGATGTTTTAAGCGGTGACCCGGGGAGGTACCCATCTTCATGCGATGTCGGTGAAAGCATTCAATTTAAACAATAACATATTATTTAAATGATATAGACTTTAGTTAAACAATTAACCGTTTTTTTAAACACTATATGTATCTGTTTAAACATAAAAAAAGCAGCGTTTACGAGAGACTCATGTTGAGTTGAGAACTTTCATTCGAGCGATGACAATATGTCTTCCTCGCGACGAGTGACATATATTTCCCTTTTTTTGCCCTTGGGATGGAGGGAAAAAAATACCGCTGATCACATCACGTCTAGTCTAACCTCTATGCATACAAGCTGTGCACTTTTTTTGTTTGCCTTTCATTTGCTTTGTTTGTTCTTTACATCTTCTACTTCTTCTTCTTCGTCTTCTTTTTTTGTTCTTCATTTCATTTGGTTTTGTACGATTTGGTTTTCGACCCGATATATTATGGAAGTTTTTGTGGTATTGCTAGATTGACGGGGAGGGAAGAGTGCTAATGTTCGCAGCTCGAGACTTCTTGGGAGTTGGTGTTAGGTGAGATATGTGAGCGATGGGGTCTCGAAGTTTCTCTTGTCGAGGGTTAAGTTCATCACACGGATGGATATAAAAGCGGTTTGCCCAATCGAAAAGCGATGTTGACTTCCGGCGGATGTGTCACGTCCATTCCATCTTCAAATGTCTTTGTAGTTGATCTTGTCGTCGAGGGAGCGGAAAAATGTGCCATTGCAGAATCCTAATGAAAGCGAGGTTTTACTCGTTGTAAGTTCCTTTTCTTTTTAATTATTCCGGTTATGCGGGGTCATTATTGTTTAAATATGTCCAGTCATTTGGTTAACATATTATACTAGTCCTTTACGTTATTAGTTAATTGCTTAAGTATTTAATTTAACGTTTAACTATTGTCATTATCGCTTAAACATTATACTCTCAGCTTAACATATTGATCTTTTTCATTTGGTGAAGTGTTGGCGGGGAATTGATTACTGCGAGTGCTCCCATTCATCCCCATGGTGACCACGGCGGTGTGGGATGTCTTCCTTCCTCGTCGAGATCATTACGAAGTGTTGTCGTTGGATATTGGACAACGTTTTTGGCGGTGTCGAACATTTTCGAGGGATGTACTTGAAATCATGCGATCAAAAGGAATTTTGACTTCAAATTCATAAAGAGCGAAAAAAACATCGGGTGGCTGTGGAATGCGTTGCCGATGGTTGTCGTTAGGCGCCTTCATGCATCAAAAGAGTATAACAAAAAAATACTTTCGGAATCAAGACAATCAACCCGTCACACACTTGCGGTGGTGGCGTAGGTTGACGTCACGTCCAGCGTCCAAAAAAATGGGTTAGCGCCGCGAGTGATTCGAAGCTCGAGGGACCGTCCCTTATGCAAGGCCATCGACATTCGAGAAGGACATGTTGCGGGGAACATGGTGTCCACATACCATACAAGCGAGGCTTGGTTGGGGAAAAGAGCATGCCGGGTGGTCCTCGGCAGCGGTGACATCTCCGGCTATATTGTTTGCTTTGGTATGTGGATAAGGTGGGTGAGACAAATCCGGCGGCGTTGCGATCGTGGAGAGGCGGTGATCGTTTTTAAGCGTGCATTCTTTTTCTTTCGGTAGCGTGTATTGTGGGATTCGAGAGGGCTTGCGGGGCGGCTAGCTGTTTCTCGATGGTACCCACCTCCTTGGAAAAATATCGGGGTACACTCTTTGGGTGCCCAGCGGGGAAAGATGGTAACAATGGTTTTTCCACGTCGCCTTGGGTATAGTCGACAGCGAGACCGATGCCAATTGGACTTGGTTCATATCTAAGTTAGGCGATGCCTTATCACGAGGTGGAGATTATCATGAGATAATTACCTTACGTGTCGAGACGAGTCGAGGGCCTTGTGGCGCAGTGCGAGAGTCTTCCCTTCTTCGCCACATGCGTCTTGTCTTCGACATTTGGAGGCCAATTTTATGAAAGCCAATGTCGGACTTGGGAAGGCATTGAGGGAGGAGTCTTGGTCTATATGCTTCCGCATTGCGTGGGCATCCACGGCTAAAGATTTCGATGATCACAGTGAATGAGCTGCGAGGCCATATCACCGAAGCTCATCATTTGGTTGATTAATAAATCGGATATGGCACATTGGTCGAATTATCGTTCGGAGGTGATCGTTGGGGTGAGATGTATTCGAGCGTCGGCGGAGTCGTTCGATGCTTGGATCAAGGAAGCTCGTCATTTCTGGGTGGCGAAAATGGTGCGACTCCATAAGGTCTGCGAATGTTGGTTTACACTTAACATTTAGTATTACCCTTTAAACATTCTCAATCTTTGTTTAATTACACTTGTCGACTTTAAATATTAATCATTTCGTTTAAATAATTACAATAATGTTTAAACATGTTGTCGAGTATTTAACCATCATCTGTCTTTGTTTAACCTTATTTGCGAGGTTCAAGTTGATGCGCATGTTATGTAACCGGGCGTGAGCAAGCGACCAAATGGGAGAGCTACTTATGCCCGGACATACATTCGAAGTTAGAGATCATTGTTGAGGGCGGCCGAAATCTTCGTGTTGGTCGTTGTGTCGATGATCGTTACGAGTGATCGACCAATCGCGACAACTACGTGGATCTCGCCATCGAGAACTTGTTCATGTCGAAGGTGGCAAGTTTATGGTATCCCTTGCAAACATGCTTGCTGCGACAATAATGCGAGCAGACACCAGCGTACATCGATTTATTAGCGGGTACTTCAGCGTCGACAATTACAAAGCTGGCGTACAAGGAAGCTATATTCCCCATACCCGAGCGATGGCGGGCCTTGAGGGCGAAATCGTGAGCTTCGTTCTGCGACCGCTTTGTGACTAGAAAGGCGACTGGGCGGCCTAGGCGAAAAGAGGATCGAGTCATGGCGTTTGATGTCCGCGAGTTACATTGCGGCCCGGCGCCGAGGATCCGGTCGTGATCGGCGATCTTGCTGATGAAAGCGTCGCCCGACTAGGCATTGTTAATAAACCGGCGATGACGGGGAAACATTGTGTATTGATGGGAACCTTTCCACATTTAAACTCTTACTCTTTCTAGCGAATTGAATGTATTTACAGAGACATTGTTATTTTTAAGCGGATACTGCTGTAATTTGAAATATTTCAGCGATGTTTAAACAATGAGTGCATTTATTTAAGCAGAGGCAGTGTTATTTTTAAGCGGGTACACCGTATTTTGAAATATTTAAAAGCGATGTTTTAAAGCGATATATAGTATATTTAAACAATGAAAGTGAAATGTACACAATTACAGCGTAAATTAAACAATGAAATAAAAACCGAATGGAATTTAACACCTTTACAATTCAAAACAAACAAAATTTACATTAAGATATACAAGTCATGTTCTTGAACACGAAAACAATGAATTGAATTTGTCGAGTTACATTTGAAAACAAAATTGTGATCGGATATCTGAGGACATGTTATTCAAAAAAACAAAAATTTAACCCGCTTGTGACGACCCCCTTTGTCATGGGACCATGGGCTGCCCTCCCCTCCTTAAGTATCGCGGGTAACATGCAGTGTCCCGAGGTAAGGAGCGTCATGCTGCGGTGGCCGTAACTTCTCACCCCACGATGGTGCTCGATAAACCGCATGGCGTGAGGCGGGCGCAATCGGCGCTTCCTTGTTTTTAGGCGTGGGGTTTTACGTAGCCGTGCTGCGGCGGGTACTTTGCCGTCGCCGACTCGCCTAACTCCATATCGACACAAAAGGTCGAATAGATTCATTGTCGAGATATGCAAGTCGAGATTAGAATACCGATTTAAATACCAAAGCAGGATATTAATCGGACATAATTAAAGAACTTACCATGTCCAAGCGTCCTTATCGTACCCGGACATGAAGAATAATGCACTGTATTCTTGTTTATCATTGTCGGGGACGGCGACATGGAAGTGGCCATTCATGATTATCGGGAGGATGACAATTTGAACTTCATGCGAGGTTGCGCCTGGCATCCCCGATCATAGCCATAATTGTGTCGTATGCGTCGTCACTGCTTTTGACATAAGCAGTATAGCGATGACGGTGATGGGCGCGCCTCTTGTAGAGATATGGCTCTTTGCTCGGCGACTTTTTGTATGATGCATCTGGCGTCCATCACATCATCGGTGACCATCTCCTTCCCCTCAGCGGCGTGTATAATCAGTCGGCGTGTGGTCTGCGGCGTCGTTCTTCCACTGCGACGGTCTTTGAGGGATTAAAGCGATAACGAGATATAATAAGACCATATTGTAAATATTTAAATGATATTATCAATTGTTACATGATATTATATATAATTAAGCGATAAGTAGAAAACTTAAATGATAACATAAAAGGTATTAAACACTATTAGGAAATAGTTAAACACTATAAGAAACCCTTTAAACAATAACATAAAAAGCGTTACACTTACCGATCCATAGAAGCGGTTGAGGAAGATCCTCATCGACTCCACGCTCGTATTTGTTAAAACGACTCGAGGCCAACCCATTTCTTCTTCTTGAATAAAAAGCTTTTCGAGCACGTCCGGTCAATTTTTTTGATTGGCCTTGATCA
The DNA here is from genome assembly GCF_009730915.1 of Dioscorea cayenensis subsp. rotundata. NCBI lineage: Eukaryota > Viridiplantae > Streptophyta > Magnoliopsida > Dioscoreales > Dioscoreaceae > Dioscorea > Dioscorea cayenensis. Next base: position 7,455,152 of record NC_052478.1, read on the forward strand.
TCTCTCTCGTTGCTCGGTCGGGGTCTTCATCGACATCTTCCTTCGATGCGGGGGACGATGGCGGCGAGCATCAGCTGCGAACACATCCTTACATGGTTGTTCTTGTTGTGGGATTGTGTACTGCGGCTTGGGCTGCTGATCATCTTGTCGGCCCTGCGGCCACGCCCGCGACAGCGGATTCGACGATCTTCTCAACCGTGGCCATGACAACGTCATCATTGGGAGACACACCCTTAACTTGTTCTTGATCTTGAGGGATTGTGTCCATCTTTGATGCCGCATGATCTCGGCGGCCGGTTCCACGGGTCGGCGATTTCATCGAGAAGAAGTCAGCGACCTTCTCAACCGCGCAGCGGCCACATCATCTCGATGTCCTCCACCGTCATGTCCATGTCATCAGCGGCGAGACTCGATACTGACATCGAGTCGCCCGATGGTGTTGCTATTGTTTTCATCGTCGGTCGGCGGTGGAGACGAGGCGATATTGTTCTCCTCTTTTTCGCAAGTCTCTTTGAATGTGGCCGCCTTGGAATGACCTTCCCGATGATGTCGTCGTCGTCAAATTCCGACGCCTCGTTCGTCCCGGGTGCTTTAGTTCTTTCGAGGGATGGCGCGGCCGGTTGTGAAACGTCCTTCCGGCGCCTCCACGCGGCGACAAGCCGAGAAACTTCGGTCATCAATATCTGGCATGCACTGCGTAAGAGTTGCGGTGACATCTTAGCCCAATGTCACCGGTGGGAAATGCTGCACGGTCGGAGGGGCTGCCATGGTCGGAGGGGCTCATCGTTGTCGTGGTAGGGGGTTGTTGCAATCTGCAGGGGTAGGGGAGGGCTTCTCCGGCGTCGAGGAATGCGTCTGGCGTGGTGGGGCTGGAAGTAGGAGAGCGGCGTCCGGCGCACGCGATAGAGGCTGCCCTCTCATCACGCCTTGAGCAAGTGGTTCGGGAGCGATGGCATCCATCCAGTCGGTTGGCCCCAACAAATATTTCTTCTTGACATTCGCAGGGAACCATTTCGGGAAACTAACATATGTAAACCAAACAATTTCAGTGAGATCATTCATTTTTAAACTATAAAAAAACTATATTTAAAGCAGTGTTTATATATTTAAAGCGTTATAGAATATAATTAAGCGGAGAACAAAATATTTAAACCGGTATGAATAATAGTTAAGCGGTAAATACTAAAGTTAAGCGCTAAATAAAATGTTTAAACATTAAAGACTTATGTTAAACATTGTCCATGATTTATTACCTCTTTTTCCATCGGCGATGACAAGCTCGTTTCTACAGTCGCTTGCTTCGGTAAGTACTTTCATCGTATAGCCGACATCCTTGGGATCTTGCGAAGCGGACTTTCTTCCCCGTTCGGTCATCTCGTAAAAACCAGACGTTAAGCGCGATCGAGCAACCCTTAATGTACCACTGTGTTGGTCTTCTTCCGGCGCATCTATCTTGCACTCGGGCGGCCGCTTGTGGAATATCCTCCATAAGCCACTTGTGCGTCGCTGCGCCCGTGCGTGTCGCCCCATGGGTCGGTAGATCATCGGCGTAATCAGCGATCCGATTCGGAACCGAGCATGATGTATTTGGGAAGAGGGCTGTCCCCATGAGGTACACCATCGGGAGTTTGACAAAATTATCTTCTTCCCCTACAGTCGAACAAGTTGCACTGAGTGCTCTTGATGGAGTCTCTGTGTCTCTCGTGGGTCTTTGATAGATCCCAGCCCTTGAGCAGCGACTGGTTTTCTTCTTACGAAAGACCACTGCGTCGCCATCGTAGCCTTGAGACCAAGAGCGAGGGCCACGTCTTGAGGTGCAGAAACTTCGGCGAGCTTTCCCCGATCCACGAATTTATTGGTGCGACCATCGTACCTTTGCAAAAGAGAATCAAGAAGGGCCCTCTCTTGGTATATGGCTTCCGAGCTCGATTGAGCAGCGCAAGCGGTGTCCTTGAATAATCTCCGATTGTCGAGGGTCGTGTTAACTTTCAATTCGACTAAGGTCTCCTGAGCCGGTGTCGAAATAGCAGCGCCCGTTAACTAGGTTGACCGCCGTAATCACTGAGCTGCTGACAATAACAACACATTCGACATGCGGTATTGACAAAAGTTTAAGCGGAAATATAAGGTTTTTAAGCGGTAAACTCTCGGTTATTAAGCAGAGATATAAAATGTTAAGCAGAGACCCATTTTTGTTAAGCGAGGCGAGAATACTTAAGCAGAGACAACAAATGTTAAGCTGTAACATCTCATTTCTTAAGCGTCAACCTCGTTTGTAAAAGCGCAACCATATCAAAGCGAAGCGGAAATGTACATTATAAATATTACACAAATCATAACAATCGAAAAAAAACTATTTCGATAGTGTATACATCTGAAAATGCAAAAACAAAACAAAACCCTAGCAGAAATCTCCTATGAGACTAACAAAACCCCGGTAGAAATCCCCTGCGAGACTTGATATCTTCCAACAAAAAGCAGGAGCACAAAACAAAACCGAAAAAAATCTTTCTTTATATGAGCGAGTTAACATAAAACCATACTCAATACCTTAGATTGCAAAGCGATGAAATGCCAACTAGTTGCTGGGGGACTTCTCCTTGAGATATCGGGTGGAAAGGGAAAAAGGCGATGAAATGCCAATTCTGGGAGGCTTAGCGGTGAGAACAACTTGGGAGCGAGCTTGAAATGGAAAAGGCGAAGGCGTGAGTTGAGAAAAAGCAATTAAACGGCTCCAATAAATTGCGTCTCTGGGGGTTACCCTACGGAAAACCGCCCACTTCCTCTCAAATCGCCCGAGATGGGTCAGACCCACGACTCCCCATGCAAGGGCATTTTTCGTCCAAAAATTTGAAACTCACTCCGTTCACATCCGTTATAGGGTTTGGGGGTTTGAAAAACATAGACTTTAAAAGGAGGGGGTTTTTGGGGATTGCAAAACTAACGGGGTGTTTTTGACAATTTTACAAACTTAAAGGGTTTTTTTGGCAATTTCCACTAAAATTTATAACATTAACCTATATGTACTCCCTGTTATTCAAATCATCGCGTCTCCTCTCCCTATTTTATCATTATTATGAGCTTTTCTTGAAATGAATAACTAAATAAATTAAATATATTAGTGAAAATTAAATAGAAATTTTACCATTGACCAATACTTGTTTAGTCAAGTGATAAAAGCACTTAGCAATATATGGTCAAACATGGATTCATAACTCTCAGAGGTTCACAGGATGCAATGTTCTCGGGACAAATACATTCAAATAGGTTTCGATAAGTTTTCTAAAAAAAGTGATTTTTCCTTTAGGATTATATAGTGTGAGTGATTTATTAGCTTCATATTATTTATATAAATCTCCAGTAATTTTTATTACCGTATATGATATTTGATCAAGTTAAATAATTTTTAAAAAATTAATAAATTATGATAATTGATGCACCTATATATTAATTTATAATTTAATTAAAGTTAACAAAAATTACACTTATCACTTATTTAAAAAAAAAAATCCATCATTGTTACTCAAAAGTCAAACCATGAAAATGGGCAAGTTGATGCATACTGTTAACTCGAGTCCATTATTTTGTCTTTATGCATCATGAAAACCACATTCCATACATTCTAATTCTTGTCTTTTCTTCCGACCTACATATTTTATTTGTGTAAAAATGACCAAAGCTTCAATGTCAACCCATCGTCCTCAATATTTCACACTCATATATCACTTCAATGTTTCATAATTAATCAATTTCAGAGAAGAAATTACCAAGAAGGTGCTTAGCCAGATAAGCATATAGATTTCCATGCTTAAAAATTATCAAATAATTCAAGAATTCAATTGTCTCTTTCTTTAAAATATCATTTTCATTTCACTTTCTTTTCATATTTTTATATTTAAGTGGTTATTTTGCCCTCAATTTAATTAATTATTATCAGTATGTAATTAAATTTTTAAAGATAATTATATGAATTTAAAAAAGAGTAATGATATTTTTACTGAATAAATTTTCCTAATAAGTTTTCCGAATGACGTGGATATTTAGTTGGCATCCATGTTAGCATCCACATTCTTCTTTCTTTATTTTTTTAAAATTTTTTTTATTATCTAAATCCTAAATTTAAACATTTAATTGTAAAGATAAAAATGTAAATGATAAACCGAAAATCCCTCCCTAAACCATAAACTAGAAATCACAAACCCCCGCAAGGGATTTGTGATTTCTTGTTTAGGGTTTAGAGCATAGGATTTATGGTCTAGGGTTTAGGGCTTAGAATTTAGGGTTTAGGATTTAGTATTTATTATTTAGGGTTTACAATTTTAGATTTTTAGTTTATAGATTTTGTAGTATTTGGGTTTATGATTTTAGATATAGTTTTATAATTTTTTTTAATGTTACGTATTTAAGAATTTTTAAAGTTCAAATTTGAAGTTTATATAAAAATAATAATGACGTGGATGAGGATGTGGATGATAAGTTGGGCATCCACGACATTCAGAAAATCTATTCGATAAATTTATTCTGTAAAAATAGCATCGCTCTTTAAAAAATAATAATTTGTTTCTTATGATTCTTAAAAGATAAGTTCCTCAAGTCAGTAGGGTCTAGAGATTAAATCTCCCCTTTGGTAAGAGTGAGGGCATGACATATGGCTTTTCACATTTGTAAAAAAAATTAAAAAATTGAGATAATTTTTTTTCAATCTATATTATTGAATTAAGCAAATCAATTTCTGCCACTCAGATTAATTTTTATTGACAAAATAAATCAATTAAATACCTTTTAAATTAGTAAAATGAATTTGATTTGAATTTGATTTGGATCTAATGGACATCATTGTCATATATATATATAAATATTTTAAGTCAACTTGTACGAAAAAAACAAATATGATAAAAATTCTTGCAAATTAATTAAGTTTATATGAGATCACAATCTTGGCTAAATATATTCCTATATTTTGAACAAGACAACATGCAATAAATACTACACGTGGCAGTCAAACAGAAGTATATATATCCACTTCCTGTTTGGCACCAAACAGCTGATCTTATTCTCAAGATACCTGGAAAGCCGCACACGTGCACTGTGATTCCGTCATCTTCGCGTCACGCTCAAATAACGGGCTTACCATCTGCCAAACACTGACGAATTGAATCCATCCACGTGTCTACTACACAGCAAATTGTACACGTGTTAGTACCTGAGACGAAGTGCAATGTACTACCATACAATGATTCTTGTATTGGATCGTCTCAGGTTCCGTTTTGTTAAGCCTCGCGAATGAACCGGCTCACGCTGCCTTTTTACACAACAATCCCTCTATAAATAAAATTCACAAGTATATTCCTATCAAATTTTGCCTCAAGCCCCTCCATATTTTCAACATTTACAGTATGAGGTCTTTCTGCAAAATTTCCCTAATTTAAAAATTTTAAACACCGTAATAAAGATAAATCTCAAATAAAATAAATAAATTTTTGGTAATTTTTTTTTATAAATAAACGATAAATATTTTATTTTTAAAAAAATAGAAACATTGCATAGACGTGAAGGATAAGTTTATCTCGAGTTTTTTTTAAAATAAATATCTTATTTTAAAGTAGTATTAAAATTATTATTTTTATTAATTTTTTAAAAACAAAATCAATTAATGCAACCCATCAAGAAAACGGACATGTTTTGTGGGGCTTTGAGAAATAAATGAGCATTTTTAGTATTTTCGGCAATAAAGGGTCCAAATTCAATGCTAACCTATCTTTTTTTTTTTTTGATAAACCCCTCAAAATCTTAAATAATTAGAAACAACCACCCGTTTGACTTTTATTTGTTCACAGTGACCCTCACTGTCTTCCCATCTGTGATTTTATTTGGATTGCATTTGGTTTAATGACCCAAACCCTCACCGTCTCTTCCCTCTTCTCCAAACCCTAGTCTCGCAAATCGGTAGCCTTTTCGTGGATTTCGAGATCTCGCTTTGGGGGGTAATCTTTCCATTTCCTTTGTTCATTCACCTGCCTGCTTGAATTCCTCTGGAATTTTTTTGAGAAGATTGTGAATTTAGCATTCCTTGATTTTGTTCTGTGAGTGATTTTGATCAACATGCGGAGTTTGATAGCCTGGAAGGCATGGGGTTGGCAATGGGTGGGGTTTGCAATATTTAAGCGAATAAATTTCTCTTGTTGTGATTGATTTCATGCGGTTCTAGTTGTTGTTGATGGTGAGCCAAATGTTTTGAACAAGAATAGTTGCTGAATTTGTACTTGTTGGTTGTCTTTTTTATTATATTTATCCATTTTTGGGTGGAGGGTACTTATCGTTTTGACTTTTATGATCATATATTGTTTTTGTGATAATTGTGAAACATACCTTTTGAAACTCTAGTCTGAATCAGAGTTTCTCATGTTTGAGGTTTTTGAATTTTGGTTTTGATTGATTTATTTTCCATGGCAGTTTCATCGATCATGTTTTGAGATACTCTGTAGAAAGTTACTGCATTTAATTTGAATAGCTTGTTGCAAAATCTTCATCTTCTTTGAAGTGTTAGCTGATACCATATTTTTCTCCAGCTATACTAGTATTGTCATCCTTTGCCCTTTTTTTCAAGTTGCCACTCCTGAAATACTTTGTCTTTTCAAGATCAATATACTTTTCTGTTATTCTCATATTCTCTTAAATTTTGAATGATATTTGTCTTACCCTTTTTGAGTGTTCCTTTTGTGTGCTGAAGTGCATGATAGATAGGTCATGTTCATTTTTATCCTTTTAGCATTTAGTCTGAATATTGGATCAGATTTTGTTGTTGTCGTCATTGTTGTAGATTTATCTTTGGCAGAAGAAAATTTTCCTTGGATAGTTTATGCTTTGTCTCCATCACTTATTGAATATAAATGATGCAGGAAAATGCAGGATTTGTAAATCACCAAAATTTCAGGCACTGCTACTCGCTATGCACTTGGAGTAGCAGACACCATGAAACTTGGTAAGCATTTGCTCCTGATACCTTTCTGTTTGTTGTATTTACCTTGAAACTAATTTCGGTATGCTTTCGTACTCTGTTTCTTTCATGATTTTATAATTTACTAATGAATATATTTCCATTTTCTTATCTTCTGACCCTGTGGCGTGACTTCTATACAAGAATCTCTACTGCTAGTTCCACAAAGTACGTATATCTGATGGTCATCAAACACAACTTTTTTAGACAATAGTTTTGATAGTTAGCTATTGGCCTTTTTATGGAAAGATTTCATGTGATCATGTTGACAATTTAATATCCCACCACTGGATCTGCTATTTTTTGACTTTTCTTTCTTGTGCTTAAAGATTATGTTTCCACAATTCTGATAATCTTGGTATGTTAAGATGATTTAATATCCTGTGTTTTATGCTTGCTTTCAGAAGGTGAACCACTGGGAGTCCAAACTTCCCATACTCAAAATCTTCCCTTGAATATTATTGGGCATCATAGTAATCCTTTTCTGAATGATTTACCGGTACGGGATAACATGTCCATACCTGAAGGGAAAATTGGTCTTACATTGCCAGTAGAGGGCAAAAACTTTGAAGAAAGGGTAAGCTCTGAAGGAATTGAGCCAATTAACCCATCTGAAGGTAGCTTTGACGTAGGTCAAAGTGGATATGCGGACAATGAGAATAGTGAAAAGAAAGCTTTTCAAATTGAGGATGAGCATCTGGAAGCTCCATACACTGTGCCTGCTGCTGAAGTTGATATTGATTTTTGTACAGACAAAGTAGTTAGCACATCTGAAATGGATGCTTGCAAAGATGGTACTTGTTACCCTGTGAAGGATATATGTGTTGATGAAGGCCTCCATTCACTTGAAAAAATTCCTACACAAAATAAGGGGATGAGCAAGAATATCACTTTTGATTGCAAGCACCCTGCAACTACAAACGATTATGTTGTGGCTATTGAAATTAGAAACAGCAAGTATGACCTGAAGTCTTCACCAGCTGCCGGACATTGTATTTCTGTTTTTGATAAGGATGCCACAGAAGAATTATTTTCTGGAAATTTATCTGAAGGCAGAGACAGGCCAGATTCAGTTGACCACACTGATGTTGTGTTTGCTCCTAATCAAGTGAAGTTGTCCAGTTTTGATTGCATCAACAGCTTGAAGCAGTCTCCTGATCAAGGAAAGATCATTCAGGTATCCAAAAGAAAGCATTACTTTCATTACTTCCTTTGTAGGATATCGAAATAGAAATGCTATTTTCAAATGCCCCTTCAGTAGCACATGCATTGTAGCCTAAACTCAGGTGCTGAGACAAGAGTCATTCTGTTTGAAAATAACCTGGAACAACCAAATGGTCACTTTTATTGTGAGAAGGACATGCTTGTACTGTACTTCTATTTACTGATTACTAAGATGTGAATATGCAACTGTTAATCAGAGTGTGTTCTTGATTTCTTTCTGGTTTTATTGCTTTTGTCCTTCCATTTGAAAATTTATATCTATTACTTTTGATGCTGCTATTGAAAAAAATGGCATCTGCAACTGTGGACCTTGTTAAAAAGGATATGAATACCTTTTTGATTAGTCCTACAACTTGAGAAACAGGTTTAAAACACTTTTATCCTGAACTTCTTTGGCTTGACAGTTGTGGGCTTCTGTTTGGGCAGAAATGCACAGTGCTAGCTGTCATACGCATCTACTTGTGAAATTTATGATGGTGATTGTTGACAGACAACCTGCATTGTTGGTTCAGGATGAGAAGGGGAACATTTCAGCTGTGGTTGTACCTTCGGCTGACAAGAAGCTCATACAAAGTAATGGATCTAAGGAAACTATGGCTAAAAATGAGGTGGCAAGTGGAGTCATTACTTTTAACTTTGATTCTGCAGTGGCGCCTGCAAGTGACACAGAGGACAACAAAGCTAGTCACCAGCCTACGCGAGCTTTATACAGTCATTTGATTGAAGATACTTCTAGTGATACAGCAACAGCTTCAGGTCGAAGTTTATTGGTTCATCATAATAGGGAAGATTCAGGTTTATCTGGGCCTAATTTTATGTCTGATCCAGTAGTCTCCTCTGGCCATGTTCAATTTTCTGGAAGCATTTCCCATCGATCGGATAGCAGTGCGACTAGTGCACGTTCCTTTGCATTTCCCATGTAAGTGCAATGTTTTCTATCATCATACCTAACTGTTTTTGCCTGCTGAACCCCCATAAAAAAGCTTTTATAGGATTTCTCTTAATGTTGCTTAATCTGCTCGTGCTTTGCATTCTTTCTGAGTTGTGTGCTATATCCTTCTTGTGATTTCTCTATTGATTATTATCATTTTAATTTTTAACTTACTGATGATCTTTTGTGTCTGAAGAGAAAACTTTGATGCAGTGTTTTTTCCTGGTTGAGATAGGGTGTAAATTTTTTTTTGTTATTTGAGAGGCTTAACATCTCCATTTCAATTGACTAGACAATTGAAAGTGCCTCTTCCTTCTTTACCTCTTTCTTTGATTATTATGTTCTCTTCATTTTATATATTGTAAGAGTTTCTGGCATTCCTTTAAAAAATTCATTATTCAATATCGGCATGAGGCTCATTGATCATCTATCTATATAACAGCATCCTACTCATTAGACCATCTGACTGAGAACAGCAGCATACATCTAGTGGCTAGTAGGATTGATTCATGCCGTTCTCCAACATGACGCACCATGCATCTTCATTATTTTTACACTAGTTTCTAGTTGATTAGGCAGTATCATGTGCCCCCGGGATTCAATCTAGAAAACTAAAATTAATATCGCACAATAATGACTGAATCCACAATTAGGTGTAATCCCTTTCTGTTGATATCCAAGGCAGCCCTTTTTATTCACCATTCTTCAACCCACCACTTCTTTGCATTTGTCTGTCTTTAGAGATCATAGAAATTTAGGTTTTGTGTTAATTATGGTTTTTAACACTTTCCATTCAAGTTATTGGGAAATAGGAATGTATAGAAGAAATTTCAGAAGTTACTCGTGAAGCATGATGTTCAAAATAAGTGTTGCGATCATATAGGAAGCTCTGCATATTGTCTTTTACAGCCGAGTGAAATGTAATGAATTTGCTTCATTTCCTTTCTTCTACAAGTCTATATGGCATTTCCTTTTTCATCTCTCTCCACCACTCTATCTTTGAAATTGATCTTACTGATATCAAGCAATTGATGGATGGATGTGAGATGATCTTTGTTTTGTTACAGAAGACAATTTAGTAGCCTTATGTCCTGTCTATTTTAAATGACATTTTCTTCTATCAGATGCGCATCATCAATTATATTTCAGACTTCTAAAAATGATCATTGTTCATAATTTTAAACTTATTTTTTGATACTTACCAGCTTTCTCATATTATCCCTAAAGTGACCAATCAATCCTGTTTCTCACTGCTGATGTCTGTTTGTTTGATTTTTGAAGTTAGTTTTAATAGGTGTTGTGCAAGTTTACTGACATGCATAAGCATTGAATATATATTTAAACCTTTTAGTTTGTGCTTTGACTTGCTATTACCTTTTGGCTGACTATATTCTTCATGCTGTCATAAGATATATTTAGATTTTGCTTGTTTGTCAAAAGGTCTAAGGCAGTTAGCATGTTTGTTTGTTTGTTACTCATCACCTAAAAATGACAACAAAACCAAAATCATGATATCTGCCTCTTCTACTGATTCAGTAATGCAAAGATTTCTTTCTTTGGATGCACAGTTTGCAGCCAGAGTGGAATAGCAGCCCAGTTAAAATGGCTAAAGCTGATCGCCGGCATTTAAGAAAACATCGGTGTTGCGGGATTGGGTTTTCTTGTTGTAGATTCTGAAGACAATTTCCGTATCATCCATATCGACTTCATTTCATCATACAGCAACATAAAATTGCATGCCTTTTGTCAAAACAGCCACAAAATTTGTTTTATATATTCTAGTTTTGTTCTTCTAAATGATATAGTGGGGGTTCGGAGATTAGTAGATTTTAGCTTGTAAGTAGAGAAATATGAGTGACATTTCAAAAATGTTCTTTGGTTGCAGCAAAATGGTAGCCCTGAGATTGTAAGTAAATGTGCCTGTGTTGACATGAACCATGCTCTATATAGTATATACACAAACAAAAAAAAAGATCTATTTATAGGTAATGTATATGGTTGATAATATGCATTTTTTTTATATTCGTTTTATTCTTATCGTCTTCATATCATTTTGTTCATTTTATGGAATATTTTAGTAATTATAAAATATTTTTTTAGAGAGTAATGTTTGTTTTATAGCCCCAGAAATGTGGGTAGAGTGAATGGAATTGTGTTTTTTTTTTTTAAAAAAAATATATATAATTAGTTGATAAAGGGGTATATATGAATAAATTTTTTTTGCATGGGTATAATTAGCACAACTATCATAAACGACCACTGTTTGGACGCATGTTATGAAAATAGTGAATGAGTAAATTTATGATCAAATTCTTGAATTGATAGTAATGTTGTATTACGCATACATTGTATAATACATTGTATAATATTAAATAAATATGATTTGATTTCTGAAATATTTTTTAAAAATGCACGTAGTAGGTTTGGTTGAGTTAATAAATTTTTAAGGGTTATTAATTAAGTCATCATAACTGATGCCGTATTTATCTTGTTTTTTTGACACTTTTTTATAGAGTGGCAAATATCACATATGTCAAAAAACAAAAAAATTATCGTAAGAATAAACACATTTGATCGTTTATAGCTTAAAAAATGTCCATCTTGTATGTCTCTGAATATCCTCGGTTCATGGTTAAAAAAAATGAGCAAAGTTTGTATGTGTATATATTTTATATGATAAATTTTTAAAAAGCTTCACAGATGTATCTCAGGTTCCTCTTTCTTTCTCGTATGAGTCTTATTAAAGCATGATATTTGTTTCGAATATAATACTTTGTATGTAATATTATATTTTATATCACAGAGGATATAAATATAAATAAAAAATAATGCAGATCCAGAGACACATACCATAAAATAGTCCTTTTTTTAATAAAATGAAAAGAAAACAATGCATTTATACAAAGTTACACAAATTTAAAAAAAAAAAAGCATAAACTATGGAATAATATTTATTATTAACTTAAAAATATTTCACATAATTTTCTGAAAGATCAAAATGCCCCTCAAATTATCAAAAATAAAAAAATAAAAAATTGTTAACTATATTAAATTTTCTCTTGGAAATTGTAATAATATAAAATAATATATTGTTTTTATAATCAATGCAGTTCATTGATTTTATAAATTTCGGTGCACGTGACCGTCGGTGGCAACCTGAATCTCTCGGTCTCTCTCTCTCTCTCTTTTGACTCAAAAGCTCGTTAGTTACATCGTTACTGGTGTTTTAACGAACTAAAGTGCCCAACTTTTATTTTTCCATTTTTGCCCTCCTTTATTACCATGATATCCTATGGTAATTTTCCTCAATACTAACGTATATAAATATTACCAAGAAAATGATAATCCTATTACCATCAAATTTGATGTCTATCTTGGATTACCGTGATAATCTTATAACTTTTTATATTTTAACAAATTAATTACCATGACAACCAAACACGATAATAAACTATTCCCGTTAATAAGAGTTCTCAACCAAACATGATTATATTAAATTACCGTAATATTTCCAACCATATAACATTCTCACTCATATTATAATGGTAATCTCGTTACGTGGTAATATATTATTACCACAAACCAAACGACCCCTAAGGTCATTTCTACATTTATGCCTTTATTGAAGTATTTTTTTTATTTTTATTTTTTTTTACAAACGCAACAAGTGCTGTAAAAAGGACATACATATATATAGAGAAGTGTTTCAGTTATAATGATTTAATGATTTTTAGAAACTTATTATGTGAAGTGAGTTAACACATATGACAATAAAAGCCTGTTGTAAGTGCCCAAAATGATATATTAAAAATTATTATTTTATAATAATAAAATTTTCTACCCTGCAATTATATAAAGACTGAAAAGACTAAATAAATAATAATTAATTAATAAACAGTGTATGAGCGTTACTCCTACGGGTAAACAAACACACTTTCGGCCATGCACCTGCACATGCAATGCATGAGTGTCTTACCCACTTGCAAAAGTGTTGGCCCTCACTACTATTGTTGTCTATTAATTTTTTTAAATTAAAAGACGAGCGCTTAAAAATAGATTATTTCGAACCTATTCGGTCATAAAACAAAACAAAAAATAACAATTAGATATTTTATATTTTTAAAATATAAACCAGAACACATTTTTTTTTAATGTACTTGAGCGGAGAATAATTGTATACAACGTGCTTCAAAATTTTTGGCGTGAATAATGTTAATTATATAAAAAAAATATCTTCCCATTTAAATAATAATGAGTGTTTTTTCTTAGAGATATAAAACCATCTCGTTCTATTTTCAAAATTTTAATTTATACAAATAGTATCGTTTATTTTAAATAAATCATACATTTTTTTTTAATTACAATTCATTTTTATGTTTTTAACAAATAAAACAAGTCAACATATCACAACAATCACATTACATTATTATCTTTACCTAAATAAATTAAACTTCAAAATTTATGAGTAATCTTGGATTTGCTGCACACAAACTATAATATCCCTCAGTTCAATTATAATTATTCATCCTAAAAAAAATTTCATGTCTCAAATTATCTGTTTACACATTTAATTTAAACATTAATTTTTAAATTTAATCTTACAAATTAAATATTCTCCACCACTGTATATCATCTCTACATAATTTTGATGAAAAAAAAACAAAATAAGAAAACTAAGCAAAATACTAATAAAGTTTTTAATTCTAACTTTTTTTTACTCTGTGAAACAGTTAAAATATACACAGTAAAATTTATAAGGTGAAAAGTTGATCCCTAAAGAGACTTGAGATCCTTCTATGTTGTCCTATTGGCTATTGTGAAGGTAGTCTTTACCTTAATTTTCAATCTCATCACTCATTCAAAAAAAAAAGTAAACCACCAAAATTTACCCTTATACAACCCCATATATATACATATATATTCACAATTTTCAATTTATTTATTTATTTATTTATTTATTTTTAGAAAGATGACAAGCACCAACCCACGTAGCCTCATCTTACGTAGGACATAAAGTTCGATCTCGAATCTTCTCCAAAATAAACACCCTGCATAAAAAACCCAATACCAATTGACCCAAAATCCATTGAAAAATCTTCAAACCTTCATTAACACTATGCTTCATCAACTATCTCTCTCTTCAACCTTCATTCCTTCAACCCTTCACTTCTCCATTCTCTCATTCTCAAACACACACAAACACAAACAATGCCTCCCTTCCTCCCTCTCTTCTTCCTCTTCCTCCTCACTTCCACCACTTCCAAACCAACCTCACCATCACCATCATCATCATCATCATCATCATCTCCATCCTCACCTCCATCTCTCACTTCTCTAATGTCAACCAACCACTGCAAACTCTTCTCCTCCCTCCTCTCCTCCTCCTCCTCAGCCCTCTCCACCTTCCAATCCAACATCCCCAGCGGTCTCACCGTCTTCTGTCCTTCCGACTCATCTCTCTCCCCATTCCTCCCCACCTTCAAAAACCTCTCTTCTGACTCCCAACTCTCCCTCCTCCTCTTCCACGCCATTCCCATCTACAACTCTCTCCAATCTCTCCGTTCCTCCAACGGCGTTGTCAACACTCTCGCCACCGACGGCTCTAACAACAACTTCAACTTCACCGTCCAAAACAATGGCGATGCTGTCACTCTCAAGACTCCACTCAACACTGCTCTCATTCTCACTACTCTTTTTGATAAAGATCCACTTTCTGTTTTCAAGATTGATAATGTTTTGAAGCCTAGAGAGCTTTTTAAGCTTGTTGAGCCTCCAGCTCCGGCTCCTGCTCCGGTGGCTGAGCCACCGGCTAGTGATAAGAACAAGAAGAAGAATAAGCATAAGCATAACTCGCCGCCGGCTCCGCCGGAGAGTGCTCCTCAGCCTTCGTCGGAGAATGTGAAGTCTGCTGATGATGATAATGTTGGGTTTAGATGTGCTTGTGTTGCATGGAGACAACTTGTTTTAGCTCTTGTTATTGTTCTTGTTGTTGTTTCTTGAAAAGTTTTTTTCTTTATTTAAAAAGATGTTTGTGAGTTTGTGTATTTTGATATGGTGGTGAAATAAGGATGATGTTTGTATTTGTGAGTTGGTGTTTTTTTTTTTAAAAAAAATTATTTGTTTAATTTTGTGTGGGAGAATATGTTTGGTGGTTTGATGGGAGAAGGATGTTGGATTTTGGTGTGTTTTTAATTTTCAAGGTTTATTTTTATGGAATGGAAGGAAGAAGGAATTTCTGTTATTTTGATGTATTTTTGGTGTTTTGATTGAGATTGTTCTTGTGGTTGTTGGTAGAGTTTGGTGGGAGATAAATTTGTGCATTTATTTCTCATTTATTTATAGGTTTTTATTGCTTTTTTAATTTATCTTTTTATTATTATAAAATTTATCTAATATTTTCATTTTACATGGATTAATGAAGAAATGGTTGAAATCATTACAATATAACAGAGAGAAATGAATACACAAGCCAAAAGTTTTTTTAGTATTTATTTTAGAGCCTAGGATTTGATAGCTACATAGAAAGTTATGTTACTATCACTATCACATGCTTTTAACTTTCTTTAATGATTTTTTCCCCAAATTCATAATATGTATGGAAAAGAATAGAATTGTTTTAAAAATGGATGTGATGCCATTTGGAACTAAACAAAAATAAACAGTAACTCAAAAAAAAGTGAA
Organism: Dioscorea cayenensis subsp. rotundata; assembly: GCF_009730915.1. Lineage (NCBI taxonomy): Eukaryota > Viridiplantae > Streptophyta > Magnoliopsida > Dioscoreales > Dioscoreaceae > Dioscorea > Dioscorea cayenensis. Next base: position 7,470,985 of record NC_052478.1, read on the forward strand.
CAAGAACAAGAATGAGATGAATGATACTACACAACAAGTTCCATTCATTTCTTTAAGTGATTGTTACTTTTTCCTTTTTTTTTTTTAACCTTTAATTCTTTTACCACTTTGTCATTGCAATGCACCATTCAAACACATGGGAGATGGGGCCAAATAGATCTCAATGTCTCCTTTGTTCCAAAGAATCCATTCTCTTCTTTTCTGTCTTAATGTTCATGTTATATTTATATGCTATGATTATTTGAATGACTAACATTTAGATCTTCAATTGTGTTTCCCAATGTCATTGATCTTTTTATCTATTTCTATTTTTAGTTTCTTTTGTGAAACTTAAGATTGAAGAAAGTGGGATGCATCAAGCATACATTGCTCTCTTTTATTTGTTACAGTGGACCAGTCAAAAATCAAAATGGTAAAAGAAAAGAAAATGATCTGAAACTTTCTTGGCATGTGCTTGTATGTAGAGCGCATTTATCATTTTCTTAGGCATGCATACAGACACAAACATAGTACAACATTAAATTTATTTAATAATCAACACTCCACTGGTACAACCTATTTAACCATACAAATATATTCAAGACCTAATATTTACTAACACCTCATTTTCTGTCAAATTAACCCTAACTTGACATAGAATTTCCAAGTTTAAAACCGTGTGTGCACATCACACATATTAACACATATAGGTGCTTGCATTTATTTATTTATTAATTTTTTTTTTGAAGATGAGCTGCTAGACCGTTGGAAAAAACAAAAGCATGCACAAATCTCGACGGAGTAAATAAAAATGACCGATGCACATATAAGTGTTGGGATCATTAATGAACTCATGTTTAATCCCACATCGATTATTAGATGGACTCCTTGTGTGCACATAAATGGGGGGCAATCTTCCCCAACAAATCGGTCTTTTAGGGTTCGCTTTTCTCCCCACTTGTGTGCATAACATTGGTGCTTTCATTGAGATCCGTTGTAGGACCCGGATTTTCCTCCTTGGGGGAAGACATGCCTATGCATGGGCACCCAATCAAAGCCTAACGCCTTCGTCAGGCCCTATCGCGACATCAACCAATCTCCTCCTAAGTCACCCCACCCCGGTCCACAACGGATTGTATCTCCTCCTAAGTCACCCCACCCCGGTCCACAACGGATCTCAATGAAAGCACCAATGTTGCACACAACGGAAAACCCACAACCCCAAAAAACCGGTTTCATAGAGTGAGATTGCACCCCATCTATATGCACATAGACTTCCTCTCAATTAGGTGATATGAAACTAAACCAGTTTTGCAATAGAATCACTCGAACATAACCACTATTAACACTCACACTCCCAGAAATATATGAAAGATTCTAATGACGACCTTGATATTAATAGAACACTCGGTCGTTGGTGAGTTATCAAAAAATTTTGCAATAGTATATATAAATATAAGGCTCAAAAAGGGTATCTCCTTGTTAAATATAAACATCCCACCCTGTCCCTGTGACCATGCACTTGAACAGCCATCTCTCAGACATTATAATAATACACACTAAAAATATATTGATGGGGCTAAGGTATAGCTTGTTTGATCTCAAATAAATAAAAAAGAAAAAAAACAATGTGGGGATGTCCTCTCTGGCATATGAGATTGTCTTTATCATTTATGATCCATTGGCCATTGTCATGCTAATGTAGATCTCCTCATTGTCCTCAGGGCTGCTTGTGGTTGTTGGTTGGCATGCAAGGACTCTTCCTTGGTTTGCCTGCCAAATATGAAACATTAGGGCTCCCTGTACTTATAACCAGCCAAAAAAGCCATGCTAATATCTTAAATAGATTAGATCTAACACTTTAAGAGAAGCATTGATTGAAAAGATGAAAAACTAGTGGAGAACAATATTATAGAGGAGTTACAAGGGAAGTGATGATGTTTTACTTACATGACCACCAATTCTCTCAAGTGCTTTTGCCAACAAAGTTTAGTGTGCATATGATGGAAATCAAGCAGTTAAAGAACTCAGTTGCTTCACTAACTTCCGGCAAAATCATCCTGAAGTCACTGGAACTGGAGTTCAGTTCCAGTTGAGTTCAAGCTGTCAGGTTTCTACTTCTGGATTTAATTTAGCATCCATCTAAAGCACATTTTCACAAGAACAACACAAGATTGCATAACTGAAAACTTTCTTTGGTTCATGCTTTGGAAACTGTCATTTCAATACAATTGCAAAATTCCATGAGCACAAGCCTTGACATGCCCTGAGATGGGACCACATATATACCACTTCAGCTACTGCATTGATTACAAACCAATACATGGCCGGCAATTAAGTAGAGTTGTGGACTACAAATGGTATAAAACTTGGTATGTAACCATGACAAGATTATACATTGATCTATAACATGGCAAGTAAATGGTCACATTTTTGCAAGGAAACGCATGAATAAATATAGTTTAACAAACATGTAATTTATTTAAATATTTTATAAATACGTACAGATTAGCACATAAGAACGTCAGAAACCATGTGTTTTAATTGAGTTGATTTGATAGTTGATACATTTAGACATTAAGAATTGATTATATAAGACCCAAACCTACTTAATTTTGTGTCTTAGCAACTAATTGTATCACAATTTGATACCTCCTAAACCACTTGATGTACATAGGTGTGCCCAGGAATGGGCCTCAAATGCTATAAACTAAAGACTTCATTGGAGTGGAGTTTGAATAACCAATAATTAACCTTATATGAGGGGAAATTCTAGTTTACATGGGATAATATAATATAGAAGCTCTCGGATATATGCAACATAAAAATGAACAATTAAATAAATAACTTAAATATATTTTTAATTGATAGTTGATGTCTATCCAAAGATTTTTTTTCTTTCTGGGAAATACACCTATGCACTTGATACAAATAAAATTTAGTGTCATTGAACATTGTGGAGGAGACACAAATTTGACAAATAAAACATGAAGAAAATCATCAATTCAAACTTGAAAGGGTTTAAACTGTAGAGGGACCTCCAAAGAAGGGCATGTGCAGATATCTTGATTTTAGAAGGGTGCCTAAATAATTATACCTTTTCCGGGATACATTTTCAAATAAGACCTTCTGCAGGGGCAAAAGGGACAAGAACACTTTTCTCAAAGATAAGAAAAGTAGGAAACCAACAGACAAGCAAATGAGAAAGCAAGCAAACGTCATCTAAAATTGGTCAATCTGTGCCGCCAATGTTGGCATTTATCACTTTATTTCTGTCAACCAGAGAACACAAACAGGTGGCAAGAACTTCATATTACTTTACACCTTGAGTTCAGAATCAGTTACCAGTTTTGTTCAGGTAAAGCCTGCCGTAACACTCTGGCCAAGTTTCTGCAACAATATGACACAAACTTTATTTCAGTACAAATAAATAAATAAATAAATAAATGAGGAGAAAAGAACATTAATGAAAAGATTGAACTAATCTTGCCAGCAAATTTTGCCATTTGAAGACACACAATGAGCTGCAAAATTTTGGAGACATCAGAGCATATCACATATGTCAGTGGCATCCATAATTCCTCAGGATGTGCAAATCATCTCAATGCATTTGAATGAATTCCAGTTGCATCAAAGCTTAGCATTTGTGATTAATTCATTCCTTCAATACAGATGGTTGATGAAGCAGCAATTGAGCTAAAAAGTCTAGAGAGAGCATGTTATAACAATAGGAAAAATGACATTGTGGTCTATGGTAGCATTCTCTCCATGCATAAGATCTTGTTTTCCAAATATGGTAAAACCGAAACAACACAGAATACTGAAGCAAGTGCGCAAAGAACACAAAACTGAATCTTAACGTTAGAGTAATCAATCAATAAAACGGCATTCATCCATCTGGAGCTTGTTCAAAATAAAAACTTTACTCAAGAAGAACATTAATTCCACTTACAATTACCACCCTTAACTAGAAACCTTATTATGAACTACTGAATTTGGCTGGTCTTGGTGGAAGAGCAAGCCAACATCCTCAACATTTCAGAAATTTCCACCATAGAGAAACAACAAGAAAAGGATTCCAGAGCTAAGAGAACCAACTGATCTACCAGAGCATAAAGTGGGTGATGCTGAGTAATTGTAATAGGGCAGATACGTAGAAGGGCCTGGGGGAGTGTAATCACAACATGGATTTACAGCAGGCGGGCAGTTAGTCTCAGACCATGATGGTGATGGTGGTGGTGGTGGTGGACCTGCTGGTGGTGGTGGTGGTGTATATGATCCATAATCTGGCGGTGGCGGTGCTGGTGGTGTATATGATCCATAATCTGGCGGAGGTGGAGGAGGGATGTTGGAGCAGTAGCCCCCACAGATAATGCAGTTCAGGCATGAAGATGGTGTAGAAACATCGGTTGCCGGACCATCTTCGCCCTTAGTAACAGTCATGACATTTGCAGCAAACAGGAACAAGCATGCCACCAGAAGATAGCTTGAGCATGGAGGAGCCATCCTATTCTTCGGATGGCTGAAGGCAGTAGAGTTGAAGATGGCAGAAGGATAATATGAAAGCACTATGAAATTGATCTCTGATACTACCAAGTATATAGGCTGAGATCCTTGTCTCTATCTGCAGCTGAACCATATCCAGTTTTCAATATGCTTGCAAGTGAGGGAACTAGCAGGTCATGCATTCTGCCACATGGAACACCACGCGTCGATGCCAAATCCTATCCCTTCGGTAGCCGTGGTAAGCTAGCCTACCGCTTACCAGATACAAAGATACCACTCATAAGAGTTCTATTCAATTCCATGTTTGCCCTTGATCTAATTTGGAGTTGTCTACTACTTGCTAAATGATCAGGGTACAATCAAAACTTCGAGCTACTTTCCAATTATATTTTAAGAGATGTGATTTGGTAACAGTAATTCACACTTCCTACTGTATCTGCACTCTGCAGTCTTTCATAACAAGTTGCTGCAACTAGAATTGCATCCGAATTATTTTTTTCCCCTTATTCTAAGAATTTACAGAAAACATACATGGATTATAAGGAAGAAATATAAGGTAACCTACAATAGCAAAGTCACGCCATGTTTTATGGAAATACCAGAATCAATAAATGGTAATTGTTAACTAATTTGTCTGCACCCTCACTGCATATTGATTCTCAACGTGGAATAACATAAAAAATTGCATTAGTTTTACATATATAACTTTAGTGATGTTCTACCTAAATATAGTTTTCCCAACATTTTGAGCAAACAATTAATATTAAGTCTCTTCAATAAGCACAGAAATCGATACAATAAGCCAACTCAATGATAAATTAATAGCCAAAGTGCAGTCTGAAAAGCAAAATTGGCATCAAAATTGGCAATTGATATGCAGATTTATTGCAATCCGGCCCCTGAACTAAAAGATTACTAATAAACCTGGAAGGCAGACAGCTCATCTACTTAACCTGATGAACTCAAAGGGAACTGAATGTAAAGGTTGAATATCTATAACATATAAATAGACAAAATGTAATGATTCAGACAATTCAGATGCTCTTGGACACATTACCAGGTCTGGATGACTGGTTCATTTCCTTGCTGTTTAAATAAATATAGCTCTTCCTATCAGAGAAGAATGATGATATTTGCACTGGTGAAAAACCTGCATAATCCTTGTCAATCTTCGCCAAACCAACATCTATGATATACTTTAAAAGCTCATGCTTATGGACAAAAGGTTGTGCTGCAAATTCCTCAATCGGCACCCACTACACAAACATTATAACCATATTATAAGTCAAATAAATTGCAAGCCTAACCTAGTAATTGTTTTCACCAGAAACAAAAAGAATATGCTAGCGAACTAAAGAAGAAATAACAATAAAATAACATGAAATAAAGGTAGCTAGAGAGAAAAGAAAAGCTTGATAATAGATCAACAATTCCTCATTCACAAATAGACAATGTAGATAAAATTTAAATATTAAATATACAACATTCCCAAAATTTAGAACTAATTCTGACCTTATTATAGCATTTGAACCTTTATAGATGTCTTTCTTCAAAAAATGCTTGAGGATTCCAGATTTATAAATGGTTAATGTTGCTAAAATTTAAATATTAAATATTTAGTTGCACAATAATCATCAGAGAACTAATTCTAACCTTATTATTGCATTTCAACCTTTATAGATATCTTTTTTCAAAACAAAAAATGCCATATAATATTCTTCATTCTTGAGTAGGAATGAAACCTTGAGATCAAAGTTTCCAGATAGTTTACTGAACAACAAAGGGTTCAACCTGAATCTCAGAAGATTCCTGCAGTTAAAATCCATATTTTGGAGGGTTTCCAGTAAATTTGTAAATATATCTATCAGGAATATACTAGGGGCTTTTATTCATTTTTAGAGAACATCTAAAATCTAATTTTGAAAATATTTATCATCTTCACCAAAAAGTTCCAAAGCTTGAATTTTATTTTGACACGTGGAAAGCTTGGGATATTATTTTAACACGTGGAAAGCTTGGGGTTAGACAAAAACTAAAACTACAGATCTTTTTGGTTGGGTATTAGCTTGGGTATTAGGGTGAGGTTAGACCAGCCTATCAAACATAAACTCATAAAAAGGCAGAAGTAACTTTATCAAGGACTTACTTCGTTGGTCGGGACTAACAAGAGTTAACCAAGTATTAATTAATTACCACGCCAGGATTGTTAAGTATAATACCATGTTGGGCATTAGACTAACTTGGCTGAAAATAATATCCAAACCTCATATTAGATAAGCACTACCTGCTAAACCCTAACTAACTCCCCTCCATAAGAAGGCATATAATTAATTTCAATCACTTTCTCTTGGCATTAAATACTATTCAAAATTATTCCTGTATTTGCCAGTCAATCCTCTTTCAATTTTCTCCATCAATTATAGCTTCAATTAGTTATTTTGATGAGATAACGGGTGATTCATGGTTCTTAAATACAACATGCTTGGATCTCATCTTCAACCATACACAGCCATCTTAATTAAGATTATATATTTAAATTTTATGCTTATTAAGGCTAAAAATCTACCGTCATAATGAATATGCTTGGATCTTATCTTCCTTTTATATTAGATGATTTTTTTTTATTATTTACAGGTTTTAACTATCAGCGACAGTTAAATATATCACTTTAGTATAACTGTTTTCACTGTGCTTTGGTTTGTTATTGAGATGATGGAATATATAAATATAATAAAAATATAAAAGATATTTAGACATGTACACTAACAGAAGTGGGTACTTGCATATATACCCGCATACAAACAATATTTGCTTGTATATCCCACAAACCATCATTATTTAAGTATATGAGCAAATAACAATTATAAGGAACAAAATTATTTGTTTCTTACAGAAATTATATTTGAATGTTGACTGCAGTGTTACATAAACAAATACTTATAATTTGTAAGAATATAAAAGTACATATGATTAATATGGGATGCAACTGAACAAACTTAACTTTTCATACTAGTAATAATAATTAACATATTATCTGAATAATCTTACAACAATTTTTTGGTCATCCTAATGCTATATGAAAAACATGTGCTGATTAATTGCTTAGTAACAAATGAATTTTCACATTCCCATATCTACGATATGATGTCTGAAACCATCCAAACAAGCATGTTTTAAAAGAAAGACAGAAAACACGAATGGAAAATGTTTTCCAAGATTCAAAACGGAAAACAAGACATTGAGAATTATATTTAAAACGAGTATGCCCTTACCTTTGCTGCTGCAATTTCTGATTCTTGCTTTCGGATGTCAAATGTGAGAGGGCGTAACAGGCATATGAAGAACAAGTCTGATTTCTCAAAGAATGACTTGTGGCTCTGCCTATAAATTAAAACTCAACAAACAAAATGGCCTGATGTTAGGTGTAAGATATAGAGATATGACTTTATCAAATGTTCCGAACCAAGAAAGCATCCACATAATTTGAATGTGGTCCATTTCGTAGGTACAAGAAAGCAAATGCCTCATACCTGAATGCAAGTATTTCAATAAATTCAGTGTCAATCTGCAAGATGGTAAAACCAGCTATCATAATAAGCATCCAGCTGAAACATATAGATTTTAGCTTTCTATGAGGCTAACAGAGTTTGAGTTATTTAGGACTCTACGCCTACCCCTGTCTCTTCTTTGACTTCCCTCACTGCCCCCACAAAAAGATCTTCACCCTACAAAAGGAGGGTGCTAAATAACAATGCTAATGAAGTTCTCTGAATTTCAGTTGAAGCTGGAACCTTACATACTTGATCAACAACTCCAGTAGGAAACTTCCATACACCTGATCCACGGAACTTGCCACTCTTCTCCTGGACAGCAAGCACCTGATAGACAGCATATAGCAAGATCATGTTAGCAGTCCTACCAGGATATATAATAATGTTAAAAAAGAAAATCACAAATCCATCATATTCCAGCATGTACAGAAAAAATGGTGAGGATAACATATCCTTATATACACCATTCACAAGGCTGCATTCAACCAACAGGGTTTTAAAAAACCATTAGGTGATTCTAACCAAGATTTACCTCTCTTCGATCATTCATGACAAAAGCACCCACACCAACCCTATGGGTTGCATTTACAGGCAATGTATTTTTGGTAGCTGGGATCCAGTACACAAGCATCAAATAATTTGGCTCTGCATGATGATAAGTAAACCCCTCCTGCAGCAGGCTAAAATATTCTGTTAGTGCAATCTAGAAAACAAACAATACTATTCGTGAGTGAAAACATTATAGTAGTAAATGATCATTATCCCAGCTCATGCTTGATCAATATTACAAAAAATTATCTCATATTCACACATGCCATTAATACAGGACCAAATTTCAACAACCAGATTTGAAATGGTCCCTTCAACAAACAGAGGCATTTTAATTATTCTAGAGGAAGTCACTGGCAATGTAATACGGTTTACATAGTACATTTGTTTGGGAGAGTGTTGGCTCATAATCTTACATGATCAAACTTTGAACAGGACACCATAAAGTAGGAATCAAAGATGTATGCCCATGGTATTTTTATTCCAGATTAAATGATCAGAAAGTAACCCTTCCACTTCATAATGTCAGTATATCATACTCATTGAAAACGGCAAGAATTCTATCAGTGAAGGGGAATAACCTCTATGTTAGGTACTGGCAACATAGACATAACCTTTTGATAATTAAATATATTAAGTACCTCAACAGCAGGTTGAACGAGGTTGGCAAATTCAATAGGCAATTTCAGCCAAACGCCTCTTTTACCCTGAGAAAACACAACAGATTAACAGGAGTTGGTTGTACTAACAAATGATTATCGACAAGTAAAAAGCAACCTATGGTGAAGGTAATTTTTTTATTTCAAAGTTCAGCAAATATATTTCAATAGAAATTATATGGAAACAGAATGGAAAAAGCCTTATAATATAATATCCGTACCAACTTCATATATGGATAGAGGACATTTTATATACATTACCAACTTTGTTTAGTAGATGCAAACAAGCTCATATGAGATTCATACAAATAGAATCAGGTGTAAAGCTAAGAAATTTCTCATATGATGAGAATGATCTGCGTCAAATATCATTAATCTGATACAGAGGAAATATTAATCCCTCTTGAGGAAATAAAATTTTAAGCAAAAATGTGAATTAATTTTCAATTTTACCATACAAGAAAAGGCCGGCACAGTGAATCGATACATGAATAAATATCAATTGGTCACCCAATAAGCAAACCACACACAAACAACAATCATAATAAACAAATTTTTTATGTGAATTTGTCATATTCTTTAGAAAACCACCTGTTGTCTCCAATTTTCTAAAGATGCTCGTAAGGAAGAAACAAAAGCTCCTGCATCCACTGGGACCTTCATTTCAATAATGACACCTCCATGGTCATCATCTTCCGCACTTAGCAACTCAACCGTCTCTGCTTGACCTTTTAAAGAAGCTTTCACAACTGACGATGGACTCACTGAATACAAAGATGATCTATCATTCACATGATGCGCAGCTCTTAGCCTGAACCCTACCAGAATTCAAGAAAGTGACAATACAGTAAATTCAAACAAACATTCCAATCAAGAGAACTGCCAAAATCAATTACAAGGGAACAACATTGAACTGAAATTTAACAAACATGAAAAAAAAAAAACTCAATCCTTTTCAAAGATGCATCAAAACCATGAATTACACGCAAAGAAGAAATTAACTTGACTGGAACTCCGCATATCATTAACAATAAAGATAACAACTCAGTACAAACATATAAAACTCAAAAAAGTCATAAAATTTCCCAATATATCACGGAATTAAAATCGATACCATTTGAAACTGGAGATCTGGATGGTGATCGAAGAGATTGAGAACGAGATCCAGCTCGAATCCTATGAGTTCCAAAGAATGAGCTGAGAAGGCTTCCGCTCGCCGGAATCCAGATGGAATTGACATCGAAGCACAACATCGGCGCCCGGAGTCGCAGCATCTGGAGTTCAATCAAGCTCACCAGAGTAAATATGAAAACCCTAACCCTAGAAAGGTTTTCTTTTCTCGTTTAGTCCATGAAGGCAGGAGATTTTGACGGTTGGGAATTGAAGGCCGTGGCGGGCTTCGCTGGAGAGATGGCGGCCACAGAGAGAGAGAGAGATGAATGGCATGAAATGACCTTAATAACCCTCAAATCTCATAATTAAACTTGTGGAATAAGAAAAAGGGTAGTAATTGAATTAGAGTATTAGACAGTGATCAATAATTGCTATTAAGGATTTTTTTGCCTTTGGTGAGATTGCACTAATAATTTATTTTCACAATGGTCTTTGTTAGCACCGCCTCCTTACTTAGGATATTAATATTTTGCTTAGGAGACAAGTTCGAATTTTAACTCATGAAGGGTGAGGATATAAATGTGTTGAATTATTAACTTAATAATTATAGATGCCTCTGATGTGATTTATTTATTTTATAAATTTATATATATTATGGTCATTAAATCAAAAGATAATGTATTTTGATCTCTAACCATTGCACAGTGTAGAGATCAGTCACATGCGTAGTGGATGGACAGCCGTAAAGTCAAATCCCTCCATCGTATTATTGTAATAATATTATTGTTCATTCATTATTTCCCCACCACATGTATTGCTCATAATACTGCTTAAGTTGACTTAGCAAGTTCTTTATAAGTGAAGTTGTAAATCCTCCTCCTCCCCTCCAAAGCTATATGGTCTAGTGGGTTCATTAGTCCATATGAGGCTTCACCAAGTTAATAATCCCAAAAAAAAATCAGTAAGCCATTGTAATTGATGCATTTGTTTACTTATATATTATGTCTCTTACCAAGTCTTTTAAATCGGGTGCACGTCCGCTGTCAAATAAAAAAAAAATCTCCAAAGTAAACCATGATATGCAAATTAGTCCTTCAATTTAATTACGTCACTCATCACACACGTGCCAATGATGTCATTGATCAATTTTATATTGATTTATTGTTAATAGCATAAAAAAAATTTCAAGCTTACTTGGTGCTGAGTGGCAATCCCACTATAACTTACAAGCCACGTCAACTACAAAGCTTCAAGTCATGTCAAGTTGTCAACTACAAAGCTTCTTTACTTTTTGAAAAAAAAAAAAAAAAATTAATTTAACATAAATGATGATTAGCATATACATATACACAGTGTCTAAATTGGTTCCAAAACTATTTTATTATATGCAAATTAGTCCATCCATGTAAATGATTGGGATTACCAATACACTTCTTTTTTTAATAATTTAGATTCATGTAAAATAAAATAAAATAAAAAGTTTAAAAGCATGTGAGAGGAAAAAAAAAAAAATCTTGTCTTTTCCCATTGTTCATTCCAGTGAGCATTAGCAACCACAAGCGAAATAGTCAATGAACAATGAAAATGTATGAATATTATTATATTACAATAGGTTTATATTATTCGCATAATTTTATAATAATGCTATTAATCTAAAAATTCAAAATTAGGTATGCTCATTCATTATTTTTATTATATCTCACTACACTAACTAGTGATTGTTGAAATAATAATTTTCTTTAATGATAAATTACCAATTCACCCAAAATTTAATAAAATCTACTTAAAATGTTCTAATTTTTTTTTAATTATGATTTTATAAATATTTTTCATCTTTATCTAATATTGTGTTTGTATAGTTTTTAATATTTTTCATTTCTTCATCACGTGCCCAGATTCAAGCAAGTCAATTTCAGTGAATTATGCATCTGATTGCAGCCTACGGTTTTGGATTATTAACATCAGCTCTATCCTTCAGATTACGGAGTGGTCTCGCATGCACCTTATCCCTAAGTCTTAGGCTTCCCCTGCTTTTAAACTTGCCTCTTTGGCTATCAACTTGCATATGCTTTCACTATTTTTCCAGGGGCGTGAGTTGCCGCATTGGATTATGATGGCATTTCACAGTGCGGGTTTTGTGTTTCAATATGTTGTTGTCTTTGTTTGTATTTGTCTAGTTTTTTCTGGGTGTTTGTATTTATTTACTAGTTTTGGGTTTTGTTTGTAATTTTCCCCCTATATTAATAAAATCAGCTCTAAGAGCTCTTCTCTAAAAAAACGCAAATAACATAAAAGATAAGCAAATGTTGCATTAGTGTTGTATGCTTGACATGGCGATTGTTGCCACATCAGCAACTATTAACTTAAATTAAATTAAAACATAATTTTTCTCCTAAATTAATATTGATATGGCTAAATTGTGCCAGCATCAATAGCCATATTTTTTTTAAAATATGGTTAAGATAATTTAAATGTATACAAATATATAGTGTGTGTCACGCCACAAACTCAAAGCGTTGACAAACGGTAGTATACCTACAAGGTCATAACCAAGTAGTCACGTAAGGCCTCAAAACCTATCTCATACTAAAAAGAAAAGCATCTAACAAAGACAATAAATTTCAATAGCAAAGGAGAGTCACAATGTTCGAAATACAACGAAAACAAATAACAAAGGTCTGACATTGACAATCAAACAAAAGACAAGAAGGTCTAAGTCCACGACAAAGGGAGTTTATTAACTTGTTAAGAACTAACAACGCCTTGCTCGATGACCTCGCTAAACTGTCCACCACTCAACCCTACTCTTGATCTGAAAGGGAAAAAGAACAACTTAATGAGCTTGGGATCTCAATTAGCAACTACTAAAAATATCATGATCACAAAAAGTTCAATAATTTTTAAAAGCATACAAAGAGTAACATAATGAAATAAATATCAAAATGAAACCAGAAATCAGAAATAATTCAAAACAGATTTAATTTACCAACATAACGAGCATATATGTCTCTCAAACAACTAATGCCAAAACAAAATATCAGAATTCATTTATTTAAACTCGGTGACCCGAATCAGATTTCTAAGCTCATATGTTTACTTTCGATGACCCGAGTCAGAATATCAGAAACCGTTATTCTTCACCGATAGAACGGTGCGAAACTATAGTTTTTAGGTAGTGTTTAGATGGGGGTAATGGTTCCCCCTTGCGGGAGTCATTACCCATTCCCATGTTTGACCCATTTTTTAGGGTAGTAATCATACCCATAGGGGGTTACCATTAATTCCCCATGGGTAATGATCCATTCCCCCCATATTGGGGGGAATGAATATATTAATATATTAAATAAATATAAATATATTAATATTAAAGTAATTAATATTTAAATATAATAATCATATAATTATATTAAATAAATATATATATTTAATATAGATGTATTAATATTAAAATAATTAATAGTTAATTATAATAATCATATAATAATTATAATAAATATTTATTTAAAATAAAATGTATTAAATGTATTAAATAATTAATATTTAATTATATTAATCATATAAGATTATATTAAATATATATTTATATTTAATATAAATATATTAATATTTAAATAATTAATAATTAATTATAATAATCAAATAATAATTTTATTAAATAAATATTTATTTCAAATATAAGTCATAAAATAATTAATAAGTAATTTAAATAATTAATTATAATAATTAGAATTTATTTAAAAAAATCTATAAACAACAAAATTGATTTATTTATATTAAGAGTATAAAAGTAATTTTACATCATATCTTTTCATTACTTTTTCAATTCCCAATAAATTACTATTCTACCTTTTTCATTTCCAATGAATTACCTCTCCAACTAAACACATTTTTCATTACCATCCCCTACCCATTCCTTTCCCCCCTCCTTCATCACTCCATTCCCTCTCATTCCATTACGGTAATCCAAACGAATACTTATGTCAGAATTACGTGTCGACACGGTCAGTGTTTTACCCCTAGTGATAGGGTTATTGCACTAGTAAATTGGAGACTACGAGTTTCAATACAAAAATATATCGGCAAGTCCAAAATTATTGTCAACGCAGAAATATTGAAATTCAGTGATCTCGTTTTCTATTAAAAATAATTCCAATTATTTCAAAATAAGATAATGCTAATGTCTTACAACAATATTTAGAAATTTATTCAAGCACGTGACAACAATAATTAATATTTAACAAGTATATAAAAATAATTCATTAATTTCTATAATAGAAGGAAATATGGTAACTGGAATTCTGATAAAAATTAAACAAAATGAATTTTTCATTAAAGCCCACAAAAGTCAGAATAGCTAACTGAAGATTTGATAAAAGTTAAATAAAATCTTTTCATAGATGCTTACATACTTCAAACACTGTTCAAACCAAACTTAACAACTATTAAATAACCATTTAAATAATCAATTTAAATATTGATTAAATAAATCAAAATATAAAACTAAATAATAAAATAACTAATAAAAATTACAAACAATGAGAAAGTTAATAAATATTAACTAAAAACTAACTCAATGATTAAACAAAAAAAATAATATATCATTAACAAGATAAATAATTGAATAAAATAAAATTGGTAATTTTTCAAGAGTCGAAATGCATATACATATATGTGTATTTATATGTGGTTTATTTACCTGACTAGCTAACACGAAAAATTACAAGCATCCAGATATTAGGCTTTCACAAATGCCCTATAATTGAGAGCACATTCCAAGGATAGCTAAACGTACCTATGGATATACAATGAATCAAATTGCTACATTAACGATCACAATACTTAAAACATCCAAAAATCCAATATATATATATATATACATATGCGTGTGTCTTAACAATTCATACCCAGAACTACCACTAATCCCTATGAAATCAAAGTAAGCATAATATCTAAATCCCTAAATCAATTTAATTAATACATATATACATATATGTGTGTTAAACAAGTGAACAAATTGTGGACTCCTCCGCTCCATCCCTTATGCATGTATATACACCTATATATATATATATATATATTATAAATAAAGCATACATAGAACTTCAACTGATTATCCTATACATCAATTCTTTTATATTATATGCGTTAAAGGTACCTTCAAAAGTCCTTATTGTTCATGACCTTTAGTAGTTGGAGTGAATTACAAGGCCCACATGTGATTAATCTAAACTATTCTCAGATTACATGGACACTAATTATAATTCTCTAAAAAAAAAAATCCAAGGTATATACATTCAAAACAAGAAAGAGAAGATCAGCATTGGACTTCTAAAACCAATTTTTTATTTAAATTCTATTGATTTCCCAAGCATAAGAGAAATGAATAAATAAATAAATAAATAAATAAATAAATAAATATATATAATATGCATGTACGTCATCAATATGAGATATGTTTATGTACTATCTCATGCAACTTTAAAACATCCAAAAACACATTTAAAGACTTCATATGATCACTAAAACAGAAACATATGAAATATTTTGATACTTAATGGTTGCTAATGAACGCACGATGAAAGCATTCGGATGAAATAATCCAGCACATACTATATCAAATTGCTCTCAACAAGTTTTAATTTAATAAAAGAATAAAAGATATCCTAGTAAAAACTTACAATTTGGCCAAAGATCCGATGAAAAAAACGCTTACCTCACAATAACAGTGCAACAAAGCCTTTGACGGTGAAGAAAATTCTCCGTCCTCGCCGACGACACCACACACCAAAAAGGGAGAAAAGAAAAGAGGCTAGATCTCTCCCTCTTTCTTAAGCCAAACGGGGATCTACAACGGAAGAAACAAAAAGATGTATAACTAGGGTTTGGGAAAACTGAAAAAAATAGAATATAAAAGGGTTTACTTTTTTAATTAACATAACTGCTAAACATACAGAAATTTTAAAAAAAAATTATAAATGGAATGGGGCCCACAACTTCTCCCTCTTAAAAAAAAGTTTAGTCCTCTAAACTCTTACCTGATCAGATGAAAAGATATGGGTATCTTTCTCTCATCTCCGATTCTAACTCTCATGTCGCTTCACGCTCTGAATGATTGCTCCATTGAACCTTTACATATTGAATGATCCGTCTTCTCAAAGTTTGCTCTTTGAAATCCATGATCTTCACAGGTTGCTTCTCATATGTCATATCATTGTTAAATTCAAAATCTGAAAATTGTATCACATGATCAGGTTTTGCGATGCACTTTTTCAACATGAAAACATGGAACACATTATGCACACGAGAAAGAGCTGGTGTTAGTGTAAGCCGATATGTCACTTCGCCAATGCACTCTAAAATCTCAAATGGGCCAATAAATCAAGGACTGAGATTCTCTCTAACTCCGAAACGAATTACTCCTTTGGTTGGAGCAACCCTCAAGAATACATGATCTCCCATTTCAAATTCTAAACTTCTTCTCATGTTATCTGCATAACTCTTTTGTCTACTTTGAGCTGCTTGTAAACGATCTCTGATCAATCGGACTTTCTCTACTGTCATTTGCATAATCTCTGGCCCTAACAGTCTTCTCTTCTCAACGTCATTCTAGCAAATAGGTGATTTGCACCTCCTTCCATATAATGCCTCATAGGGAGCTATCTGAATGCTTGCCTGGTAGCTATTGTTATAAGCAAACTCAATCAAAGGCAAGTGTCGATCCCATGAACCCCCAAAATCAAGCATACAAGCCGGAAGCATATCCTCCATAATTTGAATCGTCCTTTCAGACTAACCATCAATTTGCGGGTGAAAGACTGTGCTGAATGTCAATTTAGTTCTCAAATTCCTGTGCAAACTTTTCCAGAAGTGTGCCACAAACTAGGTGTCCCGATCTGACACGATTGACACTGGAACACCATACAGTCTCACAATCTGGTCAATGTATAACTCTGCTAGCTTATCCAAAGACATGTCGGCCAGTTTTCATAGCCAAGAAATGTGCTGTCTTGGCCATCAATTTGCACTTTCACTTTTTGCTTATTACCCACTTAAAATTTTTGATGTGTTTTTATTATATATTTTAAAAATTTATTGGTGCAAATGTTTCATTTTTGTTGATATTCGGAAGACCAACACACATATCTGTACATATATTCTTCAAAAATTATTTATGTATTTTAAATTTTTATTCTTCAAAGAAAACTAAAAATCTATGCATATTATATCAAAAATATTGTTTTCATTAAAAATTTTCTATTGCCACTTTTATGAGTAGTACTTTATTTTTTTTTCCAAATTAAAAGTTGGGAGTTGAAATCTCTCCCTAATCAAAAGTTTAGAGTTTATGATTTATCCACATTTATAATATATATTTTTTATGATTATAATTTTTTATAAAAAATACTTTATTTATTTATATATTGATTAATTTGTGTGTTTTGATAAATTCAAGTAACAAATTTTAGAGACCAACACAAAACAGGGATCATTTGTTACAAACAAGGTTGTCAGACCCGGACCGGTCCGGCCGGTTCAACCGGAAAAACCGGGAACCGGCCATGTGGCCGGTCCGGGCATGACCCATTGAACCGGATGTATGGCGACTCGGTATCAACCCGGTGACCCGGCCGGTTCAACCTTGAACCGGTTGACTCGGCCGGGTCAACCGGGTCATAAAGTTAATGAAATTTAGGGCTTTGAGGCTTTCAACTCAAGCTTCCCCTGGCCTTGGTTTCTTTGTGAAATTTCAAGTTTCAACTCCAGTCCTCCTCTATCGCTCCATCTAGCAGCCCTCTCTTCAGCCAACTCCATCAAACTCCGATGATGCTCCGGTGACTCCACCAACCTTGTGCTTGCTCCTGGTAAGAGATTTATAATCTTGTACCATGCTTTGAGAGATTCATACAGATTATGTTGACAGTTTTGAGAGAGATTTTTTTGAATGATTTGTAATCTTGTGAATAGATGCACGATACATGGTGAGGATTATCTATATGTATGGCATGGGAATTACTTATTAGAAAGGTCGTATGATACATTCATCCTATCTATTTTACAAAAAAAATTAATCTTTAAACTTTCTTATGTGATTGCATAGAGATTATAAAGTGGGAAATGTCTTTTTGTATATTGATTATTTTTCTATAATTTGGCTTCACCTCACATTTATAAGATATTATCTTTGTAGGTTCTAGAAAGGAGTGAACATCTAAAAAGAGGTTTTTTTGTTACTCTAATTTTTGCTCACGACATATGGTAAGTTGGTAATATTTTTTTATTTTTTTCATTGTTCATTTTTTTGTTTTTAAAAAAATTTATGAGTACATCATGTGCCTAAAAAAATTATTTGAGATTACATATTTCATCACAATAGAGATCACACTATAAATTGACAACATATATTGCTTGAAATTGTTATGTGTAGGATCCAGAGGCCGGCAATACGCAATCTTCTAGTTGTTCAAGTGGCAATGTTCGTTTGAAGACTAATCCTGCTTGGGACCATTTCAATGTGTCTAATAATGCACAAGGAAAAAAGATTTTCTCATGCCTTTATTGTGGCTCAAAATATCAAGGTGGTGGAATTAATAGAATGAAGTATCACCTAGCTTGCATTCGGGGAAATATTGCGGCTTGTAAAAAAGTTCTGGATGATGTTCGCAAGCAAATGGCGGGGTTTCTTACTTCATCAAAACAAAATGAGAAAGATTCATTTGATGATGCATATGAAGAAGTTGAAGAAGATGATGTTCAAGAATTTAGTTCTCTAATGAAGTCACAACAAAAGACAACAACAATAGAAAAAAATCTTTTGGGAAAGCGGAAGGCCAAGGATTCCATTGAAAAATTTATGGTTCCAAGGACAACCCCGGAGTCTCAACCAGGAATCAAGAGTGCATTTGCGAACAAACAAGCAATTCAGAAGGCGCATATAGCTTTTGCACGGTGGTTTTATGATTCATGCATTCCATTTAATGCATTGAAGTCACCTTATTTTCAGGTAGCGTTGGATGCCATTGCTGGGATTGGATGTGGATATAAAGGCCCATCTTATAATGATATGAGGATTCATTTACTAAAGAATTGTAAAAAGGAATGCCAGTTGCTTGTTGATAACTTTAGAAGCAATTGGGCTAGTTCTGGATGTACGATTATGGGCGATGGTTGGAGTGATCAAAGACAAAGAACTTTGATCAATTTTTTGGTGTATTGTCCTAATGGCATATCTTTCATAAAATCTGTTGATGCATCAGATATGGTTAAGGATGCCACAAATTTGATGAATTTGTTTTCAGAGATTGTGGAATGGGTTGGGCCTTCAAATGTTGTACATTTGGTGACAGATAATGCTAGTAATTATGTTGCCGCAGGTATGTGATTTAAAATATTTAGCTTGCTTGCTATTTTATTAGTTATAGATTTTTATATTATTTACTTAACCATGCTTCTTTCTAAACTAGTTTGATATATTTTGTCATCATTGCAGGAAGACTATTGCATGAAAAATATAATCACATTTATTGGTCTCCTTGTGCCGCACATTGCCTAAATTTGATTTTGAGAGATATTGGGAAGATGGATCATATGGTTGCCCTTGCCTCACGGGCTTCTAAGGTAACCATTTTTTTATGTACAACCATATTTATTTGTTGAGTTGGTTAAGAAAAAAAGGTTGGGTTGGAAAAGAAATTGTGCGCCCGGGAGCAACTCGTTTTGCTACCGTTTTTATCACTCTAAAAAGCATTTATGATCACAAACATGATTTGCAAGCTTTGGTAACCGACAAATACTATACTTGTCATAGATTGTCCAAATCCGCCATTGGTAAATTGGTTTGTTCTATTATTTTGGACAACAAATTTTGGGATGATTGCTTGTTGATGGTGAAAATAGCGGCTCCAATAATTAAGCTACTTCGTGTTGTGGATGCCGATGAGAAGCCTTCTCTTGGTTATGTTTTAGTCGTGAATCCGCTTTGCCGGCATCTAAAAATATGCAACCAGGTTAGTTCCACATTCCAAATTGTATTTGATGTTAAATGTCAATTTAAATTATATCTTGTTATTTACTAATATATTTTAAACTTTCATACATTTTGTAGATGAATGGTGGAAATTATTTGGACATAGTGCGCCTCACTTGCAAAAAGTGGCTATTCGACTCCTTAGTCAAACTGCTTCTTCATCAGGATGTGAACGTAATTGGAGTCTCTTTGAGCGCATTCACACTAAACGAAGGAACAAATTGGAGCATCAAAGGTTAAATGATCTTGTGTATGTGACTTATAACTTACGTTTACGACAAAGGTATTAACATTACATGTTCTCATTTATAATTTTGTTATTTTTAGTTAGATAAATTTATTTCTTATATTTTAAAATATACATAGACATCAACACAAGAAAAGGAGCTATGATCCGGTTGATTATGATTGTATCGATAAAGACGGATTTTTTTGGGTAGCGGAAGATGAATGTCCTCCCGAACTTGATTATGAAGAAATCATGGATGATAATGTTTATGGAGATGATGCTATTCCTATATTTGATGATCGTCATGGTCAAGGTTAACAAAATACAAAAAGTTTTAATATTAAATGTATAGTTGATAACAAGCTTTTTTTAATAAATGGCTTTTTATTTTTGTTTATTAGATGACATGGATATCCAAGAAGAAGTAAATTTGCAAGATTTTTGGTGATGTTGGTGGTGATGTTGGTGGCCATGCAAGCTTTGATCAAAGATTTGATGGAAATGATGATATTAATTTGAGTTTTGATCCAAGTTCATGGACCTAACTCATGTTAGTTGTGTTTGTCTATTTGAATACTTGGGTAAATCTTTTGATTATGTATTTGTGACTATTTTTGTTATACTTGGTATGTGTTTGTTTTGACTTTTTGAGTGTGGAATTAAACTTTATGTCTTTTTTTGTTGTTAGTTGTATTTGAATACTTTGGTAATTGTTGTTATCTTTGGATTATGTATTTGTGACTTTTTTTGTTGTCTTTGAATTTTTTGATTGGTATGTGTTTGTTTTTTGTGTGAAATTAAACTTTAAATCATGTAATTGTTATTTTTTTATGATGCTTGTTTTTGAGTATGTATTTTTTTCATTATTTTTGTTAGGTTGATGTGTGCATGTTATATTTTGATGATGGTTGCTATGAGTGTGTATTTTTTATTTTTTTGTTAGGTTGATGTGTGCATGTTATATTTTGATGATAGTTGCTATGAGTATGTATTTTTTATTTTTTTTTGTTAGGTTAATGTGTGCTTATTATATACTTATATTTTGATGATGGTTGCTTTGAGTGTGTAATTTTGATTATTTTCATATTTTGTTAGGTTGATGTGTGCTTGTTATGAGTATAAAATGAATTTGGATATCAAATATAAGTAGTTTTATATTTTTTTTATATTATAATTATGGTTTTTAATATTATATTTTGATTATTTTTTAATTATTAATTATTATAGTATATTTTTAAATATTTTATTATTGACCCCGGTTCAACCCCGGTTCGACCCGGTCAAACCCATCGACCCCTGACCCCTGGGCTTGGCCGGGTCGATGCCCGGGCCGGGTCTGACAAGCTTGGTTACAAAGTCATACAACCACAAGCAATAATATCATATTTTAATCAAAGATTCTCCTATCATATGATTCATATATATATATATATATATATCATATTTTGTCAACTAGTTAACAAATGGGAGGAATAAATAAATAAATTAATTAATTACGTGTGACTTGAAAAAAGAAAAAAAGAAAAAAACTATTTATTCCGTACTGTTAGATTTGGTAAAATTTACTGTGAAGATTCTTCACCCAACCAACAATTATTACTCATTGCGCATTTTTCTTTACATTTTGTCTCTTCCACCATTTTAGCAATAAATTTTAATTTTTTTTTTTTTTTAGTTAGCTAAGAAATTACCACCCCCAAAATTAACTACCCACAAATTATTTTTAAAATTTACATCTCAGCCATTTTTAATATTTTGAAATCATCATTAACTTAAAATCCTTGCTCATGTAAATAGTTGAAACAGAAAGGGGCAAATCATGGATATAAATAAGTTTATATATATGTATTTACATATATTAAGAACTAAGTGAAGTGGTATTTTTCACAAAGTGAAAACAATGGAAACAAATCATACACACAATGAACTATTGCTTCCCATAACCGTTGATCTTCCACCAGATTACCTTGAGATGTGTGTTGGATCCAATCCTAGCCGTCCATCCTCTTCAATGCTTTATGAACAACCCATTAGAGATGACTACTTACTGAATATTGAGTTACCACATGGAAGTGGATGGAATGGAAGTGAACTTGGAACTGGACCATTGTTGGAACTCCTTTCAAGGTAATTACTGTATTAATTTTTAATGCATGAATTTATTTATAATCATAATAATAATACTTTTATAAAGTAAAAATGTTATTTAATTAGTATACTCTAATTATATTTCATTTGGATTCAAATTATCAGGGAATTTGAAGTTGAATTTTATGAAAATGATGGTCAGAAACTCAAAGAAATTTCTGACAAAGATTATTCAGTAATGAATTCAATTGAAATCAGAGAACAAACTTTGTTCAAAGAGTTTGAAGCTTTAATTTGTAAACATAATGAACCTGATAAATCAGAGAGAAACACGAAATCAATCAAAGAAAAAATAAATTTCTTGGAAATTAACATGAAGAAAATGATGGAAAAACAAGAAGCAATTGAAAACCAACTCATTGAGGTGATACAAGTGCAGAAAAAATTACTGAAACTCATGAAACAATACACTGATCATGAAGATGAGAAAACTGAAATTCAGACTGAGAAAGAGTGTTTGAATGTGATGATTAAGGGAAACAGATGGCAAAAAGCCGAAGTCGATGTACTGATTCAGTTTCGAGCTGAAATGGAGAGAAAGTTTCAATGTCATGGCTTAAAGTATCACCTGTGGAAAGAGATTTCTAACAAGATGTGTTCTATTGGTTATAATCGAAACGCGAAGAAATGCAAAGAAAAATGGGATAATATCAACAAGTATTACAAGAAGGCTGCTGAAAACAAGAGAAAGCAGAAAAATTTGTTTCGGTGTTCGTATTTTCGTGATCTTGCATTGTTGTATAATGAGAATGGTGGTGATGATCATGCAATGGATGACATTGGAGTGGAAATTGGGAGCAATGTTGATGCTGCTAATTCAGAGATGGAATATTCATTCTGTGATTCAATTTCATAGATCTTTGAGTTATGTTTTTAAGAATTTTATAACAATGTTTTACATAGATTACATTTAAAATTTATGTGTTTTTCTTTGGTTGATTATGTATTTGCTTGTCTGAATTTTCATGTTATCTTGAATTGATTTGTGTGAGTTTGTTCTTTATCTTTCTTCATATGCAGAGAAAAATAAATAAATAAATTACGGAAAAACATAACTGAATTTATTATGCTTGAAAAAACATTTAAAAATAAAAAAAAACAAAGAATAGCTCAAATTAAGGGGGAAAGTAACAGGGTTCTTACCTTTTTGTCCAATTTTGTTTTTATTGGCATTCACTAAAATAATTATTTTTATGATTATTTTTTTTCTAAATTTTCCTATTGCTATCTAGAACGTGTTGTTACTTTTAACTTTTTTTTAAAACTATTTTATTTTAATTTCTAAATTCTATAATAAGTTACCATCAGAGTTTTTAGTTTTCAAATGTAATTTAAAAAATTTTAATAATTTTTATGAAGACCATGGCATGATCTAAGCTACCTAGTTGATAACTAGGGTTTTTCTCATAATTGAAAATATTATTTTAAATCTTATTTTTAACAATTAATTTTGAAATAATGAGAGATTGTTAAGCCACTATACTCTCTGTTGTTTGACAACCCTTTGTGGGTGACGCTTATTATTTTTATAAAAAAAATTATAAAAAATAATTTTATCTCAAAGACATACAAAAAAAAAAGTAAAATTTTTTGGAGTATTTTTGGAACCCAACAAATTAAATATACATGTTGCAATAGCAAGATTTGTGAAGAGGAGGTTCTTCTGTCAAATTTAACTCAACAATTACACAATTTTTATAATTTTTTTCATCTGATAAAATTATCACATTATAATTTTTTTTAAAAAAATAAATAAATCACTTCAATTAAAAAAGACAGTATAAATTTTTAAAATATCTTTATTGTATAATTTAAATCTAGCTTTATTTATTTATTTATTTATTTTTACAGTATAAAGAAACCTTTGATGGTGTCTATTTCTGGCTTACAATTCTCTAAAATTTTTAAAATGACATAAATATTTTTTTACAAAGAAATAAAGATAGAAAGTGCATTAAATGAAGGTTATTAAAGAAAATTAATAAAGGTATAATTGAGAAGTAAAAACATCTTCATGGCTTCAACTTTCAAAGCCATGTTTCTCTCTCTATAAAAGTCTCTTGTTTGTACCGCCTTGTGCATGACAAGTGGAGGCCTTGTTCTGCAAAATGGTTTGCATCTCTTCTAAGTTCTAAGTAAATACCAAAACAACATCTTCATCTCTCTTTCTTTCTCTCCTCTTTCCACCATCATCATCATCCTCACCATCAAATTGGAGAGAAACCTCCTTCTTTAGGAAAGACAACAATGGACAGTGCTGCTCTTTTTCAGGGATTTCAAAGGATCTCAAGGTCCAAATCTGGTAACACACTTACCTTTCTCTTTATTTCTTTCTCTTTCTCTAGTGCAGTGATTTCTTTGATATTTGTCTCTTTGAAACAATGAAGACATTTATCTCTTTCTTTGTCTCTAAAACAGAGCTCTCTGTTTTGCTTGTCCTTTTTGAAACAATGGAGGAACAGAGGTTTCTGTTTCACTAGCTCCTTTGAAACAATGGAGAGGTTCCTGTTTTACTTGTTTCTTTGTAACAATGGTGAAACATATGGCTCTGTTTTACTAGTTCCTTTCAAACAATGGAGAGCTTCCTATTTTACTGGTTTCTTTGAAACAATGGTGAAACATATGGCTCTGTTTTACTAGTTTCTTTGAAACAGTGTAAAAGCAGAGGTTTCTGTTTTACTAGTTCATTTGAGACAATGGAGAAAGGGAGTTCTTTTTGTCTCTCTAAAACAGAGTTTTCTGTTATAATAGTGCCTTGGTAACAATGGACAAACAGAAAACTCTCTTGTCTTTCTCTAAAACAGAGTTCCCTGTTTTAATATGTTTCTTTGAAAGTTGAAACAATGACAAATAAAACAGAGTCCTATCTCACTCTTTCTGTATGTAAAACAAATCCATGTTTCAAACTAGTCTTTTGAGAAAAAAAAAAAAAGAAGGAAAAACAGGGCTTTTTCTCTATATATACAACGTTGTTACACAAATACTTGGTTATTTAGAAATATATATCTATGCTTGCAAACCTTGCAGCATGTATACTGTTTAAGGTCACCTGAGATCATGTTCACTTATGTTCCTATGCTATTTATTATGGTTGTTTTCCTTGCTTGCTTGCTTGCATGAGATTTAGAAGAAGGTTTTCAAGTGTATTATGTTTTCAATGTTGGATCAAATGTTCAACAAATTTTCAACGTAAGTGTGTGTGTTTATCTTGAATCTTTGTACCCTTTCCATTTACTACAATTGCATTTCCTTTCATGTCCCTTCTGTTTTGGGAATTGATTTTTATGTCACTCTTTTGGAAGCCCACTTTTTGTGGCATGCCTCGGAATCCGTGATAGCCTTACCTTTTTTCTTTTTTTTTAGTAATATATTAAGTATATTTATGTAATTCACTTGTTAAACATCTTGTATTCTCAAGAAATTCCTTTGGCTAATATAACAAGATATATATCTAAGGCTACTTATCAACTGTAATACTGTGATTAATCAAGTGGTTTTGAATGGTTAATATAGAATTTTGTATGGGCAAACCAGCGAAAAAAAAATCTATTTTTAGAGGCCGAGTGGAACAATTCATCCAATGTACTCATTTACAAAGTTTATCTTATCATGACCTTCTACTTTATAAAATTCCTGTCTCTTTATACCAAGTTGTTCTCAATCCTTTTCATTTATTTATTATTATTGTTTTTTTGGGAACATTTTTAATGCTTTTATTTATCATTAAGCTCTCCGTTGCCCTTTTGCTTGTGACGTGCCACATATTTGTTATGAAATTTGTTAAGAGAGTTAAGAATAGTGTAACGTCTCAGTTGTCCTCTTATCCAGAGAACAATCAACTTCATTTTTAAAAACTATATATATATATATATATATATATAATATTTATTTATTTATTTTACACAAAAAAAAAATATAGTAATAATTATTTACACTTTCCACCACCTTTCTCCAAGTCCCAGACGTAGGAACACTCTCTCCGGTGAGCATCACCACTAACACTCCGGCGAACCCCAACGGCTCTCTCGACCACTCTCCGTCCCTCACCGACACCAACCCCAATCCTAACTCCACCTTCTCCGGCGACGCCAACAATAACAACAACAACTGCATGGTTCGCGAGCAAGATAGGTTCATGCCCATTGCCAACGTGATCAGAATCATGCGCAAAGTTTTACCAACCCATGCAAAGATCTCCGACGAGGCCAAAGAAACCATTCAAGAATGCGTGTCAGAGTACATCAGTTTCATCACCAGTGAAGCCAATGACCGGTGCCAGAGAGAGCAGCGCAAGACTATCACGGCTGAGGACATCATCTGGGCAATGAGCAAGCTTGGTTTTGATGATTATATTGAGCCGTTGTCTGTTTATCTTCAAAAGTACAGAGAGCTTGAAGGAGATCACCGGGGAGCTGTGAGAGGTGATGCTTTGCCACTTAAGAGATCACAGTCTGATGTTGGTGGTGGTGGTGGTGTTTATGGTGCTCCGCCGCCGTATAGTTTGGGGCAAGGGTATCATGGGTATGGAGGAGGGTATTATATGGGTGTTTATGGTGATGGGTCTGGGGGGAGTAGTCCTCAGAGTGGTGGTGGTGGTGGTTGTAGTGGTGCAATGGGAGGAGGAGGAGGAGGAGGAGGATATGATCCTTATGGTCCTTATAATTGATCCTTGTAATTGAGTGACTTTGTTTGGGGGGGTTGTTGGAGAGGGGAACTCTTTTTTAAGGACTTGTGTTTAGGATTTGTGTCTTGGTATGTTGTTTAATTTGTTTCAGTGTTTTGGGATGATTTAAATATAAAGCTTTGAGACTTTTGATTAAGTTTTTCTGATTTTGTTTTGGGTTTCTTGTTCTTAAAGTTGATGAAATATAAATAACAAAAACTAATTTAACTATTTGAATTTTTTTTTTTTTTCAAAAGTGATAAACTCTGTTAGTGGGCTTCACCTCTGGTGACTGCGTCTGTCTTTTGTTTAGTCTTTCTGGTGACTGTGTCTGTCTCTTGTTTAGTTTATCATCTTTGTTCATATTTTTTTCTCTTTCCGCCCGTTTCTTAGTTTGTGTTTTTTGTTTTTTTTTCTTTCAATAAATAAATGATTTATTTATATTATTTAAATAAATAAATAAATCCTCAAAGAACATGCAGATAAAGAGGACAGAGAGTGATTCTCATTCAGACCTCCTGTGCGGCTACTTATTTTAAATTTTTTTTTTCTTTTGGTTGAAATCAGGGCAAGAAGAGGAAGAGTGAAATATAAAGTTTTGAAATGGTTTTTTTGTCCATATAATTGAAATAAAAGTACATTAGGTTTTATTTATTTAATTATTTTAAATCCGGTGACTATTTCTTCTAAATCCTTAGATAAATGTTTGTTTTTCACACAATATTTTCTTAAAACTTAGGTAATTACTTTAGTCTTATTCAACTTCTTATAAGATTTCCAAGTCCAATTCGTTTTTTTCCCTTTTCCTCCTCTTCTTTTTAGTGCATTAAAATGCAATTGCTTAGACAAATGCGCTTCCAACTAGTTAGATTTCCAAAAATATGTAAGAATAGGGATAGATTTGCTAGTATGGCTGAAATTTCATCATCCTGCCACTAAACAACCCTGATCATTATAATTGAAGTTAATTATATAAACCTTATTATTCCCTTTTTCATTTGATTTTTTTTTTAAATGTATTTTCAAGTGCTTAGATTTCTAAATCAAATTACTTAACTATATTTTCTATGCACTTCCAAGGTCTTCTATTTCTAAATGCAATTACTTACTCTTCTTTCTACATGCTTTTCCAACTGCTTAGATTTTGAAACCCTATTATATATTTTTTTTCAAAAACAAAAAACCTGCAAAAAATAAAATAACAATAAATAACTTGCAACCTCTATTACCTTTTGTCAATTTCCAAATGCTCATTACACAAGAAGTACCACAAAAATACCTCCATCAAGGTAGCTTGTAACTCTCCAAAGAAACACGTACAAGAGAAGAAACCCTAAACGTTACAGAGTTTATAGCAGTTTTTGGGTCTCAGCATTGGTGACTTCTCCAATGCGTTGTTTTTTCATCAAGACACCTTCTTCTTCTACAGCTACAGCTTCATCTCCAACTCCATCATCATCATCATCATCATCATCATCATCATCATCGTCTTCATCCTCATCAACTATGGATTCTTTCTGATTCTGTATATCATTGACTACAGATTCATTGAATTCATTGTCTTCCAATTTGCTTTCAATTTCACCTCTTTTCCTTTGAGGTATCACTTGAAAGAATGCACTTCTCCAGTCTTTTGTTTCCAAAAATTTCAGTAGTATTTCAACTACTTGATTAACAGTCAAAACCTGTTTAAGCAAACACACACAAGACAAGCAATGGGCTTCAGTCAAATTGAACTGGTGAAAAAAATACTTATTTCAAACTGTTGTATGTATAATTATATAAAGGGCCAGTGATAGTTTCAAACATGGCCTATGGTCTGGTATACTTTCTGATTAACAAAGATAAATTTCACTCTTACAGTCCTATGCACAGAATTTTAGACATTAAAACAACAAAATATACCTGTGAACTTGACATTTTTAGGTAACTTCCAATTGGCAACTTTGCAGATTGAATCCCTTGATCAGTTGCTTTCTTCATGGTGATCCCTTTCCATCGGTTCCGATCAACCAATCCACCAATTATATAAATTTTCTGAGGATCAAGTTCATCAAGAACGGTTTCAGCATCTGCTGTTAAATACACAAGGCTCTCTTTATGATCATGGAAGGTTTCAATGTATGACCTGCTCTCCTTTTCTATCATCCACTTCTCAAAACCGGGAAGCTTTTCTAACTGCGCCTGAATCTCACCATTGCATCCTGTCAGCCAGAGATGGACCGGTGATGGACACTTTCCATTCACTGCATAACAATACATAATCTGTACCTTACATTAGTTAATGATTTACCTGTCATCCATTTACAACTTCACAAACAATTTTCCTTTAAAAAAACAGAAAAGGAAAGTGAGTGATCTTGACAAAACTATTTGTTCAGAAATAGAAAAAAAGAACTAATGGTCACTCTTGATTCTTTAACTTTGCTAAAAGAATAGCACATTACCAAGGTACAGATCAATGAAAATGAATTGCAACATAACCATGAGCACATCTATTATCACTTGAGAAATCTTAGCTTATCATAAATTCTAGTAGTGTATCTTTATCACCTACTTCATCTTACTTTAGCACAAAGTACTTATGAATTAGGGGGCAGCTTATGGGTTCCAGATTCTGCCTATAAATCAATTCAGGACAACAGTGCATGCACAACAAGGGCTCCTGATATGCCAATCAAATCCCCATCTTTGCCCAGGAAGAAGAAGCAGATAATTCAGGTGATGGTGGTTTCATGGAAGTTAATGACAATTGGCCAATGGACGATATTTTAACAAAACTAAAACACGCAAAACAAACACATTAATAATTGAAGAGAAAATCTATTGCGGAATTAACAGGATGGCACAATCACAGAACCTAGTTCAACAATATCAAGCAAATTCAAACCCATGAGAAAGATTAAACTATTGCTGATCAATACTAAGTAACAGAGGTGTTACAACTCATACAACCTTAAATTAGGCGCAGAGGTTTAGCTTTAACTTGCTAATGTCCAAAGACTACTATTTCAGTACAAGTAGAAGTGCTCACTTGATAGTAAAACTCATTGAAACAACACAGCTTGCAGTTCTTGTTAGTGTAGAACCCTAGCATTGTCTTGTAATGGTTCAAAGATCACAAATTGGTATCATTTTAGTTCTAAATCTACAAAATTCTTTCAATTAGAGCAAATAAATCTTTAAACAAATCAAAATAAAAAGTGAGTTGATGAAAAGTGTATATTTGTATACATAAAACAGAGAGTTTGCCGGCGATGGCGGCGCACGGCGCACCTGGTGAACGAGACTATGGACCTCGCCGGAGCTCATAAGGTCAGAGAACTCGAGATCAAGCACGACCTTTGGACCCGTCTCTTTAGCTCTAGTGAGCCGTTGGATCCTCATCTCGCGCTCCTCCGCTCTCCGACCCATTCGCTCCTTCCTCATCCCCTTCCGTTCCTCCACCATCCGCGCCCGATCCTCCTCCGTCGCGGAAGATAGCTTCTCGTCCCACTCACGGCGGCGGATCTCGAGGTTTTGCCGCCGCCGCTCCTTCTCCGCTACCTTCCGCTCCGCCTTTCGCGCCTCCAGCCTTTGCTGCTTCATCAATCTCTTCTTTGCGCTCTTTGATAGCGCCGGCCCAGCGCCGGCGACGTCTCCGGCGGTAGCTAGCTCATCCATGGGGTTAGGGTTTTGGTCGAGACTCGAGAGGTGGGGGTCAGAGAAGACGAGAAATTGGTCCAATAGACGGCTTGAAGAAAACCGGAAGGTCTTGGACCGGGTCTAAATATCCCCACCCGAACCAATACGGTCTAAGTAAACCGGAAAGTCATGTATTTTTTAATGGCAGGAATAGGCCTGAAGGTGACAGAATCAAAGCTTTAATTGCCACTTCAGCTTGGCTTATTTGGAAGGAGAGATGTAACCACGTTTTTTAAAAAACACTAACCAAAGCTGGATTTATTCTATTCTTTTCATAGGAGGTTGTTATTTGGAGGACTATATTAAAGCAACTGGCATGTATAGTAGGGAGTGCCCTAAGCTTATAAACTCTTCAAATGCTGTTATGTTTACATCGATGCTGCTTGGAATGCTTACACAAATGATGCTGGACTAGGTATTATTATGTGTGAGCCCCACCCCTTAATCAAATCCTAGCCATTGCTTTTATCTTTTAATCTTAGTCATTGGTTTTACTTTTAATCTTAGCCATTGATTTTGTTTTTTGTTTAGTTTCAAAACCCTAGTCGTCTCTTCAGCTTCTTCGGTTTTAGATCATAGGGAAAAGAGAGAGAGAGAGAGAGACTTGCCTCATCTCTTTCTCTTCTTTTTCCGGGTGGTGTCGGCCACGGGAGAAGGGTCTCATCGTCACGGATTTCGTTTCACTGTTATTGTTGAGTTAAGGTTCCGAGTTTTTGTTATTGCTCTTTCTTATGCTTGTTTGTGACATGTTACTAGTTAGGATTAGGGTTTGGTGAGAATTGATTTGATTTTAATTTGAGGATAAAATTCAGAAAGTCCCTGTTAGCTAATTTATTTCGAAGATCTAGAGATGGAATTTGGAAGAGATCAAAATAGGAAAATTGTAGATCGAGATCTTGTTTAGCTTGCTACCAAATTTCAGAATTTTTGGAGTAGTATCCTGCAAATTATAAATTTTTAGACGCAGGTGACGCGGACAGGATTTCTATTCAGCCCTTGAACAGTTTTTGATTATTTTCATAATTGTAAGTTCTGTTTTAGATTTATATTTATATAATAAAGTTATATAGGATGATGTTATATTTGACTCTGCAAAATTTCAGAATTTTTAGCCATGTAAATTGTGAGATATGATCAGATTTCTATAGGTGTGCTCAATACTATTTCTGCAGAGAACATAACGATTGCTTAGACAATTTGATGGTCTTGTATATGGAATTTGGAGAAGAGTAATATAAAAAAGTTACATAGTTTGATGTTACCTAAATACCTGTAAAATTTCAGATTTTATGCATCTGTAGTTTGTGAGATATAGCCCTATTGGTATAAGTGTCTCGGATGATATTTCTGTGCATAGCCTTAAGAATTATGGCTATTTTTGATTATCATGAAGATTGAATTGGATAAGGTAAAAAAAACATGAAAGTTGTTCATTTCTGAGTTATCTTAGGCTTTGCTTGGATGGGGTGTGGGGTGGGTTCATAAAGTAATGGAAAGGAAGGGAAGGGAAGGAAAAGGAAGGGTTGAATACATCCTTTGTTTGGGGGGGAGGGAAAGTAAAGTAAGGGTTACTATCATTTTGTGTTTGGTTTGGAAGTAAAGGAAAGTAAGGTTTTGTGTTATTATTACCAAAATGCCCTTATATTGCTAAAAGCATAATCATTTAGATTATTTTTAATTTTGTGGTTGCACAACTAATCAAGATTTTTGGGTTGGCCTTTGTTATTCCAATATAAAATTTCATCAATTTTTTTTTAAAAAATCGACAAATATAATAAAATTACTGTAGCACCCAAATACATAATAAAAATTTATGTAGCACCAAAAAAATACTACACAAATGAGTACAACAATTTTCATAAACCCACAAAATAAACCACGCATAATCATACGAATTGCTTTAACATTGTAACCTAAATTTTTTTCATCAAAAATAAATGACAACATTGTTTCCTTCCATTATCCATTGCTTCAACATCTAAATAAACCATAACACATTGTATTTAAATTAAGTAACATGCACATTACACCAACATCTAAATAAACACATTGTTCTCAAATTAAGCAACATATAAGTTGCTCCAACACCTACATAAACCATAACACATTGTTTTTCTTGCATGAAATCAAATCACATTGCTCATCAAAATAAAGTCAAGTCAATGTTGATTTGGCAAGATATATCAAAATACAAAATGTTCTTCAAAATCATTCAATGTTGAACCACCATTTGTCACAATCATCCACCAATCCCTACAAAAATAGGAAGAATGAAATTAGGATTTTAGTAACTATATCTTACATTAATACACCAAAGAATGAAGGGATGTGTGAGCCATCAGGTTGTATTAGAAATTTATCCTCTAATTCCACGATAGCTTGTAAGACATTATGGAAATGCCGAAAAATTGTTTCACGAGAACGGCGGAAGAAAAAAGCTAGCTCACGGTGGGAGACATTGTGTCCTAATAAATAAAGTGTCTTGGCAACTTGCTCCTCGACTGATACACATAAAGTTGGCCTAATACCACCCTCTCTGACTAACATATCACATAATCCAAGGAAAGCTGTAGGGGTCATTCTTATCATGTTTTGACATAAGTCGCTTGAAAGCAAATGTGACATTAACTCATTTCTTGATTGGTCTCCTTGAAGCCTAACTTCACTTGTGATTTGATTGGACATATGTTGAAGATCATTGACGTAGCACATAATCCAACCAATCACAGCGATAACTACTTGAGCTGCTGCTAAGTGATGTAATCGTTGCAGTTTTAAAAAGGAATTGTCCAATAAAAATTTAACCAACAGAATTTTTGCCAACCGTTCTCTTTGATCTGCCATCTATACATAAATTGCATAATATTTTAAAAAACATAAGCAAACATGCTATCTATTAAACTAAACATGTTCGTAATTAACACGCAAGCTCTTGATGCTTCAAGATCAACCGTAATTTCAATGAGAATCCTAAAGCAATCAAAAGTGCAGAAATTTGAAATTGCACAATAAACAATACATGAATTCTCTACTTTGGACTTCTCATTGAATCTCCCTGCATTACCCCTTCAATGTCAACTTATTGGAGAAAAGGAGGATCTATATGTGAAAATGCAACTATATTATCTTTTTTTTTTCTTTTCTTTTACAAAATACCAATTCAGTATTTTTAGATCGGATCACAGTTAATTGACACATCCCATATGTCATTTTGTTTTTCACATCCTCACTGATTATGTTAAAATGATATGCAGAGACCATTACATAACATCATAGTGCAATTGATTGGAAAATCTAGATTGTGCTAAATAAACTATAGAAAGATTTAGCAAAATACTCACCAAAAATAAGATAAGATAAAATAAAATAAAATAAAAAAATAAAAAAATGAAACATCTTGAAAGTTTACGCATGTATATACATAGTGTAATGCAAAAAAATTCACCCATGAAATTAGTTGGAAATTTTTCCATTGCCAAAGAGTCCAAAAGATGGAAAGTGAAATACTACATTAAGTTATATTACACACAAATGAGGCACGATAGAGAAAAAAATAACAAAAGTAGCCAAGAAGATGTATCTTGCAAACTCACCGAGTCAGTGAGGGGTTTCATCAGATGGGAAGCTTCGGATCATCTTTGGTGCCACCACTTTTCAGTCAGTGAGGCTAAGTCGCAGGGATACAATTGTTTTTTTCAACAATATATACAAGAAATGAGATGACAAAGCGATTGGGGTGAAAAAGAAAGAACAGAACATACAAATCCATCCTTAGCTATATTAATCAGCTGATAATCGGTACGAGTAACATGAGGAACCTTTGAGACCAAAAAATATAAAAAATAATGTAGGCAAAATAAGAAAGGAACACAGAATAATAGAGCCACCACGCCACCACCACATTATGAACTTATGATCACAACATGCTTACATCACAGTTATGAATTCTCGATCAAACAACTATTACACCCACTAACAGAATCTACAAACTTCAATGGAAGTCAATACTGGAACTTCAAACCACAACAGGAACTCATAAAAAATCAATTATATCTCAAAAAAAGGTGATAATTTTTATATAAGAGAAAAATAAGCATGTATTCAATCACTTCACCAAGGTTCAACCTTTTAGATCAAAAACATCTATCTTCCGAAAGCAAACAAACACTAAATCATAAAAACCCTATCATCTTTGAATAAAAAAATTAGAGATCTAACCACTAAAAAAATAAAGATGAGATAAAGATGGATGCTAATTGACGATCACATTAAACTTAAACATGTCCGGACATAAAAAAATCTCAATTAAAATGAAGAAAAAGAAATCGACCCTTGTCTCAATTCAATCTTAAGCTTTCCAGGGCATAATCTTTATTGTTAAGATTATAAATACTAGATTTTTGAGATCTTAATAACAGTTTGGTTGTTGGAACAATATATATAATTTTCGGATAAAAATCTCTTCAAGAAAACAACCAACCATTCGGGTTTCAAACAAAAATCAAAAATTATAATTCGTTGAACCAAACGAATCACTCCACAAACCACATACAAACCGCATGAAGAAAATCAACATCAAGCAACCATCATCAAGCATGCAATTTGAATCTACTAAAAACCAAATCGCATAGATAAAAGCTGGGAAAATCACCTCTACAACAGTCAGGTTGGCGGCTGAGGAAGCACAAGCAGTTGAGGAGTGATGGGAAGCTAACATGGACTAAAACCTAATATAAAGGGCAAAGCTAGTAATTATAAGAATTATATAAGGGCAAAATTGTCAAAAAAAATTTTTAACCCTCCCCAACCCACCATTTTGGTGGGTTGATGAATGGAGGGAAAAGGGGAGGTTTTCAACCGCCCAAAAACCTTACAAACCCTTATAAACCCTCCTCAACCCTTCCCCCAAGCATGGGTTCAAAGAACCCTTACTTTATAAACCCTCCTCAACCCTTCCAAACCCTCCCAGCCAAGCAAACCCTTATTGTCAGTAAGATTGTATTACTTTTGAAGTTATATGTTGTGAGATATTTTTTATTGGAATAGGCATGTCTGAAACGGTTGGTTTACATAAGTATGATTTTTAATACTGGTGGCTTAAATTCTGTAGGTCTCAAATCATTGTGAGATTTGGATATGTTTTAGATGAAGATGCCTAGTTTTCTCATAAGTTTGAAATTTTTGATTTGGGTTAGAATTTGCAAAGCTACGCTATTTTTAATCTAAAGGTTTGTAGGTGAATTGGTTATTGGTCTTGACCTTAGTAATTTTGTTAGTGTTTGATTTGTTTTTGCATTCGTGTGAATTTTAGAATTTGTGTACTTGTAATTCTGATGGGTTATTCCCAAATTAGGACTTCCTGAGAAATACTCGATTGGTGTATGAATTCAAAAATATGGCTGTTAATCAGGTAAGCATCCTACATATAAATCATATTATATGTATATACTTTAGTTTTCTGAACAACGGAAAATTTCGAGAAAAATAATGATTTTATGTATTTATTTATATTTTGAATTATTTATTTATTATTATTTTTTGGAATTATTTTAAATTATTTTAAAGTTCCATTTAATGATATTTTATTTTGGATTATAATTATCTGAAATGTTTAAATAATTTATTTACATTTGGATTACTTAATTTTTGAATTCCATATATTTATTTACTTTCTGATTAATTACTATTGTGTTTTTTTTTTATTATCTGTTCATGTTTGGATTCAATTAACTGGATTATTTTGATATGATAAAAATGGGATCATGTGACTGCAAATTACTTGCATTTTGCCCAGTATGAATTTTGATAGTTTATTGTTTTGTGAACATGAAATATTTTGACAAAGTACTCGTAGTCCCCAAACTAACTTTGCAATAACCCTGTCACTGGGGGTTAAACACTGATCGTGTCGACATGTACTCTGATATAGAAACTATAGTTTCCCACCGCTTTCCGTCGGTGAAGAATAACGGCCTCTAATAAATCTGGCTCGGGTCACCGAGGGTAAACTTATGAGTTCTGATATTCTGGCTCGGGTCACCAAGGATAAATATATGAGTTCTGTTATTTTGTTTTGGCAATAGTTGTTTGGGGAACCTATATGCTTGGTTTTGACATCTATGTTTATTTGAAATAAATTTGATTTCTGATTTTGATTTTGATAATTTTTGATTTTTGCAAATGATCACTATAATTTTTTAGTGGGTGCTTACTGGGCTGTCAAGCTCATAATTTATTGTTTAATATCTTTTCAGATCAAGAGTAGAGTTGAGTGGCGGATAGCTTAGCGGGGATCGTTAGGTAATCGTCGAGTATTAGCATGTATTAAGTCCCGGTTTTTTTTGGGCTATATTTTATTTGTATAAGTTTATATTGTTTTTTGCAATCCACTGAGTTTGATTCTTTGTTCTATTTTGGATCAGGTTTTGAGGCCTTGTATGCCTACATGGTTTCAGCCTTGTAAGTGTATGGCCGTTTGTCGGCGTTCCAGGTCCATAGAGCTGGGTTCGGGGCATGACATTATGTGAAGAGAAACAATGATAAAAAATAACTATGAGTGGCAGTGGTAAGAAAAAATTTTGGATCCGTTTAGTTAGAGGGAATAAGAATATGGGGAAGGGGAGGGGATGAGAATATAAATAAGAAAGGGGATTGGGGATGGGAACAAAAATAATATTTGGTTGGAGGGAATGGGGATAGGAATAGGATAGAGAGTAAAAGAAAATTTTAGTAAAATTACTTTTATACCTTTTAATATTTTAATTAAATAATATATTTTGAAAAAAAAAACAATTACTATTAAATAGCTCCAATTTCTATAAATTTTTTTTAAATGAGTTATTTATTTTCTAAATAAAATTTTAAATTTATATATTTTAATTGACGAATACAATTTAATTATTTTTATTTAAAATAAATAAATGTCCAAATTTAATTATTTTTAAATCACTAAAATATAAATAATTCTAATATTTTAAAAATATATACAATGTATATCATGTCATTTCTTAATTTTCATCCAATACAATGTATATGTAATGTAAATACAATGTATAAATACAATGTAAATCATTAAAATTTAAATAAATATAATATTATAAGGGGTAAAAAGGTCATTACCTCATCAAGGCATGCTCAAATCCCCAAAACGAGGGGGATGAGCTTGAAGGGTTTGAGGGGCATGCACTCCCCCCTCATTCCCTTCTCATGCCCCTTGGTGCATGCCCAAACATGGGCATGCACATGCCACAAGGGTTGATCCCCAATCCTTTGGCATTCTCCATGGGCCCATTGGAGCCCATTTTGGTGTTGGAAAGTCATGTGGGCATGTGTATGTTAGTCATATGCTGACTTATGTTTTATTAATCATCTCTCATTGTGTTGATGATGAAGATTGTAGGCTAGGATTTTCTTGTTGTTTTGTTCTTGAGACAATCTTGAGAGTTGTTCAAGCCATCAGAGATATTCTTCATAGTGGATTCCAATTCCCAACCCCCATAGAGACGTAGGCAAGAGTGCCGAACTCCACATAATTACTATGTCGTGGTTTGTGTGTGTTTTTTTTTCTTTTTCTATTATTGCCCTATCTTTGCATGTATTTTGGATACTAACCTTGACAAGTTATTGGAACATCTAAGGGTGTGTTAGTGCTTCCGAAAGGGGTCTTAAGTGAAGCCTTAGGGGGCGTTTGGTTTGGAGTAGTGGAGTGGGAATGACTCTTTACATTGGGTAAGCATTTGTTTGGATGTGGAGTAATGGGAGTGGGAGAGGATTGAGGAAGGAGTGAAGGGGTTGTGGAGGGGTATTCACAATCATGAGAAA
This sequence comes from Dioscorea cayenensis subsp. rotundata, assembly GCF_009730915.1. Taxonomy (NCBI): domain Eukaryota; kingdom Viridiplantae; phylum Streptophyta; class Magnoliopsida; order Dioscoreales; family Dioscoreaceae; genus Dioscorea; species Dioscorea cayenensis. The sequence goes on from NC_052478.1 coordinate 7,509,911, forward strand.
AATGAGGGGATTCTTGATTCCTTACTCATGAAATGACTATATTGCCCTTGTGTAAATACCTATCTCCAATTTGTAATTGGTTATATAGATTAGCTAATTAATTATTTATTATCATATTAATAATAAATGTGGAAATTAATCAATATTAATGGCTAAAAAAAATAATTATTATGATTCATAATATATTTATTTAAAAGTATATTAAATTTGGTAATTAATTAATTATTATAGTTAATTATTTGCTAATTATTGATGTTAACAAAAAAAAAATTTGAGATTTTGTGACTTATTAAAATTAAATATTTATTTATAATAATTAATTTACTTTCATATTTAAATATTTTTTAAAAACATAATCCTCACAACTCATTTGTATAAAGGGCATAATAGTTATTTTATCATATTTTCTTTTTTTACTTTTCTCATTCCCAATAAACTACCTCTTCAATCCTTCCAACCAAACATAGTTTTCATTCCCATTCATTTTTTTCCTGGCCCCCCGATTTGGGGTGCCTGGGAGGGAGAACCTCGTAATGATTTTAAAATTATTTAAACAACCTTATTACCCTTAATTTTTTTAAATTAATTACATAACACCACTTCATAAGTTTTTTCTTTCACTTTTTTCAATCTAATTTTATTTTAATCAAGTATTCACATGACACGCATCACAAATCTTTGCCTTTATGTATTTTTTTTTTGTTTGCTTATTTTTTTATCTGTTTGTTTATGTTGTGTTTTTTATTTCTCAATTCATCCTTAGAAGTAATTTATCTTAATAGAATTCTACTCTTAATATAATTCTATTGCTATCCAAATTTTATTCGAAGTACAAATAAAATTAAAATTTTCTTTGAGTGAGATAAAAAAAACTAAAAATTATCCAATTCAACATGATTATTATGCTATGAATTAAAATATTTAAATAGGTTTATAATAATATGATAAAGTGATCTTGTTATGATTTATATAGAATTGTAGGAGTAATTGGTCTGTAAATCCTAATTAAGTAATTTGGTGTTGCATAATTGAGAGGGGAACTATTCTAAGAATAATTAGAAGCTACTTTGCATCCGCACGCCTAATTGTTCATGCGTGGTGCTACATAGAATAACGTGCTATTCAAAAGGTAGGTTGTTCTTTCAACTATAGATTCTGATGACTAATAATTTGTTTGTATTTTAAAAAATTGATATTTGGAAAATATATATTTTGGTCTCACTTTTATCTATGACTTTGTTTTTGTCTTCTTTATGCAAATATTATATGATTATATGATAGACAATAGTTTATTTGTGCCTCAAATCTTCGAATAATTTATTTTCTTTTATAAATTATGTGATTAGACATTAATGCATGTGCTTAAATAGAAATAAGTAATATTTTATTTAATAATAAGGGTATAATTGGTAAATAATATTATTATATATCCTTTCCTTTCCTTTCCTTTCCGTAACCAAACAAGGTTTATTAGAGAACTCTCCTTTCTTTTCCCTCCATAAAATTTATCTATCCAAACGAGGGTTAAACCCGTCCTTTCCTTTCCCTCCCTTTCCCTCCCCTTCCCTCCCCTTACTTTCTCTTCGACTTTTGAATCCAAACACTATGTAAGTCTCCCCAACAATTGCCATCAACGCTATTGGTTTATAGCTTGGATAAATTTTTGTACACAAGTTGTTCGACAAAATTCCTGAAAGATGTCTTCAATTGGTAATGCTAAGGTTGGGAAGTATGAGATTGAGAAGTTCAATGGAAGAACGATTTCTCCTATTGGAAGATGCAAATGAAAAATTTGTTGATATCGCAAAAACTACATAAGACACTTTTTGGGGAAGGAAAAGAAACCCAAAGAAATGAGTGATGAAGATTGGAAAGATCTTGATATGGAGGCATGCACAACCATTATTCTGTGTTTCGATGGGGATGTCGCCTTTGTGGTGAATGATGAGGCAACAGTGGCCAGCGTGTGGTTGAGATTAGAGTCTAATTTCACGATCAAAACCTTGACAAATCACATCTACTTGAAGGCTAAGTTGTACACTTACAAAATGGATGAAAGAACTTTAATCCGGGATCACATAAGCAAGTTTGAAAGGATAGTTTCAAATTTGAAAGATGTGGAGGTCAAAGTAGAGGATGGAGATCAAGCTATTCTCTTGCTACTATTTTTACCGCCATCATTTGAGAACCTTGTACAAACATTGATGCTTGTGGGTGAGACACTCTCCAAGAACGATGTTAGAACATCACTCTTATCCGATGATCTTCGAAAGATGGCTATAGGTGGAAGAGTAGACAAGGAGCAAGCACAATGATTATTTATAAAGGGAAGGTCAAATGAAAGGGAAAATGTGCAAAGAGGAAAATCAAGATCAAAGTCAAGATCCATTGCAAAAGTAGCATGCTACAATTGCGGAGAGCTTGGGCATTATAAGGCCGACTGTTCCAACAAGAAAGTAAATTGGAGGAAGAAGAACAACAAAAATAACAAGGAAAAACAGGTCAAAGAAGAAGCAAGTTATGCTTCAGATGAGGACAATGATGAATGCTTCATGGTCAATCAAGGTGAAGACATTTCCGGGAAATGGATGCTTGCTTCGGGTTGCTCTTATCACATATGTCCTAATAGGAAGTGGTTTACAACCTATGAGAACATTGATTAATGTATTGATGGGAAATGATCATGCTTGCAAGACAGTTAGGCTTAGTTCAATTACAATCAAGATGCATGATGGGATTATCAGAACCTTGACAGATGTAAGGCATGCCCCAAATTTGGGGAAGAACCTGATTTCACTTAGTGTATTGGAATCTGTTGGCTGCAAGATTGTGGCCAACAAGGGAATTCTAAAAGTTGTTCAAGGCTCCATGGTGGTGATGGAAGGTGTTTTTCATGGTAATCTAGATGCTTTGTTAGGTATGACAATCACCGATAATGCAACAGTTGGGATTTCCAAAAGCAATAACTTATCAGATTATACTAAGCTTTGTGTGTCTTGGACATATGTTGGATAATGGTTTAACTCTACTTGGGAAGGAAGGTTTGCTGAAGAACTTGTAGAAACCTTGCATGAACTTTTGCGAGCACTATGTGTATCAAAAGGCACATTGTGGTACCCTGTCCCGATTTTTGACCTCTAGCCTCTTTTTCGATTTTTGTGCATACATTAGGGATAAAATGGTTATTTTGCACTAGTGCCATACTTGCATGAGTGCACAGTAGGTTGTGTGTCAAAACCAGCAGAAAACCAGGGGCGAAAAGGTCTTTTGGACCCTTTTTCATTCTATTTTCTCTTATAAGGGCATTTTGATAATTCATCTTTTTCCAAACGATATATATATATATATATATATTGAAAATCTGAATAAAAGGATAAGAAGCAACGTGGCTTCTCATCCCTCATTCTTTTCTTCTTCTTCTTTGTTTTCATTTTCTTCTTCTTCATTCGGCCGAAACCCATTTCTTTGAAAAAAATTCGTCGGCGAGCTTTTTCTTCGAATCAAAGCCTCAAACTCCTTCCTCCCAAGCTCTTGAGTGTGGTAAAGCTTCGATCCAAGGTTTTTCCTTCGTATTTTCCTCGTATTTTATCGTTTTTGAAATTTTCTAAAATCCTACAAATAAATCTTGGTTTGAGTTGTTTTTGGGCTCAAATCAAAGCCAATGTTGTTGATATTCATTTGTGTGCATGTTTGTCAAGAAATTTTGTGTTTTGGTGTTGTAATTGACGAGAAACCATTGAAACAAGGCTGGTTTTACTGTAGCAAATTCGCGTTTATTGTAGCAAATCCAAAATTACTGTAGCACAAAAAAAAAAAAAACTAAACCTTTTCTTGTATCTCTTTGGTCCAAATTGAAGCCCTTCTTCCTTGGAATTCATTGGAACTTGTTTTACTTTGATTTGAGGTCGTTTGGGTCCAAAATGATGTTGTTTTCCCCTAAAACCATAGAGTTACATGTTCGACATGTAACATTGCATTCACATGCATTTTAGTTTCTATTCTTGTGTTAATTGGTTCTTGGATTCCTTGTTTGACTCTAGGTGGCAAAGCTTCCTCCCAAGGGAAGGAAATTGTTGACCTATGAGCGCGTCTCAAGGTGAGACGATTGGTTCAGTGAGTGGTTTAATTGTTAATAGCATAGATTTAATAAGAGTACTATAGTATTTTTTTTATATGCTTTATATCAAAATTTTGATGATAAACCAGATTTCATTGATATATATATATATATATGGATATTTTGATCATGGAGTTATTTGGCAAAAATGATTCTAGTATACTTATATGTATTTATTTTGAAAGAAACATGTTTACATGTAAATATATTTACATACAAATGGAATATGGATTGATGTATATTTTTCGTATTTACACATCATATGCTTGATTCCTCGAGTTGGAATTGGAAAGAATTGCATTTTGGTATTTGGACTTTGATGGTGACAGTGGACTTAGGTCCGACACTGCAGTGTCGGGTTCCACGGTCCGGCCTAATGGGAGACGGCGTGATCAACCCTGAGTTTACCCTGGTCAAGAGGTGCGCGGAGCCATTGACAGGGGGTCTTTTATGTGAGAAACCCAGAGTCAGCACACGGGAATCTCAGTGGCCACGTATCTAGTCGCGTAGCTAGTCGTGGCCACGATTAGCTGGTGGTCCCGTAGCTAGTCGCGGCCACGATTAGCTGGAGAATTATTTGAGGTCAGCCTATATTTTGAGCGGTGCTCAATGTGCTGGAAAATGTTAGTGACTTGTACCATTTATGAATTATTGTGTTATCTGTTCACTTGTTGAATACCTGAATCTACTTTTATATGTTATTATTATTGTGGTAATTACTATTTGGAATATTTTACTACTTTGTTATATCTATGCTGTCACCACTCACTGGGTAACATCTGTTACTCAGTACTCTTTGTTCTTCTTCTTCAGGCTGCGATGTTGGACTGGGTTGTGCTGGGCAGGCAGTAAACTGGCCGACCCTTTTCTTCTTGTATAGGTTAGTTTGTAGTGTGCATGTAAACTTTATGGATCCACTAGACTTGACTTTGGTGTATTGTTCTTGTATTTGTACTTTCTGGTTGTATTTGGAACCCCGGCCGGTTCTGTAGTGGAGGTTGTCTCCCTCTTCAGTAAGTTGTGATAGCGGGTTTGTTTTGAGCCTTACGATGACTAGGAGGTAAGATGTTTTAGGGTGCACTCCTTGTTGTTGTGGCGATTGCCACGTGCCCGGCCAGGGTCGGGGCGTGACAATTTTAGTGGTATCAGAGCTAGAGGTTTAGGCTGGTGTTAGTCCGAATCCTAAACCTGTTGATTTCGCTACTAATTAGTGGATCCAATTACTGATTTGCATTTAGTGTATATACATATAGGAGTTAAGTTTGGAATTTGTTTTTCTTATTCCTTTCAGATAGAATGGCAGCACAACGTGAGGAACTTTCTCCTGTTCAACCTCCTTCTCTCTCTAGGCAAGAAGTTAGTTCAAGACATGAGTCTACTATGGCAGCATCAGTGCATGCTCCCGGTGCCCCAGACCCTGAGCCTAATATTGCAACTTTGGGAGTAGCACCAGGAATACTGTGATTTCCTTGGTTATTGGAGTCTGTTTGGGGGACAGCCCCGTACTGAGCCAGTATTTATGCCACCACCACCCCCTCCAATTCTTTCAGTTCACCGATAGAAGATAATAAGATTAGTCAGAGCTTAACTTTGTCCAAGGACTGAAGGAAGTAGCCCAATTGGCCTTGAGGGCTGATAAATTTGTCATTGAAGGTAAGCACCTTCATGAGAATCTAGCTAAGAGAAGAAACTCAGATTTTTCAAGAGCATCCAAGAGCAGCAAGAGTGAGGGCACGTCTTCAGATTTTACAAGATCTAGTTCAGTTAAACCGTTGTCCGGGCGAGTGGGTAATCAAAAGGGTACTACATCTGCGAGTGGCAGTTTTAGAGGAAAGTCAATTGGAAATGTTCCCAGATGCCAGAACTACAACAGATTTCATCCTGGTCCTTGTCGTAAGCCACGCAAATGCTATCAGTATAGGCAGATAGGCCAACTTAAGTCAGCATGTCCAGAGTTAGGCCGTGAAGCACTAGGGTCAGCACCTCCTGCTGGACGATAAAGTCAGTCTAAGAATGTATCACCTACTGGGTCTGCACCAGTTGCCCTAACCAGATCAGTTATTACACCAGGTGAAGCACAACGACCACAGAAATATTCTCAAACCAGAGTTTATACCAGGACCAATGGTGAAGCCGAGGATAGATCTAACGTGATTTCAGGTATTGTATCTATCTTTCATCATGAGGCATATGTTTCGATAGACCTAGGATTAGAGAGATCTTTTGGTAGCACTGCATTTGCATGTCATGTCGACAGATAGCTTCTCCTTTAGACTGTGGCCTAGTGATCCAAATGCCCTTTTGTGAAGAGATTATCATAGAGGTAGTTTTTCGAGGATGTCCCATTAAGGAGAAGGGTATTGATTTTGAGGCAAATCTGAATCCATTGGAGATTCAAGATTTTGATACCATACTTAGGATGGACTGGTTGAAGATGCATAAAGTTTCCATTAACTGCTTCAGGAAAGAAGTGATCCTGCAGGCTTATCATGGATCTAGTATTGTGCTTGAGGGTGAAAGGAAGGTTCTTTCGAGGTGTGTGATATCTTCTGTGAAAGCAAGGAAATTGTTGCGTAAGGTATGTAAAGCATACCTGGCCTTATAGTGGATACAAGAGTTGTTGGGCCAAGCTTCAAGGATATCTCCATTGTTCAGGAGTTTGAGGATGTATTTCCTGAGGACTTGCCTGGATTACCTCTAGATCGGGAGTTTGAGTTTGCTATGGACTTGCAACCTGGTAGTGCTCCAATCTATATTCCTCCGTATCGCATGGCACCAACAAAACTTAAGGAGTTAAAAGTACAGTTATAGGATTTCATGGACAAAGGGGTTCCTATGCCCGAGTGTGTCATCTTTTGTGGGGCACCCAGCTCTCTTTGTGAACAAGAAAGATGATTTTTTCAAATTATGTATAGATTACAGACAGTTCATATGGGGACTATAAAAAACAAGTATCCTTTACCCAGAATAGATGATTTGTTTGATCAAATACGTGAGACAAGAGTGTTTTTCAAGATTGACCTTCGGTCGGGTTGCCATCAGTTAAAGATCAAGGAGAGTGATGTGCCGAAGACAGCGTTCTGTACGTGATATGGGCATTATGAATTTCTGGTCATACCTTTCGGGTTGACTAATGTCTCGGCTACTTTTATAGACCTACAGAACAGAGTCTTCAGACCATATCTCGACAAGTTTGTGATTGTCTTCATCGATGATATTTTGATCTACTCAGCAACTAAAGAAGGCATTTTTTTGGGGTATGCAAAAGAAGTGAAAGGCTATCACCTTTGGTGTTTGGAAGATTCAAAGTTCATAGTTAGCAGGATATTACTTTTGATGAGAATTCCATATTTTTGCCTACAACTATGAAGCCTCTTCACGGTGATGGTGACAGTGACGGTGACGGTGATGGTGATGAGTTAACAACAAACACCCCAAGTGGCGGAGATTGATGGATCTAAAGACCAACCATGTCCTAGCCATGTTCATGAGAATGTTGTTGTAAATGAATATAAGGAGGTTCATCAAGAGAACACATAGACACTATAGCAGCAGAAAACATAGTCTTTGGCTATTACTACAACAACAGTAAATGAACATAGCCGCAACCCACAACTTTCTCTCTTCTTCAGAGGATTGGATAGTCCGAAATGGATTGAAGACCTCTGCTCCAGTCGACAACTCTTCTTTTGACTTCTGTTTCTTAGTTTTCTCGTTATTTTTCCTTTTCTTTAGCTTTAAGCTCTTTTGCTTAAAAAAAATTGTTTCACTATTTTTATCATTTTATTTTATTCATTTTTATTAAAAGAGTAATAATTTTGTTAGAAAATGGTAAAAACTTGAGTTGCTTAAAAAAAAATCAAATTTAAATTTTTATATATAAAAACACATATTAAGAAGGATCCACTAGATTCATTGACTGAAAAATCTAATAATAATGCTGATACTATTGTCAAAAATTGGACCAATTAGGCCTCATCACTATTTTATGAAATTAATTTGAAAGGAACTTTTTTATGGCAAATGAATGTTTGATCTTGACATCAAGGAATTATACTACCATGCATAAATTTTTATAATCATACACAGTAGTTTTACTTTTCCAAATCCGAAACAAACATGAATAATACTTGTACAAATATATGCAACAATTTTAAAGAGAACTAACTCGAGGAACAATAGCAGCAGGTAATTTTACATAAATACCAACACTCGTAACATATATATTAATGGAGGAGGTCTTTGTGTAATTACTATTAATGTTCAACTTGACCTATTAATTAGTTCATATTAAGGGTTTATAGTCAAGCAATATTAGTCCAATTACAAAAGATAAATGTGTGACAGTTAAGAAATCTTAAGTTTAAGACTCGTTAGACGCAGTGGTGATAATGGATCCTCGATTGTGGGTGCAAATTTGCTGTTCAAATCTCGTATCATCTGGTGAGGATGTACGGGCTAGATGCTTAATTCTTGGTCCATATATGGCTCATATATATATAGCACTTATAACTATCTTTATAAAAAAACTTAGTTAGTCAATGTGTACTTATTACCACTATAATTATTTCCGGTGAACGTTGTTCTTCAATCTAATAACTTGTTCAATTGTAGAGTGGCGGTATTGTTGTTGTGTTGTTCTTATTGTTCGGTGAACGTTGCATTTCTAGTTTAGTATGAAAATAGTAACAAAAGAATGGACATAAATTATATCGAACATTGTGAAAGTACAAAGTTAAAATAATAAATACATTGATCAAATTAAATGGTGTTAGAGTAATATACTATTATGTATATCGTATATGTGTATATAGCTTGTATCTTCATGTTTATGTATACCCTTACATACTTATGTATCTATTTATTGGGTTGTTACCCTAATGAATATTGTAGCTTCTTCTCTCACATTTCCTTACATGGTTACAGAGAATTTTTTTATTCTGGCGATTTTTTTTATAAAACTAAGGCTATCTCGTCTCTTGCCGGATTTGTCCATCATTTGCCGTATTTGTGCCTACTTCACCAGTATTGTCTTTCCTAGCCGGATTTGTGTCTACTTCGCCAGTTTTTTCGTCTATTTATCTCCAGAGTTGTCACTTCTTTGCTAGAATTGCTCCTCTTTCGCCGGCGCCATCACTTCTTTGCCGGATCTGAAGCTCCCGCTTTGCTCCCACGACTATCTCGCCAACAACATCCACTCCCACATTTTCTCTTAAAAAAAAAATACTGCCAAGCCGTTGTAACCTACTTGGCTTTATCCACGCTAGCCTTCTCTTCGCGCACCATCACAGTTGTCCCCCTTCATAGTTTCCGCACATCACCAATAGCATTGTTGACCACAACTCAGGCCATTGTACATCCTTGCATGAGTTTCCTACAACTATATTGCACATCCTTGCATGAGTTTCCTAGTAATGGCATCAACGGGGACGACTTCCGGTGTGATCTCATTCGCCGATTTCACTGGCAGATATAAATTAGTGGAGACAACCACTTCTCTATACAATAATATCACATTGGCTGACATCAATTAGTGGAGACAACATTTGGTTTCATTCTAACAGCGCACTATTTCCACAATATCTCTACAATAACAACATATTTTTTTACAGTACCTCAATTATTTCCATAATACCTAACAGTATAGCATACTATTTCCACAGTATTCATACAGAAAATCGAACTATTTTTCCACAGTACTTCTACAGTGGCATCACATTGTTTACACAGTTCCTCATACACTGTTTCCACAGTATCTCTATAGTGATACTACTGTACTAATTTAAGAAAAAGAAATGAACTCCTCTGCATCTTTTCCGGGATCTTTTGTCATATGTCGTTACTAAAAGCATTCTGGACATATCAAACGTTAGTGTCCTAAGCTTCAGCAACGGCAGGAGATGAAGTCTCGTCTTCTATTTTCTCAAGTTGCTCAGCTTACCGAGCAAATCCATGCCATGAAGCGTGCTATGTAATCCAATACCTCCTCAGTTATGTCTATTGTTTGTAGTATATCTTCTTCTGCCATGACTACTATCTCTGGTATGTCTTCCTCCTCTTGGATTTTAGACTTTGGTGTCATTCATCATATGACTGCAGATGTCTCTAGTCCAGTTTCTATCTTTACCCCTCCTCTATTTTCTATTGTTCGTACTGTTGATGGGAGCATTCACTCTGTCACGCAGTGCAGCATATTCAGTCCACTTCATTTGATATTTTCGACGTCTATCATGTTCCTGTCTTAGCTCTAAATCTTATCTCGGTTAGCCAGCTCACTGATCATGGTCTCATAGGCACCTTTTCTTCTTATGCTTGTTTTGTGTAGGATCATCTTACAGGTCAGAGGATTGGGACCGGGCGTAAGATTGGCGGACTTTATCAATTAGACCATCTTCATCTTCCCGCTCCTCAACCTTCTGCAATTGTTGAATCTGTGTGTTCTATCGATCGTTGGCATCGTCGTCTCGGTCACCTTTCTAGTGCTCGCCTGAAAATCTTAACTACTTCAGGTAGTCTTGGCTGTATTTCTACTTCTTTACATACATGTATGGGTTTTCAGTTAGCTAAACACACAGCTCTTTCCTTCTCACCATGTAAATTTCTTTTCGAATCTCCTTTTGACCTTGTTCATTCTAATCTTTGGGGCCCATCCCCACTCTAATCTCTTGGTGGTTTCTCTTACTATATCAGCTTTATTGATGATTTCTCCCGTTACACCTGGCTTTACTTGCTCTGTTCTCAATCTGAAGTCTTTGCCATTTATTCTCAATTTGCACAAATGGTGCATACTCAGTTCGGTAAACATATTAAGGTATTTCGCTCAGATGGGGTACGTGAGTATCTCTCTATATCTTTTCGAGAGTAACTCTCTACTCATCGCACTCTGGCTCAACAATCATGTCCTCATACACCTGCTTAAAATGGTGTTGCTAAGCGCAAGCATTGTCATATCTTTGACATTGTTCGTGCCTTTCTCTTTTCCTCTACTGTCTCTCAAACCTTTTGGGCTGAGGCTATTCTAACATCCGTCTATCTCATCAATAGAACTTCTTCCACCACTCTTTCTGTTATCACTCCTTATGAGGTCTTTACTCTTAATCTCCCTCTTATGTTCACCTTTGCACTTTTGGTGTATTTGCTTTGTCCTTCTGCATGTTGTCAAGCGAACCAAGCTCTCTCCTCATTCTGTCATGTGCATTTTTCTCGAATATAGCTTTGAACACAAGGGCTATCGATGCTATGATCCTGTATCTCACTATCTTCATATTTTCCGTCACGTAATCTTTCTTGAAGACACACCTTACTTTTCTTCATATTCTCAGAATCCTTCTTTTCTTTAGTCTCCCTCTAGTGTGTCCTCTTCCCTTCCTTTAGTAATTCTTCTAGATTCCACCATCACTACCAATTTTGTGCCTCCTCCCATAGTCTCCACTGACACTTCCTATATTCCTCCATCCTCTGGGTATATTGATGGCTCTGGTGATTCACCTCTTCTCCCCGTCAGCTCATCAGCTCATCCTCTCCTGAAGATACTCCTGATACTTCCCGTCGTTACCTAGATCGCATTCGCCATCCTCTTGCCCGGTATGCACTATCTCTCTCCTTTACCTACTCGCAAGAGTTTCAGGCCTTCCTTGCTATTGTTCTCTCTCATTCCGAGCCGTAGTCTTATCGTGAGGTTGTGAGTCATCCCCATTGGCAGCAGACTATGATAGAGGAACTCAATGCCCTTCAACGCATGCATACATGGGAGGTTGTTCCACTTCTTTCTGATGTTACTCCCTTCATTTTCGCAGTGTGGTTCTTGCTCTTGGTTTCATCAAGAGCTCTCATGATTATGCCCTCTTTATTCGACAGACTCCTCATGGCTTCACTATTCTTCTTCTTAATGTTGATGATATGGTCATTTCTGGTGATGATGCTAATACTATTCTTTCTTTGAAATAGCGGTTACACACCGAGTTTCAAATGAAAGACCTTAGACCTCTTCATTACTTTCTCAGTCTCGAGGTCACTTATTCTCGTCGAGGTTACTTGGTGTCTCAACAAAAGTATATTTCTCATATTTTTCGATGAGCTGGCATCACTGATATCCGCACTGCCTCCATTCCCATTGAGTTGCATAATCGTCTCTCCTCTTCTGACGGTGAGCTGTTGATTGATCCTACTCACTATCGAGCACTTATGGGTCTTCTTGTTTATTTGACCATCACTCGGCCTGAATTTGCGTATATATGATGTTCGCGTTCTTAGCCAGTTTGTCAGTGCTCCTCGCTCTACTCATTATGCTACACTTCTGCGGGTTCTTCGGTATCTTTGTGGCACTATCACTCGCTCTCTACTTTTTTCTGCCACATCCTCGCTTGAGTTGCACGTATATTGTGATGCTGATTAGGCAGGTAATGCTACTGATCGGAGATCTACTACTAGTTTCTGCATCTTCCTTGGAAATTCACTTATCTCTTGGAAAAGCAAGAAACAATCCACTGTTGCTCTTTTCACTACTTAGGCTGAGTATGGTGCTATGTCCTCCACTGCCAAGGAAGTTCTTTGGTTGCGTCAAATTTTGATAGACTTTGGTGTCACTACATTTGCCCACACTCCTATTTATTGTGATAACCAAAGTGCCATTAAAATTGCTGCAAATCCCGTGTTTCAAGAGCGCACAAAGCATCTTGAGGTCTCTCTTCACTTTGTTTGACATCACTATCTTGGTGGCAATATTCTACTTCCGTATGTTGCCTCTGCACAGCAGCTTGCTGATTTTTTCACTAAAGCAACTGTCGCTCGATTTCAATTCCTACTTGGCAAACTCTGGGTTTATAACCCACCGTGAGTTTGAGACTGTGTGTTAGAGTAATATACTATTATATATATTGTATATGTATGTATAGCTTGTATCTTCATGTTTATACATACCCTTACATACTTATGTATCTATTTATTGGGTTGTTACCCAAATGAGAATTGTAGCTTCTTCTCTCACATTTCCTTACAAATGGCTTCTTCCAACTGCATTTATTCAGTATGTGTACTTATCACTACTATAATTATTTTTAACGATTGATTCCTTGAGAAATACAAAGCAGTGCAAAGATGTTTGATAACTCCATTGTCATGTTTGATGATGAAAGTTGAGATGGTGTTGTATATAGATGCACTTTAGAAGATGATTTTGATAATTTGATTTGTTGGTAATTAACTACAATGAATGCATCTTGTTGCTATGTTTTGATAATATTATCGATCAACTTGTTATGTGATTGGAAGTATGAGAATTTGACGATGTTTTCTTAGCAATGAATGTGAGAGCTTAGTGAGAACAACGTAGATGCATGGATATATGCTTTCTTTGTTTTAAAATATTTTTTGAGAAAAATCAATTGAATCTATATTTTAATGAGCTTGTATATATGAGGAAAAATTAAAACTACATTACATGGGTGTGTATATATAAACTAAATTGTTTTATTTTACTTGTTTTTCTTTGGATTAAAAATACATTTTAACTTGTTTATATAATATTTTTATAATACATATCATTAAAATGTGCAAATAAATTATGGAGTTAACATAGGAAAATATTTATCCTATATTTGCATCTCATTTACTGTATATATATATATGTTGTTATTTACTCTTGAGCTAATCTAATAAAGATTAAAAAACTATAACAACAATAATAATAATAATAAAAATTAAAAAATTATATAACAACAACAATAAAGAGAAATTTTTTTTATATATATAAATTGATATATATATAATTAGAATAAAATAACCATGTCATCAACCACATCAGTCGTGTGACTAGTTCATGTGATTGTTTTATTTTATATAGCATTATTTCTACAATTAGGATGCATGTATGAATTTAATTACTTATATTTTTATTTAGAGTTATAGGATTTATATTGTAAATCTACATTTATGAATAGGAATTCATTATTGTATTTAAAAAATTTTGAACTCAGAGCTCTCAAATTTTTAAAACACTTTATATAATGGGAACAAAGCTGCTGGCTATAAAATATTTAGGAAAAAAAGAAATTTACATTAAAAAAACCTTATAATTCTATCTAAAAAAGGAATTTATGTCACTTAATCAATATGTCATGTCTGAGTCGTGTGAAGACGTGCAATATTTAGAATTTAAAATTTAAATGTGAGAATGGTTTTTAAAATATTTTTAATATTAAATGTCATTATAAGTGATTAATTCAGTTATGAAATGGCCGCTTCTGATTGATTGGCAGGGCCATTCAAAGCATGGCACCCCTTGTTGTTATTTATTTATAAATTTAAAATTTTATTTTTTTTTTAGGAAAACACACACCCGAATGCAAGTATCACATGCCAGCACACTCTGGAAGCATGTAAAAAGATAAAATAATAATAATATTTTTTTAAGCTTGTAAAAATATAAAATATATTTCTTTATTTCTTTATCTATCGTGATTTACCAAATATTATGTATCAAAAACTTTAATTATTTTATAAAATTTTATATAAAAATAATTATTTTTTTAAAATTACTTCTAATTTATATCTTCATATTTTTTTTTATTTAATTCTAACAAAAAAATTAAATATTAATATTATGGGTAGTTTTAAAAAATAATAATTTTAAAAAAAATAATAAATGCTTTTTGATGTTAAAAAATTACATATAAAAAATAACATAGATTTGTGACTGATAAAAAAAAATAAAAGAGTAATAATTATTATTTTATTACTAAACTTAGATTTTTGTTTGGGAGATTTTACATTGATACTAAAATAAATTTATTAATTATTTTTATAAAATGTAGTTTATGAAAAATTGACTATTGTGTTATTATTATTATTATTATTATTATTATTATTATTATTATTATTATTCAGTTAATTTAGAGTTTAAATGGCAAAACTCCAATCGTATTTAATAGAGTAGAAAAAATTGCCAAATAATATAATTTTTTTTGCGCTTCGGTTATTTAATTTTTTACTGTTCTTTTTTGTTTATTGATCTGATATTTTAGATTTTTCTAAAAAAATTTCCCTTGTCTATTTGTCTTTATTATTATTATCAGTTATACATTTCAACTTAATTATATATAAAAGCATCCAAACATCACGAAATGCAAATGTATGATAATTTTAGAAAATATAAATATTATTTATTTTTCTGATTTGTATAATCTAAAAAATAATACCATTTAATAAATATCTGTATATATATAGATTAAAAATAAAATTAACAGGCCAAAAATTTTCTCAAGTTTTTTTTACTAATCTATTTAAAGAATTTATAATACATTAAATATTATTTTTTTTAAAATTTACTTATATACTTAATGTATTTCACTGATTTTCAATAAATTACATTCAACTATATATTCTTTAAAGTATATTTTAAATAAAACTAATCTTGGAACAATAAATTACATGTAACTACATATTCTTTAAAGTATATTTTAAATAAAACTAATCTTGGAACATTTATATAATTTTTATAAATTTTTTATCGCCAACTAATTTTAATAAATTTTTAACTAAATCATATGATTTAGTTAAAATAAATAAATTTAAAAAAAAAAAAACATGAGAGAGTTAAAAAATAAAAATAAAAATAAAAATTCAACCTACTTAAGTTAAAAGTAAAATGGCACACAAAATCATTAATCATTTCCCACAAGAAACCCTGGTTTATCAATCATCATATTATATATATTCACATCATATCACAAGAGCTTTTAACTAAGTTTGACCGACAATAAATAAATAAATAAATAAATAAATAAATAAATAATTAAAATACACCGACATTGCCAAATAATTTCACATATTTTTAGGACATAAATGCAAATCCCCTAGATACTACTACATCTCGATCCTCGATCAGCTCCTCTTTCCACAGCTCCATTGACCACCAACCTCCACATCACCGGAAAAAATGGCCGCCGGCGAGCCCCACTTCGTCATCATCCCTCTCTTAGCCCAAGGCCACATCATCCCGGCCTGCGACATGGCTCGTCTTCTCGCCACCAACGGCGCCATCGTCACCGTCGTCATCACCCCAGCCAACCTCACCCGTCTCCACTCCTTCTCCACCCTCATCTCCACCTCCAACCTCCCCATCCGCCTCGCTTCCCTCCCTTTCCCTTCCACCGCCGCCTCCATCCCTGACTCCTGCCAAAACGTCGACCTCGTCCACTCCCCAGACCTCTTCTCCAACTTCTTCCTCGCCATGTCCCTTCTCCAAACCCCACTCCTCGAATACCTCCACGGTCAACACCCTCCTCCGACGTGCATCATCTCCGACCACTTCCAACCTTGGGGGATGAACATCGCCCGCGAGCTCTCCATCCCCAACCTCATCTTCCATGGCTTCTCCTCCTTCACTCTTACTGCCATGCTCACCATTAAGAACCACAAGATCTACCAGTCTCTCACCGACGTCCACAAACCGTTCATCATCCCCGGCTTGCCACAACCCATCGAGACAACCAAAGCCAAAGCACCACCTTTCTTCTATGAAGAAGCTCCAGGGTTTGAGAAGCTAGCCCAAGAGGCGATCATGGCGGAGGACACCTGTGAAGGCATAGTGCTCAACACTTGCTCGGAAATGGAATCTTATTTCACCCAACAACTTGAAGAGCTGACCGGAAAGAAGGTGTATGCTATTGGACCACTGCCACTGGCTAATAAGGATGCTGCTAGTAAGGCTGCCAGAGGGAATAAGCCCTCCATTGATGAGAGTCAGTGCTTGCAATGGCTTGATTCCATGCCTGAGAGTTCGGTTATTTATGTTAGTTTTGGTAGTATCACACACACTGTGGCTGCTCAGTTGATTGAGATTGGTGCTGGATTGGAAGCATCAGGGTTGAGATTTATATGGGTGATAAAGGAGAGTGAATTAATGGCAGCGCCGGAGGTGGGGAAATGGTTAACGGAGGAGGAAGGGTTTGAGAAGAGAGTGGAAGGGAGAGGGATGGTGATCAAAGGGTGGGCGCCGCAGGCGGCCATACTGGGGCACTCGGCGGTGGGTGGGTTTGTGACACACTGTGGATGGAACTCGGTGATGGAGTCAGTGAGTGCTGGGTTGCCCATGCTCACATGGCCGCACTTTGCTGATCAGTTCTTGAATGAGAAGGTGGTGGTTGAGGTGTTGAAGGTCGGTGTGCCGGTGGGGATTGGGAAGCCGATCATGTATGTGTTTGGGGAGGAGATGGTGGTGGTGGGGAGGGAGGTGGTGGAGAAGGGGGTGAAGTGTTTGATGGAATGCGGAGGAGAAGGGGAGGAGAGGAGGAAGAGGGTCAGAGAGTTGGGTGAAAAGGTTAGGAAGGCTGTGGACAAGGGTGGGTCTTCTTTTGAGAATTTGATCAAGCTCATTGAAGTTGGGTCTAAGAAGTTAATGAAGTCAACTTGATTCATTAATCAGTCATGTTGCAATAATAATCTTGTTTGTGGTCTGTCATTGTCCTTGTCATGTTTGTTCATGTATTGCTGCTGGTTTGGGAATAAATCTTATGTTTTATTGCAAAGTTAATGGTTACCTTTATATAATGGTTTATAGCGTCAGATAAGAGGGGTAAGAATGGTACTTTTGGGGTAGATTTGTTAATTGTTGTTATTAAGGTAGGATTAATTTTTTTGAGTGGTCATTCAACTATAACTTTTGTTCAAATTGGTTACTCAGCTTTAATTTGAATCAAATTGGTAATTTTAATTTAATTTGATTTCACCGGCCAGTCACCCATATGTTTCCTGGCCCCCAATGCTGATGTGGCTGCCGGAGAAGCTCAGTCAGCAACTTAATTACATGACACCATCAATTAAGTTAATCCACGTTGGATTTAGCCCGTCACGTGGAGGAGAAGAAGTCCATGCCACCCATCTTCTTCATCATTTCGTCCCGAGAGATGGCAATCCTCAACGGTGGTTGAATCGTCGTCCAGCGGAGAGAAGAGGAGCTGCAATCGGTGTGGCAGTCATCGGCGTCAAAATGAGTAGGGGATTGCGAGAGAGAAAAGGATGATGGTCGCCGGAGAAGAGAGGATAGTGCTAGAGAAAAAGGACGGTGGCCGGTCATCGGAGTCGGAATCAGTAGGGGAGCGCTAGAGAGAAAAAGAGGATGGTCACCGGAGAAGAGAGGATAGTGGCTAGAGAAAAAAGGACGGTGGGCGAAGAATGAGTCTAATAAATCAAGATGACCTAGAAGTTGATTCTAAGCAAATAAAATGAAGACTTTAATCTTTTGCATTCACATGAGAGAGTTGATTATTAGAAAATTAAATGTTAATGATTTAGTTTTCATGCTCAGCTAATATAATCAAATTTGTGACCTTAATCAAAACAATCCATTTAGTTAGTGATTTAGTTTTCATGATCAGCTAATATAATCAAATCAGTGTTAGAATTTAGTGCAATATTTGCAGTCACATCTGCTATTTCCGAACATATACAAATTGCAGATGATATATATTCTAGAACCACCATCTACAAAATTGCAATCACCTTTCCATTCAATGATCAAAAAATAATTTGTTTATATTAGAATAAAAGATTGCTCAGATAATTTGTTATAAAGTACTTAACATACTAATTTGCCAAGCACCTCCATTAACACAGGAGTTTGTGTCTTAACATACAAAACATAGTAGCAAAGGTAAAAAAAAAACCAAAAGCATTAAAAGCCAATGGCCAGTTGATCAATGTGAAGACATGCTTTAATTTGTCAATTAGCTCTTCCCGGGGGGAGCCACACTCTCCTTCTCTTTGCAGCATCACTATCTTTGCTACTTTGTCCTTCCTTGTCTCTTCCATGAACCTTGAACACTAATGGTCTTTCAGCATTTTTTGAAAATTTTTGGGTCCCCTCTGGAGCATTCCTGATGCTTTTGCCCCTCTGGTATTAAGTTTTGTTCTTGAAGGAATTGTTTGGTTGGACTGGCCTAGATCATATGCATTTATGACCTATAGTTTTAACCAACAGATATAAATTAGTTCAGAAGAATGTGCAAGCATTCTGAAAATTAATCATGATAATAATTGGAGCACACCTGTGACATGGATTCTTCAAATGCATTGTCTGGCTGTGAGGTTTATGAAGCATACTGATCACCCAAGGCCAATGAATCAACCTGTGTCATGTTGAGCACAAATGACTTAAATATTGGATTAGAAAGTTGATATTTTAGTTTAAAAAATAAAAGAAGGTACTTACCATTGTAACATGCTCTTCAAGAATTTGGGAATCAATGTTGTCCATAGGATTTTCATTCTGAACTTCACTTGTCTCTACATTCACTTGCCCATGCACGCCTTCATTTTTCCTCTGCATTGCACATTGTAACAATTAATCATTGGTAGAGTTTTACAAATAAACAAATAATCTAACGTAAAAAAAGATCACAATTACATGTCCATGGTATCTTTTATTATGTCCTACATTCCCACAAAATACTGCATCTCATTGTAATTCTCTTCTTGCTGACTTTCCCATTGGTATACCCTTTACCATCTTCATCTACTTCCCTTCTTCTCATCATTGTTTTCCTACCCCTTCTCTTGTTAATTAGATCAGGGGCAATCATTGGTGCTTGATTACTCTTTGGCCAAGAGTCCTTGTCATGAGTTGGATTCAATGTGTGGTTGTATGTGTTAAGGTAGGTGCTCACCTTATAGCAGTCATCCAAATAGGTTTCAGGTTTCTCCTTATTGTAATAAATGGCTGAAATGGCATGACTGCAAGGAATGCCAGTCAATTGTCACCTTCTACAAGAGCAACTCCTTTTATCTTTGTCAACTACATATTGGCCATATGGTCCTACTACTTGGTACTGTGATCCTCCTGACCATGCTGCTGTATAAAGAAAGCTCATTCCCTTGAATTTTTCTAACTTCTTCAGTATCCTAGGGCAGTGGGTATTTGTGATTTTTTTTCATGAAGTCCCTTCTTCTTTGTATTCTTATCATTAACTGGGTTCTAATTAACTCATTCATAGTCACAAACCCCTTGGTTCTAGCCTCTAGTATGTGGCCATTAAAGCATTCACACATGTTGTTTAGAAGGATATCACACTTGAATTTTGAATGAAAGTGTGATATGCTCCAGTGTCGAGGGTCTATGTTATTCATATACTAAAATGCAGGTTCAGATAAGTCTTTCAATCTGGCCATAGCTTTCTGAAATGCAGGTATGTTTGTTGTTGTGGCACAGCTCCAAAGTTGGTCTTTAAGAATTTTCCCCCTAAAATTTTTTCTAAAGTTGGTATGGATATGTCTGATGCAAAATCTATGTTCACTATATGGGAAAAGTTCTTCAATGGCAGGAATTAAGCCCTAATTGTACCCAACACATATAGCCACAATGAATAATTTTTTGACAAAGAGAAAGTTCAAGGACAATAGACAGAAAGTATAAAACCAAATCAGGATAACTAATGCATACATGCCGAATCAGGTGGCAGAATCAGCAATGCAGTAATTGGATCTGCAGAACTTCATGATTAACATATCATGCTTGGAAGTACATTGCATAAAAAAAAATTAAGCATCAATTAAATAAACAGATCAACAAAGAAGTAGATCACTAATCTATCAATTTATTTCATTCTTAAAAGCAAAAGTGTAACATATATGCATGGTCAAAGAATCCAATTATGAAATTTTATTAACATGATTTCATGCTCAGGGAATTCAATTACAATATTAAGATATAAGCACTGTCATGAGTTTGCATCATGCTAGTACCAAAATAAACAGAACAACAGAATAAGCAGTACACATCATGGAATCCTTGCTCAACAACCCACAAAAAATTAAATAAAGGCAATGCATTAACAAAAAAAACAACAACATGCATGAATTAAATAAACAGAACACATCATGGAATCCTTGCTCAACAACCCAAAAAAAATTAAATAAAGGCAATGCATCGACAAAATAAGCAACAACATGCATGAATTAAATAAATAGAACACATCATGTAAGCCTTGCTTAGCAACCCACAAAAAAAATTAAATAGAGGTAATGCATCAACAAAATAAGCAACAGCCAACAACATGCATGAATTAAACAAATAGAACATACCACATATCATACAAAATAAAATGCACTATGCATGTTGCCATATAACAAATCATATCATTTCAAAACAAGAAGCTAAAAAAAATGAAAGGAAGCTCACCTTCTGCTTGTCACTCATGAAGGACCATTGGAAGCTATTTGTGATTTGCAAATCCTCTGTCAAAAGCTCCATAAACCACTTCCAGTTCTCTTTATTTTCTTTGTTGACAATTGCCCATGCAATGGGGTAGATGCAGTCATTTGCATCTATCCCCACTGCAGTTAATAGCTGTCCCCCGTAAATGTCTCTCAAAAAACAGCCATCTACTCCAATGATTTGCCTGCAACCTGCAAGAAACCCTTCTCTGATGGGTGCCAAGCAAACATACATTGCTTGGAACACCCTTGCATGACAGTTGAATTTAATGGTAGAGCCTGGGTGGGTCTTCATTAACTCCAATCTGTAGTCATGTAACTTATGAATTTGTGTCTCTTCATCACCATCTATAATCCTGCCAAAATAAAATAAAAAACAAAAACTTAATTTGATTAGTTACACAATTACATAACATCAAAAAAATCAATTACTGACCTACCTAAGTGCAATACACTTAGCTTTATATGCCTTCAGCCTGCTAATGTCAATTTCTTCATTGGTCTTCACTGCTTAAATAATATCTTGAATCTTCCAGGTAGGGTCTGCTCTAAATTGCTCCAAATAGGCCTTTGCTATCCACTTAGCGTTTACATATATGTCTGTTGATGTGATCTCTACTACACTCATGATTTAAATTCCCACTTTTTATCTGCATTGCGTTCCCATCTTTGATCATGGGTGAAGCCCAAAGATAGAAAGGACAACCTTTCTTGCAATATGCTTTGCATCTTTTTTTATCATTTGGATTGAAGTTCATCTCATACCTATTTTTAATCCCATAATTCCTCACTGCTTCTTTGAATTGGTTAAAACTACTAAACTTCATACCAATTTTAATATCAGGGCTCCTCATGTCACAAGATTCATTAAATTCAGGGTATCGAGGATTACTATTGCCAAATTCATCCTCATCAGTGGAGGAACAAGAGTGTAACTCATCAGATGTTGCATACTCTGAATCCAATCCAGCATCACTGCCAACTCTGCTAGGTTCTACATTCACAGCTATGACAGCCCTGGGATTTTCAGAGATGTCTGTGGCTTCTCCATAAGAACCAGGACTAAAGCTATAGTCAGAGTCATGGAATTCAGATTCTTCTTCTCCCTGTAAGGGTTTCTTATGTCTACAACCACCAATTAATGTGGCTTCCAAATCATTGTCTTCTTTATGGATTTCTTCTGCATCCTATTCTTCAACATGGACATTGCATCCCTTGTTAGCATTAATACTGCCTGAACCTATATCAAAATCTGAATTTGCAATCTTGAAGTATACATGCACCTCCTTGCTAGAAGTTACACATTCAGCCATTCTCAAAGCATCTAAGTCAGTACATATCTCTTTTAGCCTATTGTTTTCACTACAACCATCAACCTACCAAATACTACTACCCTTAATAGGTAGGTCAAACTCCATAGCCATACTAATCAACTCTATCCTTGAGATTTGATCAGCACAACAATAATCCACGTAGTCCACTAATATTTCTACCCCACCATTGATGTAACCAATTCTTATTGTGAACAGATCAGCATTGGGCATTGAGAATGAGTAATATACACAAAGTAAAATAATCAACTTGGTTAAGTCAAACATAAGCATATTTCATAAATCTGCAAACACCCAATAACAAGCTAGTTTTCATGATCAAATCTTTAATAGCAATAAATTAAGAAAATTATTATCACTAATACCAACTTAGTCAGAAAGACATAAAAAAAAATCTACTATAAATTAGGCTACTTATACTGAAAAGTAACCTGATTCTTAGATGCCACATGTAGGCCTATTTTTTTTTACAGACTTAATGACCATGAGAGGGAAACCAAACTAGTTTAAACCAGCAAACACTATATGACTTAATGTAATAGCTCACCAATAGCTACAAATGTAATCATTTCAAACTTAGATTAATTTCTTCAGTGGCCACTAAACTATCCCTTTATTTCAAATTGGTCACTCTGCTTTAATTTGATTAGAGAAAATGCATACAATAGAGGGGACTTTGCTCCAAATTCTGGTCCATTATTTATCATATCACTAAGTTCCAACATACCCACTGCCATGGATATGCACTTAATGCTGCTAATCCTTGCATTATTAGACACCAAAGTCAAATCAACACAATTAGATTAGAGAAAATGCAGGCAATAATCTAAGAAGTATTTTTGCACTAACTCCAAGTTTTGATTCATAAGAAACAGTCATCTTTTAACCAGCTTCCAACATGACTGTTAGCCTAAACATGTACTTAGTGTTGCTAAACTAAACCTTTTTTTCTGCTTGATTGCAAATGAAAGTCTACCATTAATGATTAATGTGTATATTATTCTTACATCAGGTACTAACACCATAATGCTTCTTATGCTTCTTACAAGGAGATTCTTATGCTCTGTAATTAAATTATTGATATTACAAGGAGAAAATCATCTTGGTTGCCACATGTTGCTTACAAGGAGCACCAAAAAAATATTTCTAACAACTCTAGTGATGTATCTAGCCACAAAGAACACATACATTACAAGTAGTTTTTCTTATCCCTTGCTAATGATTGTTATTCATTTAATCCATGAGGATCATAGCTGAACTTTGGTCCTGTAGAACTACATTTGAATGAATTCCCTAAGCCCATGGATGAAACTAGAATCATAAAAAATCTAACCATTAAAGGGCTATTGAATACAAGGTTTGATGTTCACAATTTATGACTAGCTCCAACCATAATCAATTTTCTTTATTATACCCAAGATTTTTATGCTCTATATTTAAATTATTGATATTACAAGGAGACAATCATCTTGCTTGCCACATGTTGCTTACAAGGAGCACAACAAAATATTCATACTCATAAGTATAGAATTAATTAGTTACCACATGTTGTGGACCACATACAAAGAGACAATCATCATGTTGGGGGACCAAAACTCTGGTGGTCCCTCTTTAAAAGACATAACTGTTTACTTAAAATGCATAACAATAGCAATACAATACTCTATACTTCAAATGCAGAAAAACAACGGTACTCCTACTTCAAATGCAGAACAAAGACATCATCCTTACAATAATATGGCAAAAAGAAACAAAAACCTACAACTGAGAGTTAGGGTTTCCAAAGATTGTCTTACAGTACTCGGGTGGTTCCTCATTTGCTGCTCGTCTCTCCCAGTTAACAGCCATCACTTCCAATTGCTTGGCCGTGAAACTCCTGCCTCGTCTTCCTCTTCTCGAGATTTGGTGAGGAAACCCAAATCACCTAGGGCATCAACCTTCTCACCTTTGTCTGTCTCTCGTGTCAATGACACTGTCTGTAACCGATGTGGATGCTGGCTGACATGGAACAATGGTTACATGGAGGGTGACCGATGTGGAGGGTTCATTGTCCACATGGCAAATTTTGTCCATGTGGACATGCCACTTATGCTAAATGATGTGTAATTAAGTTGTTGACTGGGCTTCTCCGGCAGCCACATCAGCATTAGGGGCCGGGAAACGCATGGGTGGCTGGCCGGTGAAATCAAATTAAATTAAAGTTATCAATTTGATTCAAATTAAAGTTGAGTGCCCAATTTGAACAAAAATTATAGTTGAGTGACCACTCAAAAAATTAATCCTATTAAGGTATGTCCCTTTGTATGACATGCTTTATTTGTAAGTCAATATGTTGTTATATTTAGAAGATGTATGAATATAAACTGCTGTCGGCCAAGTTTTGTATTCTGGTTTGCAGTGGTATAAATCTAGTATTGTATCATTGTCCAGATAAAGTGTAACATTTTAAATATGTTCTCTATTATTATTATTTTTAAAAAAATAAATAAAACACGAATTTTATGTTCTCTATTATCACAAAATTTTTAAATAAAACATACAGTATATTCCTATGTTTGCACATTTCTTGAGATTTTACAATTTTATCACCAATGGATTAGAAACTATTGGGTGTGGGATTGTATTATTATTATCTATATTCTATATTAATTTCATCAACTAATGTTCTTATTGATTGGCACGTGATGCATTCTAAAAAGAAGTTGTGATGTTTTGAAGAATCATCTTAAGTGCTTTGTATCTCCTACTTTTTCTCCAATCTCCAAATAGTGTTGCATTTTCAAAAGAAGTTGTGGTGTTATGCAGGCCTTATTTGGATTGGCTTTTAATATAAGTGTTTTTTTTAAGTTTTGTAGAAGTATTTTTTTTAAAAAAAGTGCTTTTCAGAGTAAGTTAAGTGTTTTTCTGTATTTTATGTTTGGATATGTTAATGCAGAAAACTTTTATATGTGTGAAGTTGTTTGGATGTAGAATTGTAAAAGCACTTTTGGAGATGGCAAATTACTAAAATAGGCTGTAGTTTCCGGTTATTCACTGCAGTTTTAGGTTATTCATAATAGTTTCCGGTTATTCGCTGCAGTTTCTGGTTTTTCATGTTATTCGCTGCACTTTATGAAATATAAATAAAAAATAAAAAGTAAAAGAAAAAAAGAAACTAGCATATCACTCAAGCTCTAACCATCCCACATATTCACATATATTCGATTAATTTGGATGAGACTTAATGTTGAGAGAGAGAGAGAAATAATGAGGGAATTATTTATTTGTCAAAGCTAATTTCGTAATTTTACACCCCCAAAAATAGCTTCTCAGAAGTGCTTTTCTGAGAAGCACCTGGTGGCCGGCTTATGAAAAAAAGCTGAATTTCAATTTTTTTCACAGCTTTTGCTTGTGCCCAAAATCCCAAACAAACATGTTTTTTAAAACCCAGAAGTGCTTAACTTATAAAAAAACACTTTTGGGTTTAAAATAAGCCCATCCAAACAACTTAAGTGCTTTGTGTCTTCTACTTTGTCTCCAATCTCCAAACCCTCTTCTTCATCTCTATCTCTCTCTCAAAAATTCCATGTCGAAGACTATGCCGCCACCGCCCTTAGATGTCGATCTCCAATCATACTTCTGAACAGCGTCGACACGGTCACAATTGCAGCACCGGCGTTGCAACACCAACAACAACAAACCCTAACCCTAGCCTTCTCGATCCATCTTCATTCTCAAGAGAGGTCTTCTGGAGCGAGGGGTGACGAGCAACAACAACAAACCCTAACCTTGCGACCACTGATATCCTCCTTTATGCTAGCCATGCTCACTACCATGGCATTTGTCTATGTATTTAATTTTCTTTGGTTGATTTTGTTTTTTTTTATTTAGTTTTTTTAATAATTAATTGATTTGGTGGTGTAGATATGGTAGCCGGCTTTGAAGACGATTTCGGAGAAGAAAGTGGCGTTGGAGTTTGTGAGAAATAATGGGTTGGATGTGGTGGTTATCAACCCTCGGACTGTGATGGGGCCGATCATCATACCTTCGGGAATCAATGCTAGCATGGCTATGTTCCGTCGACTCCTTCAAGTTTAAAAGTTTGATTTAGTTATTTTTTTCTTTTTTGATTCTTGTGAATTTGGGTGTTATTTGTGATGATATGGTAGTTTTTTTAAGCTATGTGCTTTAAATCTCTCCTATTCTCCAAAGATTTTTTTTTTAATCTTTATTTATCTCTGAACTTAAGTGTGATGGTGATGAGATGATAATAATTTTTTTTAAGCTTCTAATAAATCTCTTTGTTCTTAATTTATTTTCTTCTGTTGGTTTCGTTTGTTGGAAAATCTGGGATTCTAGATCTGGATTTTATTAGATTTTTTTTTAATGAAAACTGCTTTTGAAGTTCAATTCAGATTTATTCTTTCATTTTTATGGTGTTTAATTCTTGGTTCAATGTGTAAAAAAAATAGCAAACTTATTGTATAATTTATTATTTAGGTTTATAAGGGTGATGTATCTCAGGTTCATCCAAATATAATTGATTTATTTAATTCATATTTATTTCGTATAAAATCATGGAGAAAATACTATAAAGAAGGGTATTGTTTTTCTTCATTATGTTGTTTTGAATTTTGAGTCAAAGTTCAAAAAATATCCACTTTAAAATTTAAAATATTGGCCTTTGAATTTGACACCTAGCACCAATATTGGCCTTTGAAATTTAAAATATTATATTACTATATTAAAACAATTCATATAATTAGATTAAATTGATAACATAAATTATAATAATTTAAAAAATTAATATGATTTTTTTTTAAAGATAAGAGCTCAGGCTCAAAGAAAACAAAAGTAAAAAGTTATGCTTCCCAAAACAAGCAAGAGAATCAAAATAATTTGAAATTTGAAATGATAAAAATGGCCCATGTAAAGATAAGAGCATGTTAATTATGAAACATATTATAAAAATATAATATATAAATGAAACATATAGAGCATATTAATTATGAAACATATAGAGCATGTTAATTATAATAATTTAAAAAATTAATATGCTTTTTTTTTTAAAGATAAGAGCTCAGGCTCAAAGAGAGCAAAAGTAAAAAAGTTATGCTTCACAAAACAAGCAAGAGAATCAAAATAATTTGAAATTTGAAATGATAAGAATGGCCCAAATAATTAATAGTTTTTAAATCATTTGTTAAGTTTATTTTTCATACAATATTTATAGATATAGTGAATAATCAATACCTTTACTTCAAATTCTTTTAAAATACAACTAAAGTATTATAATAATAAAGGTAAAAATTTTAAAAATATTGTATTTAGATTAAATTGTTAACATAAATTATATTAATTAGTTAAATTAATTTGATTGTTTAAGCACAATGGAAAGAAAAAAACTAAATAAATAAATATATATTATAAAAATATAATATATATAAATGAAACATATAGAGCATGTTAATTATGATATAAATAATTATTTTCATATTTATAATTTAGTTTTTTTAATTATTACACAATCCATGGTTATGAATCTTATTATATTATTATTTGATTGTATATTGATAAAGATAAAATCTAAAGGTTGATATATTTGTTTTGAGAAAGACATGATATGAAATGTCTCCATGCCTTTCCATACTCTAGCTTTAATTTGTTTTTTAGGTTTGCTTTAAAGAATGGTATTTTGTTTCATTAAGAAATAAACAAGTACAATGAACGTGGCATTATATTTTTTACTCCCTCCGTTCATTTTTATCTGTCATAAACTCATGTTCTTTTTTATCTGTCATTTTTTAGCATAAAAAAGTATTTATTAATTTTTTTTTTCCAAAGTTACCATAACACTCTATTCAATTCTTTTCTTGAAATTTAATATGAGAGAGAAATGTAAAGATATAAATTAGGGGTAATTTTGAAAAGATAACTAGTTTTTTATTAAATTATGTGAAATAACCAACTTTCTTGGTATGTGAGATTCGGTTATTCAAGACAGATAAAAAGGAACGGAGGGCTCTCTCCGTTTTTTTTTAGTTGTCACGTTTTGGATCTCTTCTCTGTTCCTTTTTACTTATCACATTAGAAACTTTATGTAGCATTAAATAATTTTTTCCAAATTTACCCTTTAATTTAATGTACTTGTATATTTTCAATAAAACAAAATCAACTAAACATTAAATTATATTCTCCACAAGTGGGGTTTTAAATAGGGGTAATTTTGTAAAGTAATAGATTTTTTTATAAAATATAGGTAATGAATTAATTTTAACAAACTTTTCATAATCGGTGTGAATTAGTTAAATGTGAGAACTAAAAAGAAACGGAGGGAGAATTAATTTGTCTTTACATGCTTTCATTTTTTTTTTGTTCTCCTTTATTTATTACTTTTTTCCATATGCAGCAGGTTCTTTTGTCAATGCAAGTAGTGTCACAATCACTGATCCACATGCAAATTTAACAAAATGGAGTATTCTAAGAATCAATGAATTATGCATTGATAAAAGTTTAATAAATATGTTAGGGTGTCTTTAATATAGGTTTAAAAAGTCAAAAACATATTTGAATTATTCAGCATACAATTAAACCCGTGAGAAAATAGTTTTATTTTTTTATTAATTAACAAAATCTCTAAAACTGTTAAAATCTTTCTATATATACATAGAATTAAAAAATCCTCACGCAATGAACTTTAACGATAGGCAGGTATGTGAAGATTATTTATTAGTTTTAAATGTTGCATTTATAATATCTGATTATATATATATATATATATTAAATTTTATATAGTTCAGACATTAACAATAAGCTATTTATATATATATATATATATATACATATAATTTTTTTAGTTAGCTTTAATTTTTTTAAAAAAAACTGAGTTTATATATGGATATTTTTTTAGGACTAATTTGTTATTTTTTTTAAACAAGTAGTTTAAAAGTAAACATATTATTTTTTTAACTAAAAAAACTAAAAAAATCTACTACTTTATTATCCTTAGTTTTTTTTATTAATATTTGTTTATAATAATATGATAATTGAATTTATTTGCAGTTAAATTTTTTATAACAAATAGAAAATCAAGAATTTATTGTTGTTTCCGCGAAATTTAAAGTAATGTTGAAGAAAATACTTGAGAAATTAAAGTTACCACCAGCAAGTTATGAATGTGAGAAAAGTGACCTAGATCATGGACCAAGTTTTGTAGCAAAGGTGAAATTTGAAAACAAACTTGGAACACTTAGGCAATCTGGATTTAAGGCGTATTTAAAAAAGGAAGCAGAAAATGAAACAGCTTTGTAGGCTATAAGACATCTTCAGAACATTTATAGTATTGCCATTAAAGTTGTTAGTAAAAAAGAATTATATGGACTTAAATATAAAATGGAGGGTTTGAAAGATGCTAATGAGAATTTGGCTGTCAAACGTTCTAAACTTACCAATGAGCTGAGGAGTTGAAGAATAAGATTAAAAAAGATGTTTCCGAACAATCGGGGAACAATGAAGATTTACTTATGAATCATCCTAAAAAATATCACTTGCAATTCATGACTTTTCTCCTGGTTTGCTTAAAGAATTGTCTTCATGTGTTAAAATAAAGAACTTTATTAATAATAATAATATATATATAATTAATAATAAAAATAATAACTAATTAGCAACATTTTATAAGTAAACTAAATTTATTAAACATTAAATAAAATTTTTTAACATATAAATATTAATAGTAAAAAATATTATTAATGAATATTATACAGTAATATGTATATAATATATGCATATCATAAAATTTATTATACTACTATCAAATATACTATTTATATATTTTTATTAATATTGATACCCTGATTAGGTTTTATATACTTTTGATAGTGTATAACTATATAACATATTAAAATAATATTATAGTATAATCATAAATTTTGCAATATTAATATTTATTGATAATATTATATAGTAATGAATCATAATATAATTAAATATTGTAGATTATTGTATATATTTTTAAAGTAAAGCAAACTTTTATAATATAATATTAATATATTATATATTATTAAGAGTATGAATATTTGTATGACTTCAACATATTAATAAACATCATTATAAGCTTTTATTCTCTATTAATTTATTTTTATAAGAATGGACAAACTCTCAATGCATGGTGGATAACATCAATTTCAACAAGAGAAAGTGTGGCATGACACACAATTATAATTATTAAAGCAAACAATATATTCTTCTAAATGACCATCACCAACCAAGTCATGGCCCCTCATGTACTCCGATGCGTTCGAGGGCAATAAAAAAGCAGTCTACACAACATAGCCACCTCTCAACACAAAGGCATTTAGAAAAGCTGTCAGTAGGGACAGATGCAGTTGATGCGAATATCGTGCGGTTTGAGGTCTGACATGGTGGACCGTATTAGTCCGATCACAGTGTGTTATGTTGTATGCGGTTCAATTTTTAAGAGTTTAATTTAGATTTTTTAAAATATTTTTTAAAAAATTTTAATTTAAAAAATTTATTTTATATATTAGTATAATTTATATACTTTATTTAATAAAAAAATGTTATGAATGAAAAATTAGCCATCGAATGTGAGATTAAAATATCCATCAAATCCAATCAAACATTTCTTAGCTATTACAAAGTTAAATTCAAATCTTACAATCATTTTTTTGGGTAAAGCATACAAACTAAATCTTTGTGTTGGAGACAATCTCAACTCCATTACAAACAATCTCACAAGCCTTTCTAAACCTACGAATCAAGATCAAATCCTGGAGTACCGATGCCTTGGTCTGGGTGGAGTGATTCTCGAGTCGGGGAGGAGTGATGCCCAATTCTTACCGAAGCGATGTCCTGGTCTGGCAACTCTGGTTGAGAGAAAATAGTGGGCCATACTGGTCGGGAACAAGTTGCTCATCTGACCGGAGGGAACGTTGCCTACCCTTAGTTCACAGAAGAAAGGGGGAGGTGAGCTGCCATGTCAGCTCTTTTCTAAAACACATAATCCACGTAGGAAGCCACCTCATCAACTTCACCGGAAACAGCCCCCAAACATGCCATTGTGGCCATCAATGCGACTAGAGATTAGTTTTGTAGCTACAACGTTACAAAAATAACATTTGTAGCCACATTATTATAATGATAAAATATTTGTGGCTACTAGTGAAACTTCGGGTTGAAGTTGAATCAACACTTAAAAGTCACCTAAAATAATTTAAACCGATGAGCAGGACTGAACCGATGGCCACACGTTATCAAACTTAAAACGTGTGCATTAGTGGACGGTGGAGTGGAGCTACAGGCTAAAAGCTTGACCGAACAAGTTAACCATAAATTTGTTGGAGGCCCATGTATATTGGGCCCATCCTAGTTTCTAATTCTGGATTAGGGTCTGGATTCAGAATTTGACTTGAAAATTCTGAACTCGTGTAGGCGCGTGATGTGGACAGAACCAGTTTTAGATAACTTCCTCTTCTTCTTTCTTTCCTCTCTGCACTAAAAAAGAGGCGAATTTGTTCTTAAAGTTGTCTATTTCCATCAAAATTCACCCAAGAGAGGTTAACAAGTTGCCCTCCTCGTGACCCATATCAGACCGTGCTCACATTTGCCGTTATTGAACCCATAAATCTGTTTGTATTTTCCAAGGTTTTTTCTATATTTTTTTTATCCTCATTGTTATGTGCTGTTTTAGTAATTTGTGTTGTGTTGTTTGAGTAGTTTGTTGTAGCGTCTCACGTTGCCTTTGTTGTAGTTTGCCTTTATTTGATGTAAAGATTGGTGTTTACAACAGTGATGTAAACCATCATTTTTAACCTTATATATTGAACTATGATTAGTGCCTTCGTTCACTAAACATGGAAATGGTACATTGATTTTTTTTTCCTTTAGCAAGATGTGGCATGTAATAATATGTTAGACTAAAATGTTTGAAACATATGCAGTTTGTCACGTTGAAAAGAGACAGAGAAAAAAAAAAAACATAGTGTTGTTTTAAAAAAAAATACTTCATTTTATCTACAAGTTTAAGTTGTTTAACCAATATATATATATATATATATATATATATATATATATATATATATATATATATATATATATATATATATATATATATATATATATATATATATTTAACAACAAAGGGTAGCAAGGGAAATACAGGTCTGAAAATGCACCCGGCCGCTACGCTCGAACAAAATTATACTTACATAAGTCTAATATCACAAATAATAATTAATTAATATTTATGTAAAAAGGCAGCTCTCTTTTTGGGGAATTGTTAAAGCTATTATTTGAAATGCAACGTTTCAGTTTTTATGCATCAGTTGGTATAGTACAATTGAAAATATGTAACTGTTTTATTTGCATTTATATAGTACAATGGAAGTATGTAACTGTTTTATTTTGTGGTATTTCTGTTATAGAAGTACTAATGAAACTATTATCTAATTAATATATAAAATAACTTATTAATTAATTAAAAAAATTAATTATTATTAAATTTTTTTAGTGGAAATTGCCAAAAAAACCCTTTAAGTTTGTAAAATTGCCAAAAACACCCCGTTAGTTTTGCAATCCCCAAAAACCCCCTCCTTTTAAAAGTCTATGTTTTTTTCAAACCCCAAACCCCGTAGACGGATGTGAGCGGAGTGAGTTTCAAATTTTTGGACGAAAATGCCCTTGCATGGGGAGTCGTGGGTCTGCAGCCATCTCGGCGATTTGAGAGGAAGTGGGGGTTTTCCGTAGGGTAACCCCAGAGACGAATTTATTGGAGCCCAGTTTAATTGCTTTTTTCTCAACTCACGTCTTCGACTTTTCCATTTCCAGTCGTCTCCGAAGTTGTCTCTACCGGCGAAGCCTCTGTAATTGCCATTTCATCGCCTTTTTCCCTTTCCACCCGGTATCTCGAAGGAGAAGTCCCCACGAACTAGTTGGCATTTCATCGGTTTGCAATCTAAGGTATTGAGTATGGTTTTATGTTAACCTGCTTACATAAAGAAAGATTTTTTTCGGTTTTGTTTTGTGCTCTGTTTTTGTTGGAAGATATTGAAGTCTGCAGGGGATTTCTCAGTTTGGGGTTTTTGTTAGTCTGCAGGAGATTTCTCGGTTAGGGTTTTTGTTTTGCATTTTCAGTATGTATACACTATCGAAATAGTTTTTTTCGATTGTTATGATTTGTGTAATATTTATAATGTACATTTCCGCTTTCGTTTGATATGGTTGCGATTTTACAAATGAGGTTGACGTTTAAGAAAATGAGATGTTCTGCTTTAACATTTGTTGTCTCATGAAATATTCCGTCTCTGCTTTAACAAAATGGGTCTCTGCTTAACATTTTATATCTCTGCTTTAATAAGTGAGAGTTTACCGTTTAAAACCTTATATTAACGCTTAAACTTTTGTCAATACTGCAGGCTTGTGATTATGGCGGTCAACCTAGTTAATGGGCGTTGCTATTTGACACCGGTTGTGGAGACCTTAGCTGAATGAAAGTTAACATGACCCTCTGACATCGGGAGATTATTCGAAGGACACCGCTTTGCGGCGTCATCTGAGTGGAAGCCATATACCGAGAGGGCCCTTCTTGATTCTCTTTTGCAAAGGTACGATGGTCGCACCAATAAATTCGGGATCGGGAAAGCTGCCGAGTTTTCGGACCTCAAGATGTGGCCCTCGTTCTTGGTCGCGTTGCGATGGCGGCGCAGTGGTCTTTCGGAAGAAGAAAACGGTCGGTCGTCGAAGGCGTATCTATCAAAGACCCTACGAGAGACCGGAGACTCCATCAAGAGCACTCAGCTGCAACTTGTTCGACGAGGGAGAAGAAGATAATTTTTGTCAAACTCCCGATGGTGTACCTCATGGGGACGAGTCCTCTTCCCAAATACATCATGCTCGGTTCAGAGCTGGATCGTTGATTACGTCGATGATCTACCGACCATGGGGCGTCACGCGTAGGCGCGGGCGACGCACAAGTGGCTTATGGAGGATATTCCAGCGAGCGGCCCGAGTGCAAGATAGATCTGCGCGGGAAGAAGACCAACACGAGGGTAGTGCATTAAGGGTTGCTCGGTCGCGCTTAACGCTCCGGTTTTACTGAGATGGCCGGAGCGGGGAAGAAAAGTCCGTTCAGGAGATCCCAAGGATGCTTTCGTGCTACGGTGAAAGTACTTTCACGGAGCCAGCGGCGGTAGAAACGAGCTTGTCGTCGCTCGATGGAAAAGAGGTAATAAATCATGGACGATGTCTAACATAAGTCTTTAATGTTTTAAACATTGTTTTTAGCGTTTAACTTTAGTATTTACCGTTTAACTATTATTAATAACCGTTTAAATATTACATTCTCCGTTTAATTATATTCTATAACGTTTAAATATATAGTTTCTCGAAATGGTTCCCGTGAATCTTTGAAGAAGAAATATTTGTTGGCGCCCAACCGAGCGGATGGATGCCATTGCTCCGGGAACCACTAGCTCGAAGGCGGGATGAGAGGGCGGACCTCTATCGTGCTTGACTGACGCCGGTTCTCCTACTTCCGACCCGCACCACGCGCACGACGATTCCTCGACGCCGGGAGAAGCCCTCCCCTACCCCGACGATTGCAGACAACCCTCCTACCACGACAACGACGGATCCCCGACCATGGCGGCCCTCCGACCGTAGGCAGTCCCACCCATGTGACATTAGGCGAAGATGTCACGCAACTCTTATGCGAGCATGCCGGATATTGATGACCGAGTTTCCTCGGCTTGTCGCTCGTGTGGAGGCGCTGGAAGGACGTTTCGCGGCACGCTGCGCCATCCCTCGAAAGAACCAAAGCACCCGGGACTGAACGAGGCGTCGGAATTTGACGACGACGACATCATCGGGAAGGTCGTTTCAAAGGCGGCCACATTCGAAGAGACTTGCGAAAAAGAGGAGAACAATCTGCCTCGTCTCCACCGCCGGCTGACGATGAAAGCAATAGCAACACCATCGGCGGTCGATGTCATATCGAGTGCTCGCCGTTGATGACATGGCCATGACGGTGGAGGACATCGTAGATGATGTGGCCGTTGCCGCGGTTGAGAAGGTCGTTGACTCTCTTCTCGATGAAATCGTCGACCCGTGGAACCGTCGCCGAGATGCGGCATCAAAGATGGACACAATCCACGAAGGTCGAGAACAAGTTAAGGGTGTGTCTCCCAATGATCTCTGTTGTCATGGCCACGGTTGAGAAGATCGTCGAATCCGTTCTGCCGTGGCCGTGGCCGACGATACGCATGACCCAAGCGAGGACACAATCCCACCACAACAAGAACCATGTAAGGAAGTGTCTGCGGTTGATGCTGTCGCCGTCGTCCCCGCATCGAAGCCAGACACAATCCCACAACAAGAACAACAATGTAAGGATGTGTCTGCGGGTTGATCTGTCGCCGTCGTCTCCAGATCGCGAGCCGGACACAATCCCACAACAAGAACAACAATGTAAGGATGTGTCTGCAGGTTGATCTTGTCGCCATCGTCCCCGCGATCGAAGGAAGATCTGATGAAGACCCCGACCGAGCAACGAGAGAGATGATCAAGGCCGATCAAAAATTGGACCGGGGACGGCTCGGAAAGCTTTTATTCCGAAGAAGAAGAAATGGGTTGGCCTGAGTCGTCTTAACAAATCTGAGCGAGGGAGTTGATGAGGATCTTCCTCAACTGCTCTATGGACGGGTAAGTGTAACGTTTTTATGATATTGTTTTAAAAGAGTTTCTTATAGTGTTTAACTATTACCTAATAGTGTTTAATACAATTATGTTATCATTTAAGTTTTTCGCCTTACCGTTTAATTATATATAATATCATGTAACAATTGATAATATCATTTAAATATTTACTATATGGTCTTCTAATATCTGTTATCGTTTAACCTCAGCACTGTCGTGTGGAAGAATGACGCTGTCGAGACCCTACACGCGACGAGGTTATACACGCTGCTTGAAGGGAAGGAGATGGTCACTGATGATGTGATGGACGCTTTCGTATGCATAATACAAAAAGTCGCTGAGCAAAGAGCCATATCCTTACAAGAAGCGCGCCTCCATCATCAGATCCGCTTACTGCTGTTTATGTCAGCGGGGACGACGCACATGACACAATTATGGCTATGATCGGGGATGCTGTGCGCAAACTGCATGAAGTTCAAATTGTCATCCTCCCGATAATCATGAATGGCCACTTCCATGTCGTCGTCCTGGACAATGATAAACAAGAATACAGGCATTATTCTTCATGTCCGGGTACGATAAGGACGCGTTGGACATGGTAAGTTCTTTAATTATGTCCGATTAATATCTGTTTGGTATTTAAATCGGTATTCTAATCTCGACTTGCATATCTCGACAGCGGAATCTATTCGACACTTGTGTCGATATGGAGTTCGGCGAGTCGGCGACGACAAAGTACCCGCTCGCAGCGGCTACGTGAAAACCCCACGCCAAAAACAAGGAAGCGTCGATTGCGCCGTCTCACGTCATGCGGTTTATCGAGCAATACCGTAGGGTGAGAAGTTACGGCTACCGCAGAGCAGGGACGTTCCTTACCTCGGATACGGTATGTTACCCGCATACTTAAGGAGGGAGGCGGCAGCGTCGTCCATGACAAAGGGGGGTCGTCACAAGCGGGTTAAATTACTTTTTTGAATAACATGTCTTGTATATCCGTATCACGATTTTTGTTTTCAAATGTAAATCGGACAAATTCAATTCATTGTTTTCGTGTTCGAAGAACATGACTTGTATATCTTAATGTAAATTTTTGTTTGTTTTTGAATTGTAAAAGCGGGTTAAATTCCATTCGGTTTTTTATTTCATTGTTTAATTTACGTTGTGATTGTGTACATTTCACTTTCATTGTTTAAATATAGTATATATCGTTTAAACATCGGTTTTAAATATTTCAAATTACGTTGTACCCGTTTAAAAATAACACTTTCTCTGTTTAAATGAATGCACTTATTGTTTAACTAAATATGGAAAGTTGCCCATCAATACACAATTCAATTCATTGTTTTTTTGTTTTTCGAAGAACATGACTTGTATATCTCAATGTAAATTTTTGTTTGTTTTCAATTGTAAGGCAGGTTAAATTTCATTCGGTTTCATTTCATTGTTTAATTTACGCTTGTAGTTGTGTACATTTCCGTTTCATTGTTTAAATATACCATATATCGTTTAAACATCGGTTGAAATATTTCAAATTACAGATGTATCCGTTTAAAATAACAATGTCTCCGTGTAAATACATTCAATTCAGTTATAAATACACAATGTTTCCGTCATCGTCGGTTTATTAACAATGCCTAGTCGGCGACGGTTTCATTCTGCAAGATCGTCGATTGTGACCGGATCCTTGGCGACTGGCCGCAATGTAACTCGCGGACATCAAACGCTTGCGACTCGATCCTCTTT
The DNA here is from genome assembly GCF_009730915.1 of Dioscorea cayenensis subsp. rotundata. Classification (NCBI taxonomy): domain Eukaryota; kingdom Viridiplantae; phylum Streptophyta; class Magnoliopsida; order Dioscoreales; family Dioscoreaceae; genus Dioscorea; species Dioscorea cayenensis. Next base: position 7,548,002 of record NC_052478.1, read on the forward strand.
TCGTCTAGGCCGCCCAGTCTGCCTTCTAATCACAGTGATCGCAGAGCGAAGCTCACGATTTCCGCCTCGAAGGCTGCATCGTACGTCGGGTATAGGGGAATATAGCTTCATTGTATGCCGGTTGTAATTGTCGACGGTGAAGTACCCGCTCATAAATCGATGTACGTTGGTGTCTGCATGCATTATTGCTGCTGCAAGCATGTTTGCGAAAGGGATACCATAAACTTGCCACCTTCGACATGAACAAGTTACGATGGCGAGATCCACGGAGTTGCTTTGCGTTGGTCGATCACTCGTAACGATCATCGACACAACGACCAACACGAAGATTTCGGCTGCTCCTCAACAATGATCTCTAACTCGAATGTATGTCCGGGCGTAAGTAGGTCTCCCATTTGGTCGCTTGCTCACGCGGTTACATAACATGCGCATCAACTTGAACTCGGCAAATAAGGTTAAACAAAGGCGGTGATGGTTAAATAATTCGTCAACATGTTTAAACATTATTGTAATTAAATAAACGAAATGATTAATATTTAAAGTCGAGAAAAGTGTAATTAAACAAAGATTGAGAATGTTTAAAGGGTAATACTAAATGTTAAGTGTAAATCAACATTCGCAGACCTTATGGAGTCGACCATTTTTCATCACCCGTAAATGACGAGCTTCCTTGATCCAAGCATTGAACGACTCGCTGACGTTCGAATACATCTCACCCCAACGATCACCTCCGAGCAGATAATTCGACCAATGTGCCATATCCGATTTATTAATCAACCGAGTGATGAGCTTCGGGTGATATGGCTGCAGTTCATTCACGGTATCATCGAAATCTTTAGCCGTGGATGCCCACGCAATGCGGAAGCATATAGACCCGAGACTCCTCCCTCAATGCCTTCCCAAGTCCGACATTGGCTTTCATAAAATTGGCCTCCAAATGTCGAAGGCGATGACGCATGTGGCGAAGAAGGGAAGACTCTCGCAATCAGCGCTCACAAGGCCCTTGGACCTCGTCCGACACGAAGGTAATTATCTCATGATAATCTCCACCCTCGTATAAGGCATCGCCCAACTTAGATATGAACCAAGTCCAATTGGCATCGGTCTCGTTGTCGACTATACCGAAGGCGACGTGGAAAAAACCATTGTTACCATCTTTCCCTGTGGCACCCAGTAGTGTACCCCGATATTTTCCAAGGAGGTGGGTACCATCGAGAAACAGCAGCGGCCTGCAAGCCCTCTTGAATCCCACAATACACGCCCTGAAAGAAAAGAATGCACGTTTAAAACGATCACCGTCTCTCTCCACGATCGCAACGTCTGCGGATTTGTCTCAGCCCACCTTATCCACATACCAAAGCAAAGCAGATCATAGCCGGAGATGTCACTGCGTCGAGGACCACCCGGGCATGCTCTTTTTCCCAACCAAGCCTCGCTTGTATGGTATGTGGACACCATGTTCCCCGCAACATGTCCTTCCCGAATGTCGATGGCCTTGATACGAGGGACGGTCCCTCGAGCTTCGAATCACTCGTGCGCTAACCCATTTTTTGGACGCTTTTCGGATGTGACGCCGAACCTATGCCACCACCGCAAGTGTGTGACGGGTTGATTGTCTTGATTCTGAAAGTATTTTTTTGTTATACTCTTTTGATGCATGAAGGCGCTAACGACAACCATCGGCAGTCGCATTCCACGATCATCCCGATGTTTTTTTCGTTCTTTATGAATTTGAAGTCAAAATTCCTTTTGATTGCATGATTTTGAAGTACATCCCTGAAATGTTCGACACCGTCAAAACGTGTTGACCAATATCCAACGACAACACTTCGAATGATCTGACGAGGAAGTAAGACATCCCACACCGTCAGGGTCACCATGGGGATGAATGGGAGCACTCGCAGAATCTGAATTCCTGCCAACACTTCAGTCAAATGAAAAGATCAATATGTTAAGCGGAGAATATAATGTTTAAGCGATAATGACAATAGTTAAACGTTAAATTAAATACTTAAACAATTAACTAATAACGTAAAGGACTAGTACAATATGTTAACCAGTGACGGACATATTTAAACAATAATGACCCCAGACAACTGAAATAATTAAAAGAAAAGGAACTTACAACGAGTAAACCTCGTTTTCATTAGGATTCGGCAATGCCACATTTTCTGTCTCGACGACAAGATCAACTACAGCACATTTGAAGATGGAGTGGACGTGACACATCCGATGGAAGTCAACATCGTTTTCTATTGGGCAAACCGCTTTTATATCCATCCGGTGTGATGAACTTAACCCCGACAAGAGAAACTTGAGACCCCATCGCTCACATATCTCAGCCTAACACCAATTCCCAAGAAGTTCGAGCCGTGAACATTAGCACTCTTCCCTCCCCGTTGAATCTAGCAATACCACAAAAACTCTCCATAATATATCGATTTCGAAAACCAAATCGTACTAAAACCTAATGAAATGAAGAACAAAACGAAGACGACGAAGAAGAAGTAGAAGATGTAAAGAACAAACAGCGATCGTAATCGCAAACAAAAAGTGCTTAGCTTGTATGCATAGAGGTTAGATTAGACGTGATGTGATTGCGGTATTTTTTTCCCTCCATCCCAAGGGCAAAAAGGGAAATATATGTCATTGTCGCGAGGAAGACATGTTGTCATCGTTCGAATGAAAGTTCTCAACTCAACATGAGTCTCTCGTAAACGCTCAAGCTTTTTTTATGTTTAAACAGGATACATATAGTGTTTAAAAATAACGGTTAACTGTTTAACTAAAAGTCTATATCATGTAAATAATATGTTATTGTTTAAATTGAATGCTTTTCAATCGACATCGCGTTGCTAGATGGGTACCTCCCGGTCATCTGTTTAAACATATTTACGTATTTTTCTTAAACACCGTTGTCATTGTTTAAAGAGTAACTTGAGTATTGTTTAACTTTTTCTATTGTTTACAATGACGCTTTTTGTTTCCCACATTGTTTTTTTACTAGGTCTCTGCTTTAAATTTCGAAGTTCACGATCAAATACGATTGTTTCGCTTTTATTTATAAAAAGATTTACAACATTTACAACATTTACAAAGATTTACAACATTTACAACATTTACAACGTCCCGCTCGGACTTTGGACACTCACGACTCGACCCTCGTATAACGAAAACAAGTGTCCCATGACATTCGAACGCTCACAGCGGTCTGCATAACAAGCGCATCAACTTGAACCCCGCAAAAACGTACTAACATTAAAAAAAGGTTAAACAACACACATTCATGAAAAACGACTATTAATCAATGTGTCATGGTAGGACTTAAACGACGATCCTGATAGTTAAACACGTAACGTAATAGCTTGTACATCGACGTCATTTTTCTTAAACGCTAACGTAGAAAGTCTCAGTGGTAAATGTCAACCTCGTCTTAAAGGATGTTTCACGATCTCCCTCCTCTAGAGAATCCTCCGCAATCACGCAATACGTGAAAAACTTTCTTTTTCATACCCAAGTCGAAATGCTCTCTTAATCGCTTTTCCCGTCATCCACTCCCGGAGAATCCTCTGCATTCAGGCAATTATGAGAGGACTTCGGCTTGGGCAGGAAAAGATAGTTTAACTAGTTCGGTGATTACGGCTAATTGATTCTCAAGATAAGGAAGAAGGCTCACGAAACATCCTTTCAGATAGAGTGGTTGTCCATGGGAAGAGGAGGAAGAGGAGGAGGAGGAGGAGGAGGATGATGAGGACGACGAGGAGTGGTTGTCCATGGGGAGGGTTCTTCCTGGTTATTTATGGTGTGAAGTCCACAAGCGGTCGACTCTTCGTGATCCGAGAAAAAAAGTTAAACGCACGATGGCCGACATCGATCGATGAGAACGAACGGGTGTTCGGAAATTTATGTTACCGCGCATAAGAATTAATGCCGTCATTAATTCTTACGCACGGATACCATAACCTGCACACCGCCACGCGCCACATGCCAACAATTCGGATCAAACGAAAAAGATCACCGCTTTTACGCGAGACTTTTGAGAATTTAAACGTTTATGAATAGTTATACATGTAAAGATAATGTTAAACGGAGATGGGAAGTGTTAAACGGATATGACAATTATTAAACATATTAGTAAAATATTTAAACGGATAATAGCAAATAGTTAAACATTATTTAAAAATATACAAATAGATAACCATAAACGAGAAGAACTTTACAACGAAATGAACTCATCGTAATTACTGTTCTTCTCGTCGTAATACAACTTTACAACCATAAACGAGAAGACGACAATGGCACATGCTCGCCTCGACAATAAAATCGACTACGACTCATTTGAAGATGAAGTGCACTTGACCAATCCGATGGAAATCAATTTCATTTTCCGCTCGAGAAACCGATTTATATATTTCGGGTATGATAATGAGGAGAATAACAAGATGTAATGTAACTCCTTGGCATTGTCTCATCGAAACCAAGCGAAAGCCCTTCAGAAAGGTTGAACATGATGTGATTTGGCGCTTTCCTTTCCCACTATTTTTCGTGGGCCAAAAATGGGATTTCACAACATGGACCCATTTGAAGTGAACAGTAGGGGGTAAAAGGGAAGTTAAACACTAACGGAAGGGTCTGTCCGTGGTGTGTAAAAAGTAGGAGGGGTTTTTTTGGGAAGTTTTGAAAATTACGAGGGTGACATGTAATTTTTCCCATTTTTTTAATAAGATTTTTGTTGGAAACACAACTATTAGCCTATTATAGTATTTATCTTTTTCTAAGCATTTGCTCCTTCGTGCATTTAAGCTCATATCAATGATATCTTTTTTTATGGAAAGTTAAGCTTTCAAAGGCTATTATCTCTCTCATGTTTGTATAAGCTGTTATCAAATAGTACTATCTTTTTGTTTGTTTATTTTATTATTAATTTAAATGATATACACCAATTATTTTACGATAGAAGATTTGATTTTTTTTTTTTCTTAAATTAAAAATTAAGAATTTAAATACTTGTTTTTTTATAATTTCCACCATATAGAATACCAAAATTTTAGATAATATTAAATTGTTAAATAACAATAAAAATTATTAACATGGCTTGTAAAAATGGTAGAGGTATAGATTGATTAAGTAATTAGTTTCAATTTATTTTTTTTTAAAGATGGATAAACCACTTCAATTAAACATAAAGATAACAAAAGATACCGATGGAGCTCATGCCCCTACAAAATAAGCCACCAGAGGTAACAGGACACCACGAGCAGTGGAACAGAGCAAGTAAAGAAAAGATACTAAAGAGATAAACATTGGACAAATTTGAACGCTTATTTATATTTAAAAATATTTAAAAAATTTTGTATTTGAGCATGTGATTTATAAGGCATGCTCTTTGTTTCCAACTTCAAATACAAAATACACACCAACCATCACATGCTCTTTGTTGGTCTCTCTGTCTTTTAACACCTTGCATGCATCGCAAGGCAACACAGTTCTGAATGAAGTTCAGGAGCCCTCACATTTTCCATCCCATCCCCCCTTGTTTCCAACGTTGCTATCTCTTAAAATTGTTTTATTTTTTTTAACAAAAAATTTTATTTAATATTTAATTTAAATGATTTAAAATGACTACTCTTAATGGTATTTTATTTCCTTCCTAAATTAAGATTGAGCCATATAATTCGTTACTTGTTATTAATCTCTAATAAAAGCCAATTGAAAACCAGGATGTTCCGAAATCTCAGATACAAAATACAAACCAATCCATTTATAGTGTTTCTCTTAACATCCTGCATCATGAATGAAGTTAAGGAACTCTCACATTTTCCATCCCATCCCCCCTCGTTTCCAACGTTGCTATTTCTGCTTTCTCTCCAACTAGTGCTTTGTCCTTCATCATCAATTAATAAAAACGTTTGCAACATTCTCTTCTTTTCTTGAATACTAAAAACTTCATCCACAACAATGGCAACAGATATTATCTTAACAAGCTCACCTGATGGACCTATCATTGCTCAAGATCATCTAACCGGTGCTGTTCTCACTCAATTCTCCGTCACTAGATCACCAAGGAAGGGCCTAGCTTTCACCTCCGGCGGGCTAATCGTCGCCTCTCATATAACTCTCTCGGCCTCCGGCTTCATCCACCTCTTCAACTGGTGGTCATCTTCAGTTCTCCAATCTGTCCCCGTCCCCGAGCCGGTTGCGCCTCTTGTTGCCACTCCTAATGGATCCTTCCTCTTCGCCGGAGGCCTCTCCGGTCGCATTTATATACTTTCTCTACCTTCCTGTGATCTTCTTAGCTCTTTTCCTGCTCACCAGCGAACTGTCTCATGCCTTACTATTAACTCTGATGGCTCACTTGTTATATCGGGCAGCGATGATGGCTCTATTGCTGTGTTTCCGATAATTTCTATGCTAGACATCTCCTCTACTGAATCATCAGATGATGACACTGTCCAAACATTGTATAAATTCATTGCTCACAGCATGCCAATTACTGGTATTGCTTCAGGGAGTACAGGTGGGTGCAATTCAATCATCATTTCATGTTCTCTTGATTGCATGATCAAGTTTTGGAGCTTGGCTAATGGTGCTTGTCTAAGGACTGTGCATCTCCAATGTGCATTATGGAGTGTTATACTCGATTCGACTGATACTGAAGCCTATGCCGGAGGATCGGATGGTCGGGTTTATTCAGTGGCACTGAAGAAGATGAGGAGGAGTAGATTGAGTGGGGAGGAAAATGGTGTGGTTGCATGGTCTGCAGAGGAGAGTGGTGGTGCAGTGATAGCTCTTGCGATGGTGAACGGTGACCGGAATTTGGTATCGGCCTCAGAAGATGGCACGATAATGATGTGGGAGGCAGGGCAGGTTGTTAATGTTCTTAGACATGGCCAGAATGGTGTCAGTGATCTTTTGGTGGCCAGAGGCGTATCAAGGGCTGCCGGAGGAGTTCGAAGAGATGGAGGTAATTGTTCTTTTAATGGTTTAAGTAGTATGTCTTGTGTGAAAAGGATGCATAGGGATGTGAAAGAGCTGGAGGAGATGGAGCAATGGCTTGGTGTAGTTGTGAAGGATAGAAGAAGAGCCATTGATGTTCTTGAAACAGCCATCAACACTTACAAGAGACTGTTAGGACTGTTACTCAAAGAAGCCAATTTAAGGTGAATGACAGAGATAAGAGTTCAGAGACTCATTTGTAATTTTTATATTTGTAATGTTGTATCCAATTTCATCAATGAATCATTTGGTTAAGTTAAACATGTTATACAATTCATTTCATCAAATTAATCAAACAAAACCACAAATTAAATCAATATGAATCATAAATTTCCATAACAATCATCAAACTTCCAAGAAAACTAACAAATGATAATAAAGAGACAACAATGTTGTCCTAACAACAATGAAACTGAATAAGAGACAAAGAAAATTCAAGCAAAGACTAAGATTATAACTCCAAGAGCTACCATGATCACTGAAGAAGAGCTAGAACCAGCAATAAACTTTGATGCACCATTAGACTTAGGCTTCACTGAAGAACCAGGGCTCAAACCATCTTCACCATTCGGTAAAGGAGACGGCGCATACGAAGGGCTCAAGACTTCAGGGTGCACCATCACTCTCACAATCAACTTCTGGCCAGCCTCACAATGGTCCTTCAAGCCACTGATAAAGTAAAAGAACCCAAACCGATCAAACCGAAACGTCGTGTTGCCGTCTGTGAACTCTCTCACCGGCTTACTGGTTTTGCACTTGTTGTAATCCTCACGATCCACCACCAACACCGAATCATTCACATACTTGAAATCTACAGTTAGAAAAAGATGATTGGAATAATTCTAAATCACATGTTATATATATAAAAAAAAAAAAATACTAAATTTACATAAGATGTCGCCGATGTGAAATCGGTTCTTCGTCGCCCATTGGTTGTAAGACTCTGTCTCGTTTCCGTCCGGCTTTGACCAACCATTCTCTCCGCCGACACGGAACTCATATGCTGTTGATGTGCCAAGCATTAGGAGCAAACTAGCCAAGGTGATGAGCAAGAGATTGGAGGCATTTGATGCTGAGATTGTTGCCATTGTTAGGAACTTGAGAGTGTTTACTGTTTAATAAGGTAAATGGCAGTGAAGTGGGAGTTAATGACATAGCGTGACTTTATATAGGGAAAGAAGGGGAGAGCCAGTTAAGGTTTGTGAGCATTGAGGGAGGAGTGGAGCGTTGAACGTGAGAGTTTGGACAGTTACAAAGTATACGTGGCTCTTTCTTATTGGATATTTGATGGTGACTGAGTCAAAAAGTGTTAAGGTTGGTCAAATGGTTAGTTTGTGCCCGTTACCAGTCAAAGAGAAGGCGAGTAAGATTTTTTTTAAAATGTTTATTAATTGAAAATTCTATTTTAATTTGTAATTATTGAGGGCATCTCAGTACATGAGGACTTTATTTTTCTGTTATCTGTTATAAAAATTATCAAGCTTGTCAAATATATATATATATATATATATATCCATGTCTTGACATTGATAAAATTGGATGAAAACTGGTTAGCATACTAATTGAATTTTTGGATGAATTAAACCATTTATAAAGTTTTTGGTTGGGAAACTAGATAAATTGTTGTCCTTTAATTTTTTTTCGAAATCCTCAGAAATACTGGTTAGTAAACTAATTAGGTTTTTACGCTTTCAAATGCATTAAGCCATTTATAAATTTTTTGGATGAAAACTGAAATATGATCTATTAGTATTAGTGATAAACAAAATTCATTAATATTATACAACTCTTTTTAAATTTCATATTGTTTACATAACATTGGAATTCAACACAACCTTTATTATAAAAGAGTTGCTATTTTCTGATCCTCCTCAAAAATACTAGTTAATAAACTAATTAAATTATCTATTATGCTTTAAAATGAGTGACTTAAATTTTTGGATGAAAATTGAAATATAATCTATTAGTATTAGTGATAGAAAAAATTTATTAATGTTAGACATCTCTTCTTAAATTCCATATTGTTTACATAAAATTAGAATTCAACACAACACCGATTTATAAAAGAGTTGCTATTTTATTCTCCTTTTAAATTAAAGGCCCAACATCCCGATTTGTGACTTGTTTACATCTCTAAAAATAAAAGAAAAAAATCAACATTAAAATTATTATAATCTTTTGGACATACTTAAAAAATTAAAAAATGGGTCTTTAAATAATAATCCATTAACAACTAAAAATGCAAAGTAGTCTGATCTGGCTCGGGGTCTTGGGCATTAACCTGGCCATGCTTAGGGGTCAAGGGTAAGAGTCAATGGGTTCCACCAAATTGAACAGAAATCAATAATAAACTATTAAAAATATAATTAGTAAATACCTATAATATTAAAAACATAATTATAATATAAAAAACATATAAACTTGATATTTAAATTGATAAATGACCATATATACATTAGTGTTTCTAATTCTACCATTTATTTATTTATTTATTTTTTGAATTAGTGACTAATTTAATGTATCAATATATAATTATTGAACTTTTCAGGGTTTCATTTTTGTTAATTTTTATTTATTTATTTGTTTATTAGTTGGTTTTATTATAATGGATAAGAAATTTCAATGACTAATTCTTATCCTTTTTATATGTATGATAAATTTTATTCATGAATATATAACTTATAGGTTTTTTTTAAATTTTTTATATTTTTAAATTTAGTTGGAATATTTTTATTTTTATATTTTATAATTAAATTACTCTCATTTATTCTTTTATTTGTTTTGGATAAAATGAAATATCCACAAAGTATTTATCATAATATATAATGAATTTTATTTTTTTCAATCTCATTTAGTTAATTTTTATTGTTATAATTATGAAAAATATATATATATATATATATATTAAATTCATTGATTATAAATTAAAATTAATATTAATTGGGTTGTGATTCTTCTTGTGGTTGATAGTAACGGTGCACCAATTATTTAAATCCTCACATAGATCTTTTTCTCATTGACAAATCAAAGCGATTCAATATTAATTGGGTTGTGACTCTTCTCGCGGTTGATAGAAATGGTGTGCCGGCCATTTAAATCCTCACGTAGATCTTTTTCTCATTGACAAATCAAAGCTATTCAAACTTAATCGTCTAGGAAGTGAGTGTAATGTATCTTTTAAGTTGTGCTTAGGCTACAAGATACGGCTGCCAAATTACATTATGAATCGATTGACTCTACCTTGTCACCAATTAGCAACAGATTTCTTTATATCCGGTTCAAGTGGGCGTGCCCGATGGGTCACATGGTTGGTTCTCATTTTTTTTAGATTAAATCTGTCAGACTACTTTGGGTATGACTACCTTGCTAAAATGAGGATATTAAGGACCTTATTTCAAATCATAGAGTTCTAAGGACCCAACTTTGGTCTTTAATTCTCTATCCATATTTCTTTAAAGAATTTATATTTATAAAAAATAATATTCAAAAAGTACCATGTTTATGAGTATCTAAATGAAATAGGTTCATTTTTTATTAGTGCAACTCATGAATCACTCTCGGTTACCTATAAGATATGTGGAAAATTTTAAATTTACACGCATTTTTTTCTTCGGAGCTTCTGTTATTTTTCTATTAATTTTTATTTTATTATTTAAAGGTGAGTAAATCATAGGTTTAAGAATCAAATACCAATTTTTTGGTTGTTGGGTGGTAAAATTAATTTTTATTGAGCCATGTTATTAAATTTGGGACTAGAATTTATGTGGAATCCCGATATACTATTTTTATTTTTTATTTTTAGTTCTTCTCTGCTACAAGAGTTGAGCATGAGTAACATTGACAAAGGCATTAGAGAAGACTATTGGTAAAGTATGTAAATTAGGAGATGTTCATTTTTGGAAAAAGTGAATAAATATAGAAAAAAGTGGTATAATTTTTTTTTGATTTTTTGATTTTTTATTTAAAATAAGTTTTGAGCTAAACTACTTTATTAATTTGTTTACTAAAGTGAGGGAAGTTGATTATCCTATAAAAACCAATTTTTTTCCCACTTCCACCAATTTTTTTAACCTTGTAAAAGTTCACTTAATATCATTTTTTTAATTTTATTTTTACTTTCTAACAAACATATTTAAAAATATTAAAAATAATATTACTTTCTCCAACTACAGTAGATGACACTTTTCTTCACTTCCGGCTTTCCCCGAAACAAAGGAGGTGTGCGTGAACACTAGACACAGTGGCACTCACTACCAAACATATTGGATTAGTCGAACATCAACCATGAATTCAACCACTAGTAATAATATATATATTAACTGTCATTGTCCAATTTGGTCCATCAATGATCAGAAGTACATATTCATTTAATCAAACATTTTTAACCATCTTTTGAGTACGTCGTCAACATTAGCCTGCCATGAATACTTGGCGCACAAGACACACACACCAAATAAATAAGAAATAAAGAAAGAAAAAACTACATTAAATTTGCATGCATCTTGACTCTTCAGCGTACCCACTCCACAAATCTTTCACAAACATCCTGACAACACCACCATCTAAAGTATAAACTATAAAGTATAAAGTTATAAACCCCAAGTCACTTACACAACCACTTCTCAAAAATCATGGCCTTTTCCGGCGACCAACCACCACCACCACCACCACCACACATCGCCCTCCTCCCAAGCTCCGGCATGGGCCACCTCACACCCTTCACCCGCCTCGCCGCCACTCTAGCCTCCCACGGCTGCCACGTCACCATCCTCGTCATCCATCCCATGGTTTCCTCCGCCGAGTCTCACCACATCTCCGACCTTCTCTCCACCTTCTCCACCATACACTCCCTTCATCTTACCATCACCCCTTTGGACATTCCCGGTGATCCCTTCTACCTCCAGTGCGAAGCCATTCGCCGTTCTCCACACCTCATAGTCCCTCTTCTCCGTGCTGCTTCTCCACCTCTCTCCGGCATCGTTATTGATATCAGCTTAGCCTCTGCTTTCCTTCCGGCCACCGCCGGCATTGCTCTCACAAATTACATCTTCTTCACTTCCTCGGCAACAATGCTATCTTTGTACTCCTATTTGCCAATCTACATAACTAACAAAACAACCTCAACAATAGGTGATGTTGAAGTCCCGGGAGTGCGTCTTGTGCAGAAGGCTTCAGTTCCAATGGCGTTGCATGATCCTGAGGAGCTTTTCACAGTCCAAGTACTAGAGAATGCCCGTGCTCTTGTGCAAGCTAATGGAGTCTTGGTCAACACCTTTGAAGCTCTAGAGCCAAAAGCACTCATGGCGCTCAATGATGGTGTTGTTGTGCCCGGGTTTCCTCCCGTCATTGCTGTTGGGCCATTGAAGCAACTCCTGTTGAAGAAAAAGCTGGTTTTTCCCTGGCTTGATGAGCAGCCGGAAAGGTCGGTTTTGTACGTGAGCTTTGGTAGCCGTACGGCGATGTCGGTGGAGCAAATCAGAGAGCTGGGAATTGGGTTGGAGTTAAGTGGAGTTAAGTTCTTGTGGGTGGTTAAAACGAAGAAGGTGGACAAAGAGGAAGAGGAAGTGGAGTTAGAGGAGGTGCTTGGAAAGGAGATGGTGGAGAGGATCAAGGAGAGAGGATCAATGGTGGTGCATGGATGGGTGGAACAAGAGGAGATCTTGAAGCATGGAGCTGTGGGTGGGTTTGTGAGTCACTGTGGTTGGAACTCGGTGATGGAGGCGGCGATGCATGGCGTGCCGGTGCTGGCGTGGCCTCAGCATGCTGACCAGAGAGTGAACTCTGAGTTGGTGAGAAGGAGTGGGTTGGGGATTTGGGTGGAGGACTGGAGCTGGGGAGGTGAAGAGAAGGTGGTGAAGGGGGAGGAGATTGGAGAAAGAGTGAAGGAGTTGATGGACAACTCGGTGGTGCGGTCGTCGGCGGTGAAGGTGACGGCGGAGGCGGTGAAGGCTGTTGGAGATGGTGGAAGCTCTGAGAAAAACTTGGCTGAGTTCATTGCTAAGTTGAAGGTGTGAACTGTTGTTGTTATTAATGAATCAATTAATTACTGGTTTAATTATGTGGAGTTTATAATAATAAATGGTTTTTAATAATTTTATCTTGTTTTGTTTCTTTATATTTGAATCTTTCTCTTGATTAGTTTTTTGTTTTGATTTTAGTCTGATCAAGGTGTGTGTTTCAAATAAAATTAAGAATAAAAACCCAAAAGGTGATCGATTGGAGAGTTTCAAAGAATCTAGAGATCAGAGGAAGACAACAAGAATAAAATACACATCTTTTAACATTTTTTATGAGTGCATAATTACTTTTTTTTATTATTTTTTAAATTTAACTTATGGCGAGCTCTCATCATCCTAATAAGCTTTCTCCCTTTGATTGAGTGAGCTCGTTCAACATTGGTTAGCCCGGTTGAGCTTACATTGGATGGACGAGCTTGATCGAGCCCTGAGCCACACCCATGATTCATCAGGGTCAGGGCACTCGGCTAGCCAGGGCGAGTCACGCACATGGCTACCCAAGAGATCACTTATGGTTATGGGCAGGTAGGTGACCTCATTTTTGCCCCAATCAAGCTCATTGCGTTCTCAATTACCCATGCTTGACCAGCCACCTAAGCACCTGTCTAGAAGTTCATATCTGGCCAACTACCTAATTCTTTACCTATTTAATCATCACTTCTTCCATTAATACTAATTTCTTCTAACACGTTAAAATGCTATATCAAAGAAATTGTTTGGACATTTCTCATAAACTTTTCAATTCGGAAAAATTGTTTGAAATTTCTCATTTCCTTCACTAATATGAACTATAATTTTTTTTTAATAGACAAAATATGAACTCCCTAATTTCGAAACATATGAAAATAATTTCTTTTTTCAACAGTCTAGTTATCTTTATAACTGATTCTTCATCTATTGACACTAGTCCGTTTGGATCAAGGAATAAGAATGATAATAGTAATAGTAATGGTAATGACAATGGGAATAAAAATGAGAATGGAAATGAAAAAGTTGTTTGGTTAGAAAGAATAAAATATTGGGAATGGGAAAAGTGGGATAAAGAATTATATGTAAATTACTTTAATGGCCTAAATATAAGTAATAAAAATTTATATATTAATAAATACATATAAATAAATATATATATTTTATAAATTTTTATAATTAATTATTTAAAATAAATAATTTATTTTTATCATTATTCACTTTAATATTAATTATTTAGAGTAAATAATTATTAGAATTAATTATTTTACAATTTTACTATTGTTGAAATTATGTTTAATATTGTCTATCAATAGTTAAAATTATTGGTCATGTGAAATTATTATTATAATTAAATATTTTATATGTAATACACAAGATGAATAATAAAGCAAGGAATCTAAAATTGTCAATTCCCACCTCAATCCAAGCATTACCCCCAATTTGTGAGGTAATGACAAGAGTTAGTTGACCCCCATCACATGGTCTTCTCCTTGGAATTCTAAACATGCCTAGAGGTACCTAAATATGGGTATAGATGGATAGGGGTAATGTTTCCCATACCTAGGGCTCCATTACCCCCATCCAAACGAGTCCTGAGCTTTTTTTGCGTAAAGTGTTTATTTTTTAAAAAAAAACCCCAAGATCAAACAGTTTATGTAAGGTGAGGGAATATATATATTGAGGTATTAACTCTATATCTGTATGTGTTCATAAAATTCTCTTCAATTAGGTGGGTGATTGTCACTTATTTATCAATATATATAGCTTCCAAAACTAGACAACCTTGTTGTCAATGTGTCATCTCTTTCTTAACTAATATTAATTACTTAAACCATTTTTAATAGAAATATATATATATATATATAGCTTCCAAAACTAGACAACCTTGTTGTCAATGTGTCATCTCCTTCTTAACTAATATTAATTTCTTAAACCATTTTTAATAGTATTTCTATTTAAACCCAAACTAGTGGGGTCTAATAATTGACAAATAGTCCTGTGATGATTAGGTACCGTAGGTCTTAAAACTTACTGATCATATTTATATAAAAATATAATAAAAATATAATAATCACGTAAATAATCAAAGATCATCAAATGCATTACATGACTCTCAATATCCAACATTAAACAAAAGCAATTTAAGTCTAAAACTTGAAAAAAAAAAATCAAGAATAAAAGTAAAGCTTACTGTTTAATGTGTTCATGAAATAGAATTTAAAAAATAATCACCACCGTCTTCCACCCCATCTCCAACATCCCCAAGGCCAAGATCGTTGACCATTGACTCCATCCTCTCCGTCCTCGCCATTGTTTTTTGTTTTTTTTTCTTCCTCTCCTCCTGCTCCATCGGTCGCCAATAAAAAAAAATTTGGATTTTTTTCTATACATGATTAAAATACAATAAAATGTGCATACCGTGATCATTATATAATTTAATTTTTATAATAGTTTCATATTTTTTTGTGAATTTCGACATGATACTCAACATCTCCCATTTTTTATTTAAACTTATGAATACCGGTTCTCAGTTTTGCTTTGAAAAAATAAACACACCTTTCAAAACGATATTTTTAATTTGTAAAAGTAATATATAAAAAATAAGTGTTCCTTTCATTTCATAAACGCAACGGTTTCAAAACAAATTGGCGATACGGACCAAAATCAAGTACTGGAATGACGACGTGGATTTAGGTGCATACAATAAGTGTAGTTGGTGTAGTGTTCAATGAGCTATTGACATATATATAAAAAAAAAATTAAAACAAAATAACTTTTTTCATAATACTCTTAGGGGCCGTTTGGTTGGTGGTAATGTGCAAACATTACCGCCTGTTACGTGGTAATCTTTTCACATTACCATGTTTGGATTATTGGTGGTGGTAATATTGATGGTAATCTGTGATTACTAACCTTGGAAGATTACCAAGAAACGTGGTAATCCCATTACCACCAAAATAGGTGGCTATGTTGGATTACCAAGTTGGTGGTAATCTGAAATATTTTTTGGACAAATATACCCTTTATTTAAATATAATAATTTTCATACTTTATTTGTTGGATAAAAAGATTAAATTTAAATAACATTATTTTTAGAATATGTTTAGCTTCGAAAATTTAATTTTTATCCAAAATTTTATTTTATTTTAAATTTAAACTTGCATAAAATAAAATAGTAGACGCAAGGGTATTTTGGGAAATTTAGAATATTACCAAGTTTATTACTATGTAACATGAGTTTCCAACCAAACATGGTTATCATGAATTACCACAACATTCCTTGGCATATAACATTCCCAATCTTATTACCATGGTAATCTCGTTACGTGGTAATATATCATTACCGCGAACCAAACGGTCCCTTACTTTTTCATTAAATCTAAAAAACCTTTATTAAATAACTCCACAACTTCGTGAGAAGTTGGGTGCCTTTTCACAAAAAGGGTCATAGTGAGTCCACGCATGTGATGGGGGACTATCACATGTCTTAAGTTTAAATTTTACTGAAATGATATAATGATGACGAGTCCCTATTGGTATATATATGCTTACAATTCAAAACTCTATGATACTGAAGATATATGGGCTAGATGATCAATTGTTAGTTTATGGGCACGCCTTTAACTAACTATATTTCTCACATTTATAAATATATATATATATATATATATATATATATATATATATATATATATATATATATATATATATATATATATATATATAAACCTCAATTTAGAAAACCCTACACTAAATTAATTATTATTATAAGATTTATATATAATGCTTCAACCCCTGCACACACACACACACAGAACTCAAACCATTGAATTGAAGCTCCAACCTCTTCATCAATGGCGTTCTCCGGCGACCAACCGCCACCTCACATCGCCATCATCCCAAGCGCCGGCATGGGCCATCTCACACCTTCATGCCGCCTAGCCACCACTCTCGCCACCCAAGGCTGCCATGTGTCCTTCGTCGTCATCCATCCTATGGTTTCCAACGCCGAGTCCAACTCCATGACCACCTTCTTGTCCAGCTTCCCCTCCATCCATCCCATCCACGTCAACGTCGCCCCACTCACCGGCTCCGGCGATCCATTCTTTCTCCAGTTTGAAGCCATTCGCCAGTCTCCTCACTTGATCCTCCCTCTTCTCAATTCATCTTCTCCACCAATTACTTCTTTCATCGTCGACATCGCTTTAGCTTCCACCTTCTTACCAGCCATTACTCCAACAGGGATCAGCACTTACATCTTCTTCACTTCCTCGGCTTCAATGCTCGCCTTCTTTTCCTACTTTCCAATTCACAAGGTTAATAAAACCGCAGCGGCAACTGTCGGTGATGTTGAAGTCCCTGGAGTGAGTCTTGTGCCGATGGCTTCAGTTCCAATTGTTGATGGATACTCAGAAGAAACCGTTGGTCTTTAGATACAAAGTACTTTGCTTTTATGTCTGGACGTACCCTGTATGACAACAGTGTCATACTAGTGCAAGTTGTCTCTATCTTTTTTTTGTAGTGTTTAATGTTTGTATGCTGTGTCAGTATTGACTCAGCTATATATGTGCTAATATCTATGTAAGAAAACTGAGTAAAAAGCTATAGGAAGCTTCAAGTTTGACTCTCATCCTTGTTCTTCTCTGTTCTTCACCCTTTTGTCTCTCAAGCTCTTCACACTCTTCACTCACACACACCCACTAAATCTATCAGTGGTATCAGAGCTTGTGAAAGCATGGCTGATGACAACGTTTCCTCTCAAACTCATGTTCCTCTGTTCAAGGGGGAAAACTATAACTTGTGGAGTTTGAAAATGAAGACCATGTTCCGGTCCAAAGGGTTGTGGCCTACTGTTGAGCTTGGTTTCTCTGAAGAAGGTGAAGAGGAGGATGTTGAAGCCTGGAGGATGAAAGATGCGAGCGCTCTTTACTTAATCCAACAAGGGGTTGAAGAAAGAATATTAATTCGGATAGATGAAACACCCACCCGGAGGTGCTCCTTCTATCATCCAATGAACCTCCCCAATCCGAGTCTGAATAAGCTACCAATTTGAATGCATCACATTGTTGATATAGCAGACCAAGGTGAGTTGTTCCTGCAACATGGCGCAAGATACGCTTGACTGCACCTAGATGGTGCATGGTAGGTTTGTGCATGTACCTTGACACGAGGGATATAGCATGCATAAGGTCTGGTCTGGTATGTGACAAGTAGAGGAGACCCCCGACCAGTCTTCTGTATGTCAACATCCTCCCAGATCCGAATGCTAGGAGAAGAGTTCCCGGAACGAGACGTGGTGGCCAAAATCTTGAGGAGTCTTGCACCGAACTTCAAGCACGTGGTGTCATCTATCATTGAAGCCAAAGATCTAAGTAAACTCACCGTGGAAGAGTTAGGAGGGTCTCTGAAAGGCCATGAGTCCATGCTCACTTTGTCTGCTGGACTAGAAGAGCAAACTGCACTCCATGCTTCTCACAGTATCTCACCGGACACTTTCAGCTATGAGGGGCGAGGACGGGGACGCGGCTCCTTCAACGGACGCTTCTGTGGACGTGGCAGAGGGCGAGGCATGGATCACACAGCTAGGACACACCAAAAACCAAACATCCAGTGCTTTATTTGCAAAAAATTCGGCCATACATACTAAGACTCAGTGTTGGTATAACGAAACCAAAGAAGCAAATGTTGCCGAGGAAGTTAAAACAGAAGAACCAACAGAAGGTTGTATGTTTATGGTGGTTGCGGACATTGTAGAAGGGAAGACTGCTAATGTAACTAACATAGAGGAAGTAGAAAAAGCCATTCTCTTATGGCTAGTGACAATTACGGTGTCCAAGCTGGGAGTTTGTGGCTCATCGACAGTGGATGCTCAAACCACATGTCGGGCAACAAAACGGTCTTCCACAATCTACAAGAGACTTCTCATCAAACTGTGAAACTTGGAGATGGGAAGATGTTACAAGTTGCTGGTGTAGGGTGCATCAAACTTCATCAAAACGGTGGGAAGCTCAGCTTGTTAAAGAATGTTCAATATGTTCCTCAGTTGACCCACAACTTGCTGAGCGTGGGTCAGTTGATGGACAATGGGTTCGATGTTAACTTCTCTAGAAGTGAATGCAAGATCACAAGCTTGGATGATGGTGCATTGGTTGCTTGCGTTCAAATGACAGCTAGACGGTTGTTTCTCCTTGAATTGACAGACATGGGATTTGCACAAGCAGTCCTAAGTACTGAGGATGTGGCAAGACTGTGGCATCACAGATACGGACACCTAGGCAATGGGAGGTTACAACAACTGAAAGACCAAAACCTTGTTTTGGGTTTACCTCATGTTGCACCAACTAAGGCGTGTGAGATTTGCTCATCTGGAAAGCAAACTCGACTTGCTTTCCCGAACCATCAAGAAAGACGGGCATCTACCATCCTTGAGCTGATTCATGCTGACTTGATGGGCCCCATGCAAACACCATCACTCGGGGGGAAACAGGTACATCTTTCTACTCACTGATGATCACTCACGTTACACTTGGGTGTATTTTCTCTCAAACAAAGGTGATGCTCTTCTCCACTTCAAGAACTTCAAAACCTTGACGGAAAAACAACTAGATCACACCCTTAAAATCCTCCGGACAGACAGAGGGGGTGAGTTTGTATCCAAAGAGTTCTCCAACTATTGCTTGCACAACGGAATCCAACGGCAACTAACTGCACCTTACTCACCCCAACAGAACGGAGTAGCGGAGAGAAAGAACCGCACTGTTATGGAGATGGCCCATTCTATGATGAATGGTATGAATGTTCCTTCTTTTCTGTGGGCTGAAGCGGTCTCCACCGCTATCTATCTTCTTAATCGATCACCAAGTCGTGCAGTCGAGAGACAGACTCCATACGAGGCACTTAAAGGAGTCAAGCCGTTTGTCGGATACTTGAGGGTCTTTGGCTGTGTCGCGCATGCCTTCATTGAGCCGGAGTTCCATAAGAAGCTGGACCCCCGAATAAACCGATGTGTTTGTTGGTTACTATGATGAAACCAAAGGATTCAGGTTCTTTGACCCGGTGGGAAAGCGAGTAAAAATCAGTCGAAATGTAACCTTTTTTGAAGATGTGGCATGGGCTTTGTCAACTAACCGCAACACCTCAATACCTGAATTTGTGACAGTTAATACATGTGAAAGGAGTCAACCATTCACAGTGGAGCAGCAGAATGAAATTCCCATGCAAATTGGAAACACGTCTGCATCACCTGAAGTCATTGACTCAACACCAACCACACTTGTGTACACACCAGTAAGGTATAAGGCTTTAGCTGACATATATGACACTTGTTCCTTTG
This sequence comes from Dioscorea cayenensis subsp. rotundata, assembly GCF_009730915.1. Lineage (NCBI taxonomy): Eukaryota > Viridiplantae > Streptophyta > Magnoliopsida > Dioscoreales > Dioscoreaceae > Dioscorea > Dioscorea cayenensis. The sequence goes on from NC_052478.1 coordinate 7,568,318, forward strand.
CACTTGATGCCACAGATCCATCTACCTTCAAAGAAGCTATCAAGAGTGATGATTAGAAAGCAGCAATGGAAGAAGAGATGCAGGCCATTCACCAAAATAAAACCTGGGAGCTGATGCCTTTGCCAGATGGAAAGCACACTGTAGGCCTCAAGTGGATATATAAATCAAAATATGATGCCAATGGGAAGCTGGTCAAGAAGAAGGCTCGAATCGTGGCAAAAGGTTATTCTCAGAAGGAGGGTGTGGACTTTGAAGATGCCTTCGCCCCAGTGGCGCGCATGGAAACAGTTCGAGTACTTCTTGCAATGGGAGCTCAAAAAGGATGGCCTAGCTACCAATTGGATGTAAAATCTGCCTTTTTGAATGGAGATCTCAAAGAGGAAGTGTATGTTGTGCAACCAGAAGGATTCATCATCCATGGCAAAGAGACAATGGTGTACAAGCTTAGTAAAGCTCTACATGGCTTGCGTCAATCCCCCAGGGCCTGGTATAGCAAGGTGGACCATCATTTCTCAGAATTGTGTTTCAAACGGAGTCCTAACGAACCTACCTTGTATACAAAGACTCAAGCAAACAAAGGACTGTTACTTCTGTGCATTTATGTTGACGACATCATCTACTTGGGGTCCTCACAAGACATGTTACAGGAGTTCAAGGCTAACATGTTGAGCAAGTTTGAAATGTCTGACTTGGGTCTACTCAAGTATTTCCTAGGTTTGGAAGTCAAGCAAAACAACGGATCTGTTTTCGTTTCACAAACGAAGTATGCCAAGGATCTTTTGAGTAAGGCTGGGATGATGCATTGTGAGACTGAGATGAGTCTAATGAATGCTAATGAAAAACTAAGCTTGAACGATGGATCGGGGGTAGCATGTGGCGAGAAGTACAGAAGACTGGTCGGGGGCCTCCTCTACTTGTCACATACCAGACCAGACCTTATGCATGCTATATCCCTTGTGTCAAGGTACATGCACAAACCTACCATGCACCATCTAGGTGCAGTCAAGCGTATCTTGCGCCATGTTGCAGGAACAGCTCACCTTGGTCTGCTATATCAACAATGTGATGCATTCAAATTGGTAGCTTATTCAGACTCGGATTGGGGAGGTTCATTGGATGATAGAAGGAGCACCTCCGGGTGGGTGTTTCATCTATCCGAATTAATATTCTTTCTTCAACCCCTTGTTGGATTAAGTAAAGAGCGCTCGCATCTTTCATCCTCCAGGCTTCAACATCCTCCTCTTCACCTTCTTCAGAGAAACCAAGCTCAACAGTAGGCCACAACCCTTTGGACCGGAACATGGTCTTCATTTTCAAACTCCACAAGTTATAGTTTTCCCCCTTGAACAGAGGAACATGAGTTTGAGAGGAAACGTTGTCATCAGCCATGCTTTCACAAGCTCTGATACCACTGATAGATTTAGTGGGTGTGTGTGAGTGAAGAGTGTGAAGAGCTTGAGAGACAAAAGGGTGAAGAACAGAGAAGAACAAGGATGAGAGTCAAACTTGAAGCTTCCTATAGCTTTTTACTCAGTTTTCTTACATAGATATTAGCACATATATAGCTGAGTCAATACTGACACAGCATACAAACATTAAACACTTCAAACAAAAGATAGAGACAACTTGCACTAGTATGGCACTGTTGTCATACAGGGTACGTCCAGACATAAAAGCAAAGTACTTTGTATCTAAAGACCAACGGTTTCTTCTGAGTATCCATCAACACACTCCCCATACTCAGAAGATCTTCACTCCCATTAGCTCTCTGAGCTCAGCATGCTTACGGATGGACAGCGCTTTAGTAAGGATATCTGCAACCTGGATGTCTGTGCTGCAATGTATCAATTTGATAGCACCTTCTTCAATTAAGCCTCGAATGAAATGGAAGCGCGTGTCGATATGTTTTGTTCTTCCGTGATGGATTGGGTTTTTGGCTATTGCAATGGCCGATTTGTTATCACAAAATATTACCATAGGTTCAGTCTGGATCTCCTGTATGTCTTCTAGCACCCTTCACATCCAAAGAGCTTGACATGTAGCAGAAGTTGCCGAAATATACTCGACCTCGGTGCTTGAAAGAGCGGTTATGACCTGTTTCTTTGAGCTCCAAGCTATGGCCACTGATCCAAGATGAAACACCCACCCGGAGGTGCTCCTTCTATCATCCAATGAACCTCCCCAATCCGAGTCTGAATAAGCTACCAATTTGAATGCATCACATTGTTGATATAGCAGACCAAGGTGAGATGTTCCTGCAACATGATGCAAGATACGCTTGACTGCACCTAGATGGTGCATGGTAGGTTTGTGCATGTACCTTGACACGAGGGATATAGCATGCATAAGGTCTGGTCTGGTATGTGACAAGTAGAGGAGACCCCCGACCAGTCTTCTGTATGTCAACATCCTCCCAGATCCGAATGCTAGGAGAAGAGTTCCCGGAACGAGACGTGGTGGCCAAAATCTTGAGGAGTCTTGCACCGAACTTCAAGCACGTGGTGTCATCTATCATTGAAGCCAAAGATCTAAGTAAACTCACCGTGGAAGAGTTAGGAGGGTCTCTGAAAGGCCATGAGTCCATGCTCACTTTGTCTGCTGGACTAGAAGAGCAAACTGCACTCCATGCTTCTCACAGTATCTCACCGGACACTTTCAGCTATGAGGGGCGAGGACGGGGACGCGGCTCCTTCAACGGACGCTTCTGTGGACGTGGCAGAGGGCGAGGCATGGATCACACAGCTAGGACACACCAAAAACCAAACATCCAGTGCTTTATTTGCAAAAAATTCGGCCATACATACTAAGACTCAGTGTTGGTATAACGAAACCAAAGAAGCAAATGTTGCCGAGGAAGTTAAAACAGAAGAACCAACAGAAGGTTGTATGTTTATGGTGGTTGCGGACATTGTAGAAGGGAAGACTGCTAATGTAACTAACATAGAGGAAGTAGAAAAAGCCATTCTCTTATGGCTAGTGACAATTACGGTGTCCAAGCTGGGAGTTTGTGGCTCATCGACAGTGGATGCTCAAACCACATGTCGGGCAACAAAACGGTCTTCCACAATCTACAAGAGACTTCTCATCAAACTGTGAAACTTGGAGATGGGAAGATGTTACAAGTTGCTGGTGTAGGGTGCATCAAACTTCATCAAAACGGTGGGAAGCTCAGCTTGTTAAAGAATGTTCAATATGTTCCTCAGTTGACCCACAACTTGCTGAGCGTGGGTCAGTTGATGGACAATGGGTTCGATGTTAACTTCTCTAGAAGTGAATGCAAGATCACAAGCTTGGATGATGGTGCATTGGTTGCTTGCGTTCAAATGACAGCTAGACGGTTGTTTCTCCTTGAATTGACAGACATGGGATTTGCACAAGCAGTCCTAAGTACTGAGGATGTGGCAAGACTGTGGCATCACAGATACGGACACCTAGGCAATGGGAGGTTACAACAACTGAAAGACCAAAACCTTGTTTTGGGTTTACCTCATGTTGCACCAACTAAGGCGTGTGAGATTTGCTCATCTGGAAAGCAAACTCGACTTGCTTTCCCGAACCATCAAGAAAGACGGGCATCTACCATCCTTGAGCTGATTCATGCTGACTTGATGGGCCCCATGCAAACACCATCACTCGGGGGAAACAGGTACATCTTTCTACTCACTGATGATCACTCACGTTACACTTGGGTGTATTTTCTCTCAAACAAAGGTGATGCTCTTCTCCACTTCAAGAACTTCAAAACCTTGACGGAAAAACAACTAGATCACACCCTTAAAATCCTCCGGACAGACAGAGGGGGTGAGTTTGTATCCAAAGAGTTCTCCAACTATTGCTTGCACAACGGAATCCAACGGCAACTAACTGCACCTTACTCACCCCAACAGAACGGAGTAGCGGAGAGAAAGAACCGCACTGTTATGGAGATGGCCCATTCTATGATGAATGGTATGAATGTTCCTTCTTTTCTGTGGGCTGAAGCGGTCTCCACCGCTATCTATCTTCTTAATCGATCACCAAGTCGTGCAGTCGAGAGACAGACTCCATACGAGGCACTTAAAGGAGTCAAGCCGTTTGTCGGATACTTGAGGGTCTTTGGCTGTGTCGCGCATGCCTTCATTGAGCCGGAGTTCCATAAGAAGCTGGACCCCCGAATAAACCGATGTGTTTGTTGGTTACTATGATGAAACCAAAGGATTCAGGTTCTTTGACCCGGTGGGAAAGCGAGTAAAAATCAGTCGAAATGTAACCTTTTTTGAAGATGTGGCATGGGCTTTGTCAACTAACCGCAACACCTCAATACCTGAATTTGTGACAGTTAATACATGTGAAAGGAGTCAACCATTCACAGTGGAGCAGCAGAATGAAATTCCCATGCAAATTGGAAACACGTCTGCATCACCTGAAGTCATTGACTCAACACCAACCACACTTGTGTACACACCAGTAAGGTATAAGGCTTTAGCTGACATATATGACACTTGTTCCTTTGCACTTGATGCCACAGATCCATCTACCTTCAAAGAAGCTATCAAGAGTGATGATTAGAAAGCAGCAATGGAAGAAGAGATGCAGGCCATTCACCAAATAAAACCTGGGAGCTGATGCCTTTGCCAGATGGAAAGCACACTGTAGGCCTCAAGTGGATATATAAATCAAAATATGATGCCAATGGGAAGCTGGTCAAGAAGAAGGCTCGAATCGTGGCAAAAGGTTATTCTCAGAAGGAGGGTGTGGACTTTGAAGATGCCTTCGCCCCAGTGGCGCGCATGGAAACAGTTCGAGTACTTCTTGCAATGGGAGCTCAAAAAGGATGGCCTAGCTACCAATTGGATGTAAAATCTGCCTTTTTGAATGGAGATCTCAAAGAGGAAGTGTATGTTGTGCAACCAGAAGGATTCATCATCCATGGCAAAGAGACAATGGTGTACAAGCTTAGTAAAGCTCTACATGGCTTGCGTCAATCCCCCAGGGCCTGGTATAGCAAGGTGGACCATCATTTCTCAGAATTGTGTTTCAAACGGAGTCCTAACGAACCTACCTTGTATACAGAGACTCAAGCAAACAAAGGACTGTTACTTCTGTGCATTTATGTTGACGACATCATCTACTTGGGGTCCTCACAAGACATGTTACAGGAGTTCAAGGCTAACATGTTGAGCAAGTTTGAAATGTCTGACTTGGGTCTGCTCAAGTATTTCCTAGGTTTGGAAGTCAAGCAAAGTAACGGATCTGTTTTTGTTTCACAAACGAAGTATGCCGAGGATCTTTTGAGTAAGGCTGGGATGATGCACTGTGAGACTGAGATGAGTCCAATGAATGCTAATGAAAAACTAAGCTTGAACGATGGATCGGGGGTAGCATGTGGCGAGAAGTACAGAAGACTGGTCGGGGGTCTCCTCTACTTGTCACATACCAGACCAGACCTTATGCATGCTATATCCCTCGTGTCAAGGTACATGCACAAACCTACCATGCACCATCTAGGTGCAGTCAAGCGTATCTTGCATCATGTTGCAGGAACATCTCACCTTGGTCTGCTATATCAACAATGTGATGCATTCAAATTGGTAGGTTATTCAGACTCGGATTGGGGAGGTTCATTGGATGATAGAAGGAGCACCTCCGGGTGGGTGTTTCATCTTGGATCAGTGGCCATAGCTTGGAGCTCAAAGAAACAGGTCATAACCGCTCTTTCAAGCACCGAGGTCGAGTATATTTCGGCAACTTCTGCTACATGTCAAGCTCTTTGGATGTGAAGGGTGCTAGAAGACATACAGGAGATCCAGACTGAACCTATGGTAATATTTTGTGATAACAAATCGGCCATTGCAATAGCCAAAAACCCAATCCATCACGGAAGAACAAAACATATCGACACGCGCTTCCATTTCATTCGAGGCTTAATTGAAGAAGGTGCTATCAAATTGATACATTGCAGCACAGACATCCAGGTTGCAGATATCCTTACTAAAGCGCTGTCCATCCGTAAGCATGCTGAGCTCAGAGAGCTAATGGGAGTGAAGATCTTCTGAGTATGGGGAGTGTGTTGATGGATACTCAGAAGAAACCGTTGGTCTTTAGATACAAAGTACTTTGCTTTTATGTCTGGACGTACCCTGTATGACAACAGTGCCATACTAGTGCAAGTTGTCTCTATCTTTTGTTTGAAGTGTTTAATGTTTGTATGCTGTGTCAGTATTGACTCAGCTATATATGTGCTAATATCTGTGTAAGCAAACTGAGTAAAAAGCTATAGGAAGCTTCAAGTTTGACTCCCATCCTTGTTCTTCTCTGTTCTTCACCCTTTTGTCTCTCAAGCTCTTCACACTCTTCACTCACACACACCCACTAAATCTATCACCAATGGCGTTGCATGATCCTGAGGAGCTTTTCACCATCCAAGTACTAGAGAATGCACGTGCTCTTGTGCAAGCTAATGGAGTATTGATCAACACCTTTGAAGCTCTAGAGCCAAAAGCACTCATGGCGCTCAATGATGGTGTTGTTGTGCCGGGATTTCCTCCGGTCATTGCTGTTGGACTATTGAAGCAACTCTCGTTGAAGGAAAAGATGGGTTTTCCCTGGCTTGACGAGCAGCCGGAGAGGTCGGTCCTATACGTGAGTTTTGGTAGCCGAACGGCGATGTCGGTGGAGTATATGAGAGAATTGGGAGTTGGATTGGTGAAGAGTGGAGCCAAGTTCTTGTGGGTGATTAAAATGAAGAAGGTGGACAAAGAGGAAGAGCAAGTGGATTTAGAGCAGGTCTTGGGAGAGGAGATGGTGGAGAGGATCAAGGAGAGAGGATCAATGGTGGTGCATGGGTGGGTGGAACAAGAGGAGATCTTGAAGCATGGAGCTGTGGGTGGGTTTCTGAGTCACTGTGGTTGGAACTCGGTGATGGAGGCTGCGCTGCATGGCGTGCCGGTGCTGGCGTGGCCACGGCACGGTGACCAAAGAGTGAACGCCGAGTTGGTGAGGAGGAGTGGGTTAGGGATTTGGATGGAGGAATGGAGCTGGGGAGGTGAAGGGAAGGTGGTGAAGGGGGAGGAGATTGCGGAGAGAGTAAAGGAGCTGATGGAGAGCCCGGCGGTGCGCTCGTCGGTGGCGAGGATGGCGGCGGAGGCGGTGAAGGCTGTTGGAGAGGGTAGAAGCTCTGAGAAAAACTTGGTTGAGTTCATTGCTAAGTTGAAGGGGTGAACTGTTGTTATTATTAATGAATTAATTACTGTTTTTAATTATGCAGGGTTGATAATGACGAATGGTTTCTAATCAATTTATCTTGTTTTATTTCTAATAACGATGAATGGTTGCCAAACCAATATATAATTAGCCAACGAGCTTTGGGTCTATTGGTACATGGGTCGCCGATAGAGCTCTCACCGAGTGGTGAGAGTTCGATTCTCGGCTGAGGGCACATTTCTAGGAATTGTGAATGGTAGTTGTGTATGGGTGGTTCCAGCGCCCACGTGAGCGCGGCCCCATCCTCATTTATTCCACCAAGGCTTGTGCACGTCCTTGGGTCTCTAGTGGGTTCGGCCCGCTCCTCTTTCCCAAAAAACCAATATATAATTAAAAATAATAAACAAAAAAAAACCAGCAAATAATGAGACACTAGATTAACGTAGAAGACCCGAAAACTCTCCAATAAAAGGGGGGAAATCATTATTAATCAATGAGTATCAAATATTCTAGCTCAAGTAGATCTACACTTGAAAAAATACAAATATCTCTTTAGAAAACATACCCTTCCTTGAAGGATGACACCAAAAAAACTATGTAGAAAAATAACTTTTAAAAATTGGTCTCACAATGTACCAATTAATTTGATTTGGATTCAATTGAAAAAGACAAAAAGTAAAATAAATTAAGTGAAACATACTGATCAAGAATCTTATCGTTTCTTCTTCATTTTCGTCCAAAAAAAAAAAAAGAAAAGAAAAACAAACTTCTTTTCACAAAGCCTGTAACTTTTTATATGAACATCTTATTTATTTGTTTAAGATTATTTTTTCACAAATATGGGTCAAATCTAAGTTTGGCAAATTTACTCAACATAGACTTGGCTCATTAAGAAAATACCAAGTTTGAGTTTGCCTGGTCTAACTACAGTCTACATATGAAACCATGCCATTTGCAAGAAGAGTTTAGTTTGCAATAGAGCTCAAGTTTGATATTTTCTTAACTAGCTAAGCCAGAAATTAAGAGAGCTTTGAGATCTAGCATAGCTTATAAAATTGTTTACAGAAAAAGCTTAGAATTTTAGGAGGATTTAAAAAAGGAAAAATTGCTTGCATACCCCTATAAAACCATAGAATTACTTAAATACCCCCATAAAAATACTATTTACTTGCATACCCTCATAAAATTAACTTATTTACTTATATATCCCTACCGTTAGTTACCGTTAGCCACCGTTAGAGTTTATGGAATTAACCATATTTCCCACTTAACCCAACTTAACAAAATTACCTAATTACCCTTAACATCATCCAAGGTAGGGGTGCATTTGAGCAGAGCCGTTCGTGAACGACTCGGTGTTCGGCTCGATAAGGGCTCGTTCGTGTTCAGCTCATATTGTAAACGAGCCAAGCTTAAACATCATTTTCAAGCTCGATTAATAAACGAGCCAAACTTGAGCAGCCGAAAGCTCGGCTCATTTTGGATCGTGAACACAGCTCGCGAACAAGCTTGTTTATAAGCTCGGCTGTGAGCTCGTTTATATATATGTATATTAAGGTGTATATGTGACTATGTCGTTGTTGCCAATTTGAGTCACACATATCGGGCTCTAAACTACTATTCGAAGGCTCAGCTCGTTAAAAGCTCAGGTCAGCTAGTTCATTAAGTTAAATAAGCTCGTAAGATAAACGAGCCAAGCTTGAACACCACCAAGCTCGCCTCGTTAAATCTTTTGAACAACTTGTTTATTGTATAATTAAAAGTTGTTTTATAGTATCAGTTCCAATTTTATTTATAATAATCATTAATATAACTATTCATAGTGTCATGAACAAGCTTATTTATTGCATCGTTAATAATATCGAAAAAAATATTTATAGATAGTTACATCACAATGTTTATTTTGTTATTATTGTAATTATTTGTTAACTTATTTAATGAAGATTTTAACAAGCTTGAACTCAAACCTTAATGATTCAATAAATAAGCTTAAATTATTCTTTTGATCCTCAAACTCAAATCGAGTTGAGTCACACTTGATAATAATTCATTAAATAAGATTTAAATGATACTTTACTAAATAAGAAAAAATAGAATATAAAAAAATATTCAAGCCTTAATTAAGCTAACGAGCCAAGGTTAAGCTTCGAATTTTCTTAACAAGTTGAGCTCGAGCATGAAGCTCGAAATAAGCTCGATTAGAGCTCGAGCTCGGTTAAAATAGTAACGAGGCAAGCTTGAACATGAAAAATGAAACTCGAAGAAAGCTCGGCTCGAGCTCAAGCTCGATTAAATAGTAACGAGCCAAGCTTGAACATGACAAAGCTCGGCTCGTTTACAGCCCCAATCCAAGGTCATATTTTTTAGTATGAAATTATTTGTTATTTTTTAGTATAAAATTACCCAATTACCCTTAACATCATCTAACTACCCTTAACATTATCCAAAATTACCCAATTACCCTTAACCATAGTATGAAATTATTTGTTATATATTGTTACACGTTGTAATTTTACCTATTTTTAGGTTTTGTTTGTAAAGAACATGTGATAATGAAAAATGTTTTAGAGATGTTTGTAAAAACCTTAAAAATATGAATTTACTCAAAAATTCATGATTTTTAATAATTTTTAAAAATAATTAAAGCGTATATAAAAAAAATTATATTGGTTATCTATAATTTAAATAATTTAAGTCTATAAAATAATAAAAAAATTTGATGGGTATATTAACAAACTCATAATGGTCATTTGTTGAATAAAATGAGTAATGTCTACAAAATAAGAAGAAAAAAAATTTAGAGGGGTATATAAGGAAACATATTTTGGTAATTTACACTTATTCCATCCATTGATTTAACACAATTAAGAGTCAACTTAACCATAAGGGTATAGAAGCAAATATAATTGATTTGTAGGGGTATACAAATAAATATCATTTTTATAAGGGTATTTAAGTAAATTCATGATTTTACTGGGGTATGTAAGTAAAAATCCCTTAAAGAAATAGAAGAGAATTTGGTGTAGGATTGGTATTGTGAGAAGAGAATTACACATAGAACGAAAAAGAATGAATTTTTTTTTTTTAATATATAATGGTTAGCTCAACCTAGGTGATTCGGTGGGTCAACACATTAGGTCTTATGTTGCCAAAAGCTCCACTCGTAATCCGAACCACTATATTATGAGTCGGTAGACCTTTGAATTACAATGCTAATATTATTTTTATTGTTACTTGCATCTACTAAGCATGTAGGTATCTTTATATATACTGAACATATGATAATAGCTGGCGTAGCAGGTAAGAGGGATAAGTTATGATACAAGTTTAATTATCCCAATTGATAGTTGCTTTCACCAAGCAGAAAATTAGCACTGATATCAATGGAGAAGATATGCCTTGAATGGTAGATAAGTGATATTCTAAAAATACAGTAGTTTAATTAAGTACTCCCTTCTGTAGTAATCTTTTTATGATAGATTAGTAGATCTCACCTAGGAGTAATTCACTCTTTTCTATAGCTTGGGCAGGTCTGTGTCTCTAGACGGTAGTCTTCGCCATCCCAGTTTTTTTTTTCCTTTCTATTTTTGCTCCTTTTGAGTTTTGTAAACCTTATTCCTAGTGAGGTCTTAATTTGTCTTCGATGTTTTGTATTGTTTTTTCAATTTTTTTGTCTTGCCGCTTTTTTTTTCAATAAAACTATGGTTTATTTATATTATTAAAAAAAAACTTAATTGTCTCAATTCACTAGTGTATATTAAAAGGAATGTACTTTAATGAGAGTATCATAGGCAAGATATACATTTTAGTTAGGAATGTAATTTGATATGCAGGAGATAAGTTAGTAAGTATCTTACTGTAGCATTGTGCCATTTTCTGTTTATGAAGTTAGCTAAGCTGCTTCTTTGTTTTCATCAAGCAAAGTTGGAGGTCTTAATTGTTATTGATCTACTTGTCATCATTTGGTATAGGCCACTACATGGCAATTGATTCACCATCAATGACTTCCGCATAACTTGGCCAATTATGATTGAATGAGTTTAAATAGATAATAACAACAATTGCTCCATGAATGTAAATAGTCACCATTAGAAATTTAAACAAATAGTTTGAGAAAATATTAAATACTATAAGATAGAAATATAAATCACTAAACACCTTGGTCAAAACTCCAAGCATCTGCATATTGAATCTAAACAAATGGCTTACCAACCAGCATGCAGTTGCTTTTAAAAAATTTAAACAAAAGGCTTTCTTTCCAAATTGAACATTAGCTATACATTTACACACCAAATGGTAAAGAACAAGCACTTGGATAACAACTCAAAGTAGCTGGTTTTGTTGGATCGGCATAATCTTAATGTTCCCAACTACTTTTTTAGATAATTGGTAGATATTATACATCAATTGAAAGTCTACTTTGTGGTTTTTGTCCTACAGTATAAAGAATCTATATTTGTCAATAAGTACGATAGAATTAAGAAGCCAAAGGGATTCTCAACGGATTCTCAACCAACTATAAAGGACAAGAGAAAGGATTTTGTTTTTGTTTTTTTTGTTTTTTTGTTTTTTTTTTTAATAAAGAAGTTAACATACTAGTTATACGTCTCTCTCCACATCCAACAGTAAACAAAAGCAATTTAAGTCATCAGGTTTTATATTTGTTCTTGATTTTCTTTCGGTTAGAGTTAAAAATTGTCAAAAACTGGAACTTAAAGAAAATATACCATGGTGACATAGATGCGAGTATTTTTATTTATTTATTTATTTTTACATTCGTTTAACTTTTAGCTTTGAAGCTTGTATCTCTTTGATTTGATCTTTTCTAAAAGTTTGACGTGATGACAGTGACGGTTTTACATTGTTGATTAATTGTCTTTTAGGATGATTGTTATTTACTTTAACAATTGCGAAATAATATGTATAATTCAATTGTACTCATGCTGAGAGAAAGTGAGGAGTGTGCCATTTTGACTCTCATATAAAAAATCATAAGTTCAAATTTTTTTGCAATGCATGACTGAGACTGAAAAAATGTGTATTGATTTGTCTACACTATCATAAAAAATAAAAATAAAAATAAACAGTATAATTATCTAGGAGTTTTAATTTCGAAATTTATGAGGTATGCAAATATTTTATTTTAAGATATCTATACTTAAAATGGTGATTTTGATATCCTTTCTTAGTCAATTTTAACAGCAAACAATTGTATACACATGAAAAATTGATATCTATATATATCTATATGTATCTATATATATATATATATATATTTCAACCAGATGTATTATACTTTTTCAAAAAAAATCCAGATGTATTATTATCAATAATCTTGGTGCTAACAACTAAAATTTATATTTCAACTAAAAATTCTTAATTGGCCACAGATATATAATATAAATCAATAATTATTTTTATAAAATACACAAATCATTATTTATATTATTTGCTATTGAAATAAAACTCCCTTACTTTACTATTGGGTTATATTAATATTAATAAATTAATAAATTGTTAAATATGTTCATAAAACTATTTTCTCAATCAACATTTTGGAACTCATAAACCTTAGTATTAAAAAAAATGCATATATATAGATTTTTCTCCATTTGTCATCATCTCCTCCACAAACTCCAACTACCAAAAGAATTTTTAATGCATGAATATTTATTGATTTTTGTATGTAAATTTATTAGGCAGCCACTACCATCCATTTTCCGACATCCCCTCAAAACATTAAATGGTGATCCTTGATAAAATACAATATTTATTTTATTTACTTACATGTATAAAATGCTCAGACACATGGGCACAATACAAGTTAAAATTAAAAAAATTTAAATTATATTATGTGCTTTAAAAAATACCCATTAAATAAAATATGTTAACTATCTTTCAACATTAACCTGTACAGAATGAGATACTTGTGTTATTAAATTTGCAGATATAGTGAGTTGTTCACATTAGTAAAAAAAATTTATTAAAATATAAAAATCATAAGACTCTCTTTTAATTTTATTAATTAATTATTTATTTATAAATTAGATAAGTCACACCATCTATGCCGCTGGATTTGCAAATTAAAAATTTAATGTTTTATTAATTTATTATTTTAGATTATTAATGTTTTTTTAGAGAATTATTAATGAGTCATTATTTTTATTTTTTTTTTGACAAATAGACGACAAGCGCCTCCGTTTAAGGGTAAATTAGGGACATGCACGCAGAGCTCAACGTCGACCCATGTGCCCTCATCTTGTGTGGATATAGGATTCGATCTCGGTCATTTCTGAAATAAACGTCTTATATAAGGTATCCGATACTAATTGACCCAAAGACTGTTGTAATAAATTATTATTAAATAACAAACAATGAGAAAAATTATTTGAGGGTATTTGATGACATCCACCATTTCTCTCTCACACACAAAGACACACCAACCAGCCTCCAACCTCTTCATCGATGGTGTTCTCCGGCGAACAACCACGGCCTCACATCGCCATCATCCCAAGCGCCGGCATGGGCCATCTCACACCTTCATGCCGCCTTGCCACCACTCTAGCCGCCCAAGGATGCCACGTGTCCCTCATCGTCTTCCATCCAATGGTTTCCTCCGCCGAGTCCAAATCCATGACCAACTTCTTCTCCAGCTTCCCCTCAATCCACCCCATCCACTTCAACGTCGTCCCCCTCCCCGGCTCTGGCGATCCATTCTTTCTCCAGTTTGAAGCCATTCGCCAGTCTCCTCACCTCCTCCTCCCTCTTCTCACTTCTTCTTCTTCTCCACCGATTACTTCTATCATCGTCGACATCTCTTTAGCTTCCACTTTCTTACCGGCCATTTCTCCGACAGGGATCAGCACCTTCATTTTCTTCACTGCCTCGGCGTCAATGCTTGCCCTCTGTGCTTACTTTCCCACTCACATTGACATTGATCAGAACAAAAGAAGCAAAGATCATGTGGATGTCCCTGGAGTTGGAGTTATTCCAATGGCTTCAATCCCTCCCAGACTTCACAACCCCAGTGATCTTTTCACCACTCAGTTCGTCGCCAATGGACGTGCTCTCATGCAAGCCAATGGAGTCTTGATAAACACCTTTGAAGCTCTAGAACCAGAGACTCTCACAGCGTTCAATAATGGAGTTGTGTTGCCTGGGTTCCCTCCTGTCATGGCCGTTGGGCCAGTGAAGCAACTCCCGTTGATGGAAACGTCTGCGGCGTTGCCGTGGCTTGATGCGCAGATGGAGAGGTCGGTGGTGTACGTGAGCTTTGGTAGCCGGACGGGGATGTCGGTGGAGCAAATCAGAGAACTAGGAGTTGGGTTGGAGAGGAGTGGGGCTAAGTTCTTGTGGGTGATTAAAACTAAGATGGTGGACAAAGAGGAAGCGCAAGTGGAGTTAAAGGAGTTATTAGGAGAGGAATTGGTGGAGAGGATCAAGGAGATAGGATCAATGGTGGTGCATGGATGGGTGGAACAAGAGGAGATCTTGAAGCATGGAGCTGTGGGTGGGTTTGTGAGTCACTGTGGTTGGAACTCGGTGATGGAGGCGGCGCTGCATGGTGTGCCGGTGCTGGCGTGGCCTCAAATAGGAGATCAGAAGGTGAACGCTGAGGTGGTGAGGAGGAGTGGGTTGGGGATTTGGGTGGAGGAGTGGAGTTGGGGAGGTCAAGAAGGTAAGGTGGTGAAGGGGGAGGAGATTGCGGAGAGAGTAAAGGAGCTTATGGATAGCCCGGTGGTGTGCTCGTCGGCGGCGAGGGTGGCGGCGGAGGCTGTGAAGGCTGTTGGAGATGGTGGAAGCTCTGAGAAAAGTTTGGCTGAGTTCATTGCTAAGTTGGAAGGGGTGAAATATATGGGATTAATAAATTAGTTACTGTTTTTAATTATATGGATACGATAATAATGAATGGTATTTAATAAATTTATCTTGTTTTTGTTTTCTTATATTTGACTCTTTCTATTGATTTGCTTTCTTTAATTTATAGTTTTTGTTTTGAATTGTGTTGAAGCTGCCGCAGATAAAACTAAGAATAAAAGACAAGAAGAGCTAGAGTTCAAAAAAAAACTTGATGGACTGGAGATCACAAGATACTTGAGAGTTTTATTTATTTATTTATTTATTTATTTTATTTTTGAATAAGACGGATAAACCACCCAAGATACTGCAATCAAGCCTGGTTAGTTTTTGTCATGTTGAAGTTCATCAAATTCATCATCTCAGTACTATTTCAACTCATCATCTCAGCACTATTTAAACTGAACATGATATCTAGTCTGAGCTTGTTTTAAACTTTATTTGTGAATTATTGAGTTTTCACAAGTAAATAATCCTAAATGTGTAAATTAAAATTTTTACATATACCAAATTAAATAATTTCAAATCAAGCCAATACATAATTGAAAATAATAAACAAAGAAAATCAACCAACAACAAGACACTAGTTTTATTTGGAAAACTCTAAAACCCTCCAATGAAAAAGGATAACCACTATTGATCAATAAATATCAAATATTCTAACTCAAGTAAATCTATATTTAGAGATTACCAATAATGAAAAAAATACAAATTAATAATATCTCCCTAGAAAACAAACTCTTATTGAATGATGGCACTTAGAAAAAAAAAAAATAGAGAAATAACCTTTTAAAATTGCTCTTAAAACTTACTAATTAATTCGATTTGAATTCAATTGAACAATAAATAAGAGCAAGATAAAGTGAATCTTGCATGAATCCACCTAATCTCTTTTCTTCTTCTTCGTTTCCCATGCATAAAGAACAAAAATAAACTTGTTTTCATAAAGCCTGTTCTCTGTTTTTTTTTTTTTAAATAAAAAAGATAAACTCCAATATTATTAAAAGAAGAAGTACAATACAAGATATACACTAAAAACAAAATCTACTAAAAATAGAGCAAGGAGTAAGAGCCCGTAGCTTTCTATATGCACATGTTATTTATTTTTTAGTTTTTTTTATAACAAACACGGGCTAAATTCAAGTTTTTTTTTTTTATAAATAAAATCTTGTCAAAAACTCGAACTTCAACAAGATATATATCAAGAACAAATATTAAACCCGATGCTCATGAAATAGATTTTAAAAGAAATAACTATGGTGACATAGATGTGAATATTGCTTTTGTTTATGTTTTTTTTTATTTGTTTAGCTTTTAAGTTGGGAACAATTTAATATGATATTTTATATAATTATGAGGTGATAATAATGACGGTGTTACATTGCTAATTATGATCTTCTAAGATTGTTTCTACTAATTAACTTCAACGATTTCAAAACAATATCGACTATTCAACTTCTATATGGGTAATAAGTAAGCAACAAGATATTTAACTCCCATATGATGGGTGATATGTTCAACTCTTTCTCAATACATAATTGAGATTTATTAAGTGTATATATTGGGGGCTTCGATATTATTCTAAAAATAATAATAAAATAAATAAAAACAAAAACATGATCATATATTTTATTCTAGAGTTTTAATTGACTTCCAGATTTATAAGACATGCATATATTTTATTTTACAAGGTATATACTAAACATGATCATTTGATATTGTTTCATGTTATTGTTTCATGTCAATTTTAACTGTCACGCCCCGAACCCAGCTCTATGGAACCGGGACGCCAACAAACGACCGTACACCTACAAGGCCGAAACCAAGTAGACATACAAGGCCTCAAAACCTGATCTAAAACAAAACAAAGAATCAAACTCAGTGACATCAAATCAATTCTCACCAAATCAATTCTTACCAAACAGGAAATTTCATAATTTTATCCTCAAATTAAAATCAAATCAATTCTCAACAAACCCTAACCCTAACTAGTAGCACGTCACAAACAAGCATAAGAAAGAGCAAAAACAAAAATAACTCAGAACCCTACTTCAAAAATAACAGTGAAACGAAATTCGTGACGACATGACCCTTCTCCCATCTTCGCCACCGACACCACCCACAAATAGGGAGAGGAAGAGATGAGGCAAGTCTCTCTCCCCCGTTTTTTTTAACAGTGATCTAAAACCGAAGAAGGTGAAGAGTCGGGTAGGGTTTCAGAACTAAAAAAAATGAGGTGAAGAGACGGCTAGGGTTGTGAAACTAAAAAACAAAAACCACCGGCTAGGATTGAAAGTAAAACCAATGGCTAGGATTACAAATAAAAGCAATGGCTAGGATTTGATTAAGGGGTGGGGCTCACAATCTCCCCTCCTTTAAAAGAGTTTAGTCCTCTAAACTCAAATGTGCTCCATCGAAGCAAACTTCCAGTCAGATTCAGACCATACTATAGTGTAAGTGTCATTTAACTAGCATTTAAACCGCAAATACAAAACCACCATTGCAATACATTAGCATCCCTTATTTGGAAACATCAATGTGTGTAGCATCCCATGGATATGATGACTAAATCAACCAGATTTTGAAAATTAAGATCCTAGTTTTTTTTTTCCCTTTTTTGTCAACTGAAATCCATGTCACATGCTTACAGCCACCTAACATGAGTATCAAAGATCAAATTTTACATCCATCAAGCATCATAACATCAAAATTATACATATACTCAAGTCCACAACAATATTTGAACACTCTAAAATTTTCTCATTGATTGAAAAGCATAAACAAATTAAAACCAACCAAGAACCACTAAGTAACTACCAAGCTTAAACTTGCTTGAATTATCCTCAATCAAATATTTGGAATCTAATCATCAAAATTGATCAAATCTTCCTAAATACTATGGTATGATCCTTTACAGTTTTTTTTTTTACAATACAACAATGAGGCTTATTTCACCTTCCAAGTACATAAATATTATGTAGATTATCCACTAATTCACAAAATCAATGCAACTAAACACACTAAAATATCAAATTATAAGAAGTTTACTCCTCAAAGATTTCAAGCATTAATTGGCCAGCAATGCACCAAATTATACTCAACAACCAAGCGGAGACTAGGGACAAGCACACATTAACCTCTTGGGATTTTTCCTAATTATATCAATGTTTAACTTGAAAAATATCATCATTCCTCTTTCAAATAAATTCAGACCCACCAAGCTACAATGTGATCAAATTCCAAAATATTCTTAGCCCTCCTCAAATTATAGCATCAATCTAAATCTCACGTGATTTCAGCACATTTATTTTTCAGGAAAGTCTTACAAAATCAGGAATATCTTCCAAAATACAAATCCAATAATAAAGATATTTTACAGACAATTAGCTAAGGTCATAACAAACATTTCTTATATTTAACACTTTGGTTAATTCGGCTTGCAAAGTCATGAGAAGTACCATTCACTCTTCAAGTCTTGCACAACAGTAACAACCAAGATAGACCTATTAATAGGAGCATATCTCTTAAGATACAAATCTAATAAATTTAAAATTTTGCAAGTAGATAGATAACAATAAATGCCACAATTCTCTAGTTTTAAACTTCCCCAAATTCTATATCTATAGTCTCTGAATTTGGACAAAATTTCAGGCAGCTCAAATCAAAATCTTGAAAGTCACAATTCTTATGCTTCAATATACAACAATACAAGAGTGGTCAAATAACAAATCGAGACTAACAAGCAATAGTATTAAACAAAAAGATTTTTAGAAGGGTACAAATGCAAAAAGTTCAACTATTATTCTACACTCCCAAATATTTATTATTGCGAGGATACAATAGCAATTACCCACTCTAAAAGCCATATCAATAATTCCAACATGATCAATGAGTACTAAAATCCTCATAACTTCAGATACACTTTTCCAAATCACAAATTTCAAAATTCTGGGAAAAATAGACACCTAACACTATGACATAACCGAAACTCACACAATTTAGAGTACTACACAATTTATAACATTTAATTAAATGTCCAACTATTTCGGTAGGCTTGTAATTCAGACGTATCCTTTTCAAATATGAATATCTCTCAATACAAATTTTCAAAAGCAATAATATTTTACATGCAGTCAGATAGCTCAGTAATGCATCACTTTATTATTTTATGCTATATCAAATACAACATCTAGTACCATGAGAAACACCAAACAAACTTCAGATTCTACACAGTAATATCATTGGGAACAACTACACTAATAATGCTATAACTTTTAAACGACTCATCCAAAGAATCTAAATTTTTACAAGTATCTAGAAAACATCAAACTCTATAACTTTGTTATGTTACTCTTCTCCAAATTTCATGTACAAGACCATCAAAGTTTCTAAGCAATCTTTATGTTTTCTGCAGAAATATTATTGAGCACATCTATAGAAATATGATCATATCTCACAATTTACATGGCTAAAAATTCTGAAATTTCGCAGAGTCAAAGATAAAATAGTCCTCTATAACTTTATTATATAAATATAAATCTAAATCAGAACTAAAAACTATGAAATTAATCAAAACAGGCTCAAGGTCTGAACAGAGATCCTGTCTGCGCCACCTGCGTCTAAAAATTTATAATTTACAGAATACTACTCCAAAAATTCTGAAATTTGTCAGCAAGATAAACAAGACCTCGGTCGTCTATTTTGGTCCCTTCCATATTCTGTCTCCAGATCTTCCAAATAAATTAGGGATCTCTACTATGCTAACAGGAAATTTCAGAATTTTATCCTCAAATTAAAATCAAATCAACTCTCACCAAACCCTAACCCTAACTAGTAGTACGTCACAAACAAGCATAAGAAAGAGAAAAAACAAAAATAACTTAGAACCTTACCTCAAAAATAACAGTGAAACGAAATCCGTGACGATATGACCCTTCTCCCATTCTCGCCACTAACACCACCCGCAAATAGGGAGAGGAAGAGATGTGGCAAGTCTCTCTCTCCCCCTTTTTTTTAAACGGTGATCTAAAACTGAAGAAGGTGAAGAGTTGGTTAGTGTTTCAAAACTAAAAAAAATGATGTGAAGAGACAGCTAGGGTTTTGAAACTAAAAAACAAAAACCAACGGCTAAGATTCAAAGTAAAACCAATAGCTAGGATTAAAATAAAAGCAATGGCTAGGATTTGATTAAGGAGTGGGGTTCACATTAACAACAAACAATGGATGACAAATTGAGATTCCTGGGCATACATATAGAGACATAATTTAAACGAATGTAAAAGCAATTTTCAACTTTTCTAGCACAATATATATATATATATATATATATATATATATATATATATATATATAAATCCGCATCTTCT
This sequence comes from Dioscorea cayenensis subsp. rotundata, assembly GCF_009730915.1. Lineage (NCBI taxonomy): Eukaryota > Viridiplantae > Streptophyta > Magnoliopsida > Dioscoreales > Dioscoreaceae > Dioscorea > Dioscorea cayenensis. The sequence continues at coordinate 7,588,723 of NC_052478.1, forward strand.
ACGGAGGCCCACAAGTGTTATTAGATTGACATCCAACTGCACCCTCCCCCTTTCCCATCTCCCACTTTCTCTTTAAATCTTAACACTATTTGTTCCTCGCAAAATCTCTTTCTTACTTTTTTTTTTCATATCTTCAAAGTCTATCAATGATATTTAGCATATTAATATATATATATATATATATCAACCATATGAATTGTGCTTTTTAAGAAAAATAAAAATCAAATTTGTTATTATCAATAACTTTAGTGCTAGCAACGACTACTTATGAAAAGTTATGAAAATAGTGAATGACAGACCCAGAGTCAAATTCTTCTATCTACTGTACTATTGCTATAATGTGCATACAATGTAGGACATTGTATATAGTAATGTTCATTCATTGTTCACAGGTCCTCCTGTGGGACGATGTCATTTCTTTCCCCTCTAGAATTGCATGGTAGGGGGATTTATTAACTTGATTTGATTTTTGAAATATCTTCCAAGCATGCACATGATAGAATTCTAATCACCTCATGTGATGTCTGGTCGAGTTAATAAATTCTTAAAGGTTCGTTAAGCCACTATAATTGGTACATCACCATATCTGCATGTCGCTTGACACTCTTTATGAAGCAGGACTTGTTGTCTTTGTTAAAAAAAATAATAAAAAAATAAAATAACCCATAGTGCTAATAACCAAAATTTACATTTCAACTAAGTTTTTAATTGCCCACAAACATATAATATGAATAAATAATTTTTTTATAAAATACATGCGTGAAGAGGGATTAGAGCTTCTGCCCTCCCATACAAAACTTCATTATTACTTTTCTGGTGGGTTATATCAACATAGGCAAACTAATAATTTTTTAGATATATCCATAAAACCATTTTCTCAATGTACATTCTGGAACTCATAAAATTTGTATTAAAAAAAAAAAGCATATATATCTTTTTCTGCACTTGTCATCCCCTCACGGCAAATAATATCTCTGAAATGCTCGGGCATATTTAATTGCGCAATAAAACTTAAAATTCAAAAGTTTTTAATCATTTTATGTGCTATGAAAATAGTTGTTAAAAATATAAAATTTGTAAGATTTTTTTTTTATTTTTTATTAATTCATTTGGTAAACTTATCTTTTCAGACTTTCAACAATTACAATTTTATGTCTTTTTATTGGCTTCAATATTTTTTGATACATTTAAGCCCTTTTAATTTATATTATTTGGAAATCTTAGTTTCTTCTATTTATAGACATAAATTTATTATTCGATTTTACTTATGTGAAATTTTTTTTATTTTAAACTAAAAAATAATAAAATAATAAAAAATGAAGGCAGTTTACTTACTTACTTAAGGATTAAAAGAATAATTTTATTTATTATTAATAATGATGTATTATAAGAATTAAAATAACAGAAAGTATACTTATTTAGGGACCAAAAGGGGCATTTTCACTTATTAACCAAACGGCAAACCTAATGTTCATTAGGTGGAGGATTAAAATTTTTGAGTTATAAAAATTAAAAAGACTAGAGGTAAGGTAAAATAATTGGATGTAACAAAATGAAAAAAACTAACTAAGAGGGCAATTTTATCAATTTATATTTTAAATTATTAATGAGATAATAAATAATTCTCAAAACTATTATGTATTATTTCTTGGTTGGTGTACAGTGGCATCATCATCAACATAAATCCACCACCTTTCTCCACACATGCCCACAAACTCCGAACTCTTCAATCTTCATCCATGGTCTTCTCCGGCGAGCAACTACTGCCTCACAAAGTCAAATGCCGGCACACGACGTTGGTTGAAGTCAAATTACATGCTATATATCAATATTGGGCTCAAAATAGCTACAGAGTGGAGGGTGAACATTGCTACAATTTTTACTGGCTGCATTAGGGCCAAGAAAGTTGTAGAGCAATGTATAAATGACAATAGCCGGAGAATTGATCAAATAATAATTAATTTGAAGCGTAACCATGATCTGAACAACATCATGAGTGCAACTACCCAAATTTATGGTGTATTTATCACAAAGAGTCTCTCTCTCTCATTTTTATTTTATTTTTATATTTTTTTAAATTTTTTCTCATAATTTTTTCTTGCACCTATGATCAACTGTGTAGGGTATTTATAGTTTTTAGGAGAAGGTTAAAATCTTAACTCATGTAGGTGAGAATCATCTAAAATAAATAAAACCATTTAACAATGCAATTCATCACAAATAATTTGTAGGAAAAATCATATGAAAATTAACCCCAGAACTCAAATTTAAAAATTAATATTCATATTGGATTCGTGATGAATAGCATTTCTTAAAACCATTACATCAACAAAATCGGTTTTTCAAAAATTTCCCTATTTTATTAAAAATTCTCATCATTGTCTATTTGTCACCACCTCCATCACAAATACCAACCGCACAATTTTTCTTAATAAATAAAATATATACTATCTGATTTAATAAAAAAAATGATACAAAGCATCTTCCCCTCCAGTCCAACTAGCCAAACCAAACAATTTTTTTTATTTATTTATTTACCTTCTCCTTTACTAACACTACCAACCCAAAAATTTTTTTTTTAATGATGAAAATAAACCATCTAAATTCAGTAATAAATAAAAACCTTTTTTATTTATTATATTTATCATTTCGGTCCCATTTTTACCAACTACCGTGAATGATGCACAATGTGGTTATTTTTGTAACATGGCCTGTCACTCAGCATATTTATGATATATATGCAGCCAAAACATGGAAATCCAAAACACAAAACCTAGCTAACAACACCTTGAAGCTCCAACCTGTTCACCCATGGCGTTCTCCGGCGACCAAGCACCACCCCATATCGCCCTAATCCCAAGCTCCGGAATGGGCCATCTCAACCCTTTATGCCGTCTCGCCGCCACTCTTGCCACCCGAGGCTGCCATGTGTCCCTCTTCATCTTCCATCCAATGGTTTCCTCCGCTGAGTCCAACTCCATCACCACCCTCTTGTCCACCTTCCCTTCCATCCACCCCATCCACCTCAACATAGTCCCACTCACCGGTCATGGAGATCCATTCATTCTCCAGTTTGAAGCCATTCGCCAGTCTGCTCACCTCCTACTCCCTCACCTCACTACAGCTTCTACTTCACCAATTACTTCCATTATCGTCGACATCTCATTATCTTCCACCTTGTTACCGGCCATCTCTCCGACAGGGATCAGTAGTTTCATTTATTTCATTTCATCAGCGTCAATGCTCGCTCTCTGTGCTTACTTTCCCACTCACATTGACATTGATCAGAACAAATGTTGGAGATGATGATGTTGAAGACATTAAGCTTATTTCAAAACAAATAAAAAGTGGAGAAGAATGAAGAAGTAATTCACAGTTTATAACTGAAGCAAAAAAGGAAGAGATCTTGTTCTGTTTCAAAGCCTTCTCATTTCATTTTCACGTGCAACTCACATGGGTGTTACATTATGCCACATCAACACAAGTTGTTATAACTGAATCATCGGCTTTGTACAATCAGAGAGAAGCTATATAAAGCTCTCTTTTCATTGTTACCCATCATCTTGAAATCAATGGAAACTTCTTTTCTCCTTCATCTCCTTCGTCTTTTCTTTTCTCTCAATTAAGCAATTGGAGTTCTTGTGTGGATCTTTAGTTTTCCTGCAGATTTGCTTCATTGAAGGAAGCTTCAACTCAAGTAGCATGAATTCCAATCTCTGCAGGTCAAGAGCTTCAAGGCCAATTCAGTGAGTTGAATCTTTGTTTTTGTTCTATTTCAACAACAAAAGAAGCAAAGATCATGTGGAGGTCCTGTTGGATTTTACATTTTGGTACAGTGGGCCCTATATGGGCTTTATATGGGCTTAGGGGTCTTACACCAAAAAGTCTCAAGACTTAGTGGCTCAACCTCTATAGCTATATATAAACCCATTACAATTCTATTACACAACCGATGTGGTACTATATTTCCAACACCCTCCCTCAAGTTTAACTGCGGTCGAACTTGCACAGACTTGTACTCCAGAGGTCTGTTTACCAGGACTTGTACACTACTTGTGTCTCAGAGGTCCTATTTTAACTTGACTTGTGTTCCTTCTGGAACCTCAGAGGTCTTTTTACTAGGTCCCACTATAACTTGTCTTTTTTTTTTTATCAGAATCAATTATTTTTTTTTCCCTGAAGCTCTGATACCATGTTGGATTTTACATTTTGGTACAGTGGGCCCTATATGGGCTTTATATGGGCTTAGGGGTCTTACACCAAAAAGTCTCAAAACTTAGTGGCTCAACCTCTATAGCTATATATAAACCCATTACAATTCTATTACACAACCAATTTCCAAAAGGATCATTATAAGCAGGGATGTAAAATTCGAGGAAGACAAACACTGGGAGTGGGATCAAACACATGAACAAGGTGTACTTTGTGATTTGGATTGTGGAGATAATGAAATAGTTGAGGAAAACACAGAACCAGTCATAAATGAACAAGAAACTCTTGGTTCTTCAGTCCCAAGAAAGATCCGAAGGTAGAAACAGGGACGTCCCACCAATATGGATGAATAACTATGAAGTCGGTGAAGGGCTTTTCGATGATGATTCCGCTCACTTAGTGATGCTTAGCGATGTTGATCCGATTCATTATCAAGATGCGAGTGAAGGAAGAGAAGTGGAGAAAAAGCGATGGACATTGAAATGGATGCGATAAAGAAGAATGACACTTGGGAATTAAGCGATTTACCCGAAGGAGGAAAGAAAGTTGGAGTAAAGTGGATCTTCAAAAACTAAATTTGATGAAAAAGGAGAAGTCGATAAATACAAAGATAGACTTGTGGTAAAGGGATATGCTCGGGGAGTATGGGATAGACTACACGTAAGTATTTGCACCGTAGCAGCGGATGGAGACAGCTCGTTTGGTGCTCGGATTTGCAGACTCAAAAAAAGTTGGTCCGTCTACCAGTTAGATGTGAAGTCAGCGTTTTTACATGGTCATTTACAAGAAGATGTTTATGTGGAACAACCATGTGGATATGTACAGAAGGGAAGTGAGCAGAAAGTGTACAAATTGAAAAAGGCATTATACGGGCTAAAGCAAGCTCCACGTGCTTGGTACAGTCGTATAGAAGCCTATTTCTTAAAGGAAGGTTTTACAAAGTGTGACTATGAGCATACATTATTTGTCAGAGAAGATGAAGCTATGTTAATTGTAAGTTTGTATGTTGATGATCTTCTTGTTACTGGCAATAATGAACTATTGATTGCAGAATTCAAAAATTCCATGAAGCAAGAGTTTGATATGACAGATCTTGGAAAGATGAAGTATTTTCTTGGCCTTGAAATTGAGCAGAGATCAACTGGGATTTTTATCAGTCAAAAGAAATATACTTTGGAGGTGCTAAAAAGATTTGGCATGGCAGAAAGCAATCCTGTTCATAATCCAATTGATCCTGGCAGTTTGCTTACGAAGGAGGAAAAGGCTGATCAGGTAAATAAGACTTACTTTAAACAAATAGTGGGTAGTCTTATGTATCTTACAGCTACACGACCAGATATAGCATTTGTGGTTAGTCTAATTAGCAGATACATGGAAACTCCTACTGAGCTTCATCTACAGGCAGCAAAAAGGGTTTTCAGATATTTGAAAGGAACTGTTGGGTTTCGAATTTTTTATAGAAAAGGAGGAGGAGATGAGCTTATTGCCTACACTGATAGTGATTATGCTAGAGACTTAGGAGACAGAAAAAGCACATCAGGATATGTGTTTTTGTTGAGTTCAGGAGCTATATCATGGTCATCTAAAAAACAACCTGTAGTAAGTCTGTCAACTACAGAGGCAGAATTTATAGCTGCAGCCTTTTGTGCTTGTCAAGCAATATGGTTAAAAAGAGTGTACCAAAAGCTGGATAAAAATCAAGGTGAAACAACTATTATTTATTGTGATAATAGTTCTGCAATTAATTTATCCAAAAATCCAGTGATGCATGGTCGCAGCAAGCATATAGATGTGCGTTTCCATTTTCTTCGTGATCTCACGAAGGCTGGAACTATGAAATTGGTTCATTGTGGAACTCAAGAGCAATTGGCGGACATTATGACAAAGCCACTTAAGTTGGAAGCTTTCTTGAAGTTGCGTGAACTCTTGGGAGTTTGTTCAGAGAATGATGTAAACTAAATGCTAGCATTTAGTTTAAGGGAAGGATTGTTAGGATTTTGTTAATAAATCCCTATTATTATTAGGATTTAGTCAATAAATATGTTGATTAAATTAGTTTTTGCATATCATGAGTTTGTTAGATATGGTTTCTTATCTCTTTGTATTTAAATTAGTTGGTTTGTAAGGCTTTTATATAGCCATCGTTGTTGATAATAAATGGGGGGATTTTTCTTCTTAAAAACTCTTGTAATTCTTATCACTTGGTATCAGAGAGGTTGCGGTGAGTTTTAATTGAAGAAAACAGAAGCAGCAGTCTTCGTGTCATTGCAATTCATGGCGACAGATAACTCGTTCGTCCAGCCGGCAATTCCTAAATTTGATGGCCATTATGATCATTGGGCAATGCTTATGGAAAACTTCTTGCGGTCAAAGGAGTACTGGAACTTGGTAGAGAATGGCATACCTATGGTGGCAACAGGGGTGGTTCTCACAGATACAGAGAAGAAGCACTATGAAGATCAAAAGTTGAAAGACTTGAAAGCTAAGAACTATTTGTTTCAGGCATTAGATCGCTCAATTCTAGAGACAATCCTTACAAAAGATACATCAAAGGATATATGGGACTCTATGAAGCAAAAATATCAGGGAACCACTCGAGTTAAACGTGCTCATCTTCAAGCATTGCGAAAGGAGTTTGAAACATTGCACATGAAAACAGGTGAGACTGTGAATGAGTACTTTGCTCGGGTACTTACCATAGCTAACAAGATGAAAGCTAATGGAGAAGATAAGGGAGATGTTGCTGTTGTTGAAAAGATTCTGAGATCAATGACTTCCAAGTTTGATTACATTGTCTGTTCTATCGAGGAGTCTAAAGATACAAGTACATTGACTATTGATGAATTGCAAAGTAGTTTGCTTGTGCATGAACAACGCATGAGCTCCAATGATGAAGAAGAGCATGCTTTGAAGATTTCTTATGGAGGAAGAAGACAAGGACGTGGTAGAGGCAGAGGACGTGATAGAGGCAGAGGAGGTTTCAACAAAGCTATGGTGGAGTGCTATAACTGTCACAAGCTTGGACATTTTCAATGGGAATGTTCAAGCAAGGGGGAAGAGGCTAATTATACGTGAAAACACATGAAGAGATGTTGTTGATGGCACATATGGATGTTGATAAAGGTACTAATGAAGATACATGGTTTCTTGATTCGGGTCAGTAGCAATCACATGTGTGGGAAGGAAGAGTATTTTTTTCGATTTTGATGAAAAAAATACAAAGATTCGATAAAAGCTTGGCAATAATTCCGACCTTTTGTCATTGCGGGGAAGGGAAATATTAGAATGAAGGTGAATGGAATTGTGCGAGATCATCACAGGGGTGTTTTTTTGTGCCGAACTTAAAAAAATAATCTCTTGAGCATTAGGGCACTGCAAGAAAAAAAGGCCCCGACTATTATGTTTCAACAAGATAAATGTAAGGTATTTCATCCTAAGAAAGGTCCGATAATGGAGACAATGATGCGGTCTAATCGAATGTTCATATTAGCGTGCCACTTCTCTTCCTTTGCCATCGGTTTGCTTTTAGCACAATTCATCGAGGATGAAATGCGACTTTTGGCATTGTAGATATGGACACTTGAGTCACAAAGGCTTGCAGACTCTTCAGCAAAAAAAAATGGTAGATGGTTTGCCATCAATAAAGTCTCCTTGAAGCTGTGTAAAGATTGTTTGGTGGGGAAGCAACAACGAGATTCTTTTCCAAGGAAGAGTACATGGAGAGCGTCACAAATTCTTCAGCTAGTCCATGCTGATATTTGTGGACCAATCAAGCCTATCTCTAACAAACGAATAAGAGGTATTTACTTACTTTTTATCGATGACTTTAGCGAGAAAAAAACATGGGTTTATTTTTTTGGCGGAAAAAAAGCAGTCGTTCTTTGCTGTTTTTAGAAGCTTTAAAGTTCGAGTTGAGAAGGAAGCAAACTTGTTCCTCAGTTGTTTGCGCACAGATCGTGGAGGAGAGTTTACATCCAAGGAATTTACAAGTTTTTTTGTATTGCTAATGGCATCCAACGACAATTGACTACTGCTTACACACCACAATGTAGCGGAGTCGATGAAAGGAAAAATAGAACCATTATGAATTTGGTTCGCAGCATGCTCTCCGAGAAAAAACTTCTCAAGACTTAGTGGCTCAACCTCTATAGCTATATATAAACCCATTACAATTCTATTACACAACCGATGTGGTACTATATTTCCAACAGGTCCCTGGAGTTGGAGTTATTCCAATGGCTTCACTCCCTCTTCCACTGCACAACCTCAGTGATCTCTTCACCACCCAGTTCATCGACAATGGACGTGCTCTCATGCAAGCCAAGGGAATCTTGATAAACACCTTTGAAGCTCTAGAACCAGAGACTCTCACAGCGCTCAATAATGGAGTTGTGTTGCCTGGGCTCCCTCCCGTCATTGCTGTTGGGCCAGTGAAGCAATTCCTATTATTGAAGGGAACATCGTCCCCGGCGTTGCCATGGCTTGATGCACAGCTGGAGAGGTCGGTGGTGTACGTGAGCTTTGGTAGCAGGACGGGGATGTCAGTTGAGCAAATCAGAGAACTGGGAATTGGGTTGGAGAGGAGTGGAGCTAAGTTCTTGTGGGTGGTTAGAACGAAGAAGGTGGATAAAGAGGAAGCTCAAGTGGAGTTAGAGGAGTTATTATAGGAGAGGAATTGGTGAAGAGGATTAAGGAGAAAGGATCAATGGTGGTGCATGGGTGGTTGGAACAAGAGGAGATCTTGAAGCATGGAGCTGTGGGTGGGTTTGTGAGTCACTGTGGTTGGAACTCTGTGACTGAGGCGGCGATGCATGGAGTGAGGATGCTGGCGTGGCCTCAGGGAGGAGGAGATCAGAGGGTGACTGCTGAGGTGGTGAGGAGGAGTGGGTTGGGGATTTGGGTGGAGGAGTGGAGCTGGGGAGGTCATGAAGGTAAGCTGGTGAAGGGGGAGGAGATTACTGAGAAAGTGAAGGAGTTGATGGAGAGCCCGGTGGTGCGCTCGTCGGCGGCGAGGGTCGCGGCGGAGGCTGTGAAAGCTGTTGGAGAAGGTGGAAGCTCTGAGAAAAACTTGGCTGAGTTCATTGCTAAGTTGAAGGTGTGAACTGTTGTTATTATTATTAATGAATTAATGACTGTTGTGTTTTTAATTATGTGGGGTTTTATAATAATAAATGGTTTTTAATAAATTTATCTTGCTTTGTTTCTCTGTATTTGTAACTTTCTTTTGATGGCGATTGAGTGCGAATACCGGGAATTATTGGTTTTTAGTCAACGGAGATGTCCAATTTTAATTGGTTGGGGTCCATCAGTTGTAATTATTTAGGGAATGCGTTTATTTATTTATTTATTTTTTTTTAAATATTAAATTTTATTTTTATTTTTCATTAGTTTTTAAATATTTAACTTTTATTTTTTTAAAAAAATATATATATAAATTCCACTAGTTTTTTAATATTAAAATTTAATTTCTTTAAAAAATCACAGGTTTTCTAGTTTTTTAAATTAAAATACATTTTCTTTATAATTTTATAATTTTTTTTTATAACTTATTTTATTTTCATTTGGATTCTCTTATTTCTACCATATTGATAATCTAGAATGAAATAAGTTTTAAATGATAACTTCTCTATATTAATTATCTTTCTTACAACAATATTGGTATGTTTTCATAAAAAAGAATTCTACGGTTTATATAAGCTTCCACTTAACAAATAAATATTAGGAGGTCATTCTTAAGTACTTCCAAAGCTCTTATTGATCAGGATAACCCATAGAAAACATGTTTCTCCATCTTCTAAAAAAATGTTTTTAGAAGATTATTATCATGTTATTCAAGCAACAAAGACTTAAAATTATTATAATAGTATTTACAAAGATTTAAAAAGAAAAAATTATTAAAAATATTATAAACCTAACAATATTTTTTAAAATATAAAAATATAAAATTGCTATATAAGTAATTGTTATGAAAATTGATTATTCATAAGTTGTTTGTCAAATAATTTATTTATTTACTTTCAATTGATATTTTTAAAATATTTTATTGTGAGTTTTAAAGAGAAAGAGGGAATGGACAAAAGTAGAAAATGTGCATGTCATAAGCCACAATGAGTGTATTTTTATAAAGAATAAAAAATAATAGTTTTTGTTCTCTTCTATCAAATCAAAAAATAAAAGATTTAAAAAAGTTATGATCAATTTGATCCAATGGCTCTTGTAAATGAGATAGGTGTTATCTGCTACCAATAATTCATTCCATCAACCCCAATTAACACTCTCCACCAAAAATAAAATAATATTTAAAAAAACAAAATCTATTTCATAATACATAGCATTAAATATTAATTATAAAATATTGTAGAACATATCAGTGATATGATATATCTTATATTTAATAATATATATATTGGACAAAGATTTTATACAAACTTAATTTAAAATATAAAATTGTTTTGGTACTCACAAATATAATAATACTAAAAGAAGAAGATGACAAGTAATTTCTTAAACAAAAGCGAATTGAATGCAAGAATCCATGATTTAAATAAGTTCAATTCATTATAAAATAACATCATATATATATATATTCATGATTATGATTATATCATTTTTATCTATACCAAAAATACAACCAACCAATACATAAACTGAAAAATAATAAACTAACAACTAACAGCAGGTAAAAAATAATAATAATTATCCAGAATTACAAAGTTATAAAAAATTAAAAATAGGTAAAATTTAACCAAAAATGGGGGCCACTCTGGCGAATCCTAGGCATTAAAACTCATACTTACTGTTGGCCCACGCTGTAAAGAAACTGAAAGGAAGACATTTGTTCACTTGCTGGATGTCTCTGTCCTTTGTCATTTTTTGGTCTCACGGGTATATATAACCAATAATTTTCACAACATCAAATTAAAAAAATTAAAAAATAAAACACATTTCAAACTTTTCAATTCAAAGCTTCAAAGTCCTTTGCCTTACAAGACATCTTCCTTCAAGAACTCTTGCCCTCTCTCTGTCTCTTCCTCAACAGGATTATTGTGAAGAGGTAACAAGAAGTTTTTTGTTCTTATTTCTTTCTTTCTTTCTTGATATATTATTGTTCTTAAATGAAAAGTTTTAAGGTGTTTTATTATTGGAGAGGTGTTTCCTAGATTATTGTTTGTGGCTCTCAAAGAACATCTTAAAAGATTTTGTTGTTCTTAGATTGTGGTGTTTGAATTATTTTGATTGTCTATTAAATATGGGGATAATTTTTTTATTTTTTTCAGTGATTTGGGTTAATAACTGCACTCTTATTTGGGTTTCATTCAAGATGAAAGTCTTTGTTATATGGTTCTTTAATGAATTAAAAAATAAACTGTTTTTTGTGTGTTTTGTTCTTGTTTGATATGAGATTTGTTTCTGCAAACTTGAATATTTTTTTTTTGGTAAATTTATGTCCATAGTTCCTAGTATTTGCTTGTTTTAGAGGAGCATGCTAATTTTGCAGTTCAGATTGTGTTGAATTAATTGCCTATTCATATTGTGTGTCTTTGACTACAAATATTGCTAATTGAAATCCTCAATGATAAACAATTGCTGTACTCTCTTGTCTGAGGGGCTTCCTATAAACCATACTTTTGATCAAATCTTTAATAGAAGAAATTTTTTATGAACTTTCATGTCAATTTGTTGATTATGTTTGAACCTTGCAATGTTACCCATCTAAATATTTTCTTCTCTTCTTAATCTACACAGATTGGTGTAGAGAAAAACATGGCAATCAAAGCTCCTCAAAAGGCATTTGATGTAAGAAAAGAGGTTGGAGAGATAGATACGAGTGCGCCTTTTCAGTCTGTCCGAGCTGCTGTCAATTTATTCGGGGAGGTTGCATTTTCAGCGGCGAGAACGTTTTCGCCGAAAACAAAGCCTCTCCTTGCAGAGGTATTTCTCGTTTTGACTCGTTGAATTAGACTTGTTTTTCAGTAGATTCCTGTTGATTGTTTAGATAAAAATAAGACAAGTGAATTACTGAAATCAAGTGGTTCACATATTGAAGAATTTCAATCTATCAATGTTCGATAACTTCATGCTTGAACCTTGAAGCTTTTAACATACAGATTAATTGTATTGAGTGAGTGATTTTTATAATGTATGCTTGCATTGATTCATTTCTTTCTTTATTTTAGAGGAGTTTGGGAAGTGAGACAGAGCTTCAGTTGGCACAAAATGAGTTGAACAAGTACAAGGAACGTCTGAGAAAATCGGAAACAACTCGAGGGCAAGCACTCACTGAACTAGATTTGACTAAAAGAACAGTTGAGGATCTAAACCAGAAACTCAACAGTATAAATAAATCCAAAGAGTTGACAAAGACTCAAACTAAGCAACTCAAAGAAGTTGGTTCCGGTAATCACAACGGCAAGAATGATGCTTGGAAACATGAACTGGATAACATGACAAAACAATATGCAGTTGCCATTGCGGAGCTTGATGTTGCTAAACAAGAATTATCGAGAATCAAGAAAGATTTTGATGCATCCCTGGAAGCGAAAGTTGCAGCGATTCAGCAAGAGGTGGAAGCTAAGGAGTTATCAGATGTTAACAAAGATAAGGCAAGCCAATTCTCCTGTGAAATTGCAGCTACACAAGAATCTCTCAAGCGAGCTAAGCTTGCTCTTCTACAGACACAGCAAGACGAATCAAAAGTTCTTTCTGAGAAAAATGGTAGCAGGCAGTCCTACCGACATAAATTAGAAGAGACGGAGAAGAAGCTCTCAGCTCTGAAGAAAGAGTTTGATCCTCAAGTTTATCTTAATCTGCGGACAAGACTCAATGAAGAACATGCTGAGATTGGTGCTGTTCAAAGGCAGATAAAACATGCCAAGGATTCAGAATTGGAGTCTGTCACTAATGTGACAAAGGAGTTGGATGATGCTAAAGGGGTGTTGAAAAGAGTAGCAGAAGAGGACTTATCACTTCGAAACTTAGTCGACTCCCTGAAGCTGGAACTAGAAGCTGTGAAGAAGGAGCATGCAGAAGTGAAAGAGAAAGATGCAGAAACTGAGTCTATTGCCGCAGAACTTCATGCCAAGCTTCATTACGGCAAATTGGAACTTGAGGCTGCCACAATTATGCAATCAAAAGCATCTTCAGCACATGATGACTTGATGGCAACCTTAAAACAGCTCTCCACTGAATCAGAAAATGCGAGAATGGAAGCAGAAGAATTTACAAGCAATGTTAGTGAGTTGAGAAGTGAAGCTGACACATCCCGGGCTTTGCTGAATGAAATGGAGAAGAAATTAGAAGTTGCTTTGAAGGATGCAGAAGCAGCAAAAGAAGCCGAGGCGAAAGCAGCCAACCAGATAAAGATATTATCGGACAAAGCAAATGTAGCTCGATCATCAACTTCAGAATCTGGTTCTAGCATTAGTATCTCAAGGGAGGAGTACAACTCTTTGAGTCAAAAAGTGGAAGCTTGTGAGAAGGTGGCAGAAATGAAAGTGGCTGCTGCCATGGCTCAGGTGGAAGCTATAAGAGCTAGTGAAAATTCGGCAATTAAGAAACTAGAGGCAGCTCGGAAGAAGATGGAAGAGATTGAGCTGGCCACGGGTGAGGCATTGAGGAGAGCTGAAATGGCAGAGGCTGCGAAGAAGATGGTACAAGGGGAGTTGAGAAGGTGGCGCGAAAAGGAACAGAAAGCTGCTGATACCGCTTCTATTATATTAGTTGAGACACCAATGCCTGCTGGGCCATCATCGTCGAGAAAGAAGACACAGAGGGCAAAATCAATGGGAGATGCCAAAGAAATACAAACTACTGAGAAGAACTCAATGCCGAAAAAGAAGCTTATTCCCAGTTTTAGCAGTTTACTCGGCAGAAAGAAGGGCCAGGTTGATAATGAATTTGCATCTTATCTTCCTGGAGAAAAACAAGAGTGATTTCCCAAGTTTGTTGTGTGCCTTGCAACCCTTCCTTTTTGATCTTAAAGAACATATACAGGCTTTCATTCTGTACATTAATAAGGGCCGGTTCTACTCTCATCATCCATTGAGAAGTTTGGACAGTTCAAAATATGTGGTTTGCCTATTTATTGTTGCTTGTAGACAACGTTTAGGCTGAAATTTGCAAATGTATTATAAACTTGGGAAACTGTTTGCAGTATTGCAACTTGATTGAACAGAGCAACACATTACCAACGATTATCATCATCAACAGGCAATACAACAATAGCAAAAGCTATATCAGCATGAAATTAACTATTGCCATTAACATGAGAGTATATGATCCTCATTTGAGTTGCCTATAATAGCCGTAAGCAACAGCAACTGATGCCAAAGCTGCAACAACAGCAAAAACAGCATAGGTATCCTCACGTTCCCAGCACTCGTACCAAGTTGGCATTGGACATGGCTTTCGAGCACTGGCGCCTTTGCTGTTATTGGCCTTGCTTTCCTTGTTGCTCTTCTTCTCCATAATCATCTGGGCATCATCCTCAACTATTGGATTATTTTCCAATTTTTCCTTCATGGCACCATTCTGGCAACAACCTGAGTTTTCCATTCCCGGACAGCCACTAGCTGCGGAGGCCTTTACGCCATTCATTGAGCTATTGGTTTCAGAAGCGGATTGCATGGACTCTGAAGAAATTTTATCATCTGTGGCCCCAGAATTCAGTTTAAGGCGAAGTTCTAGCGATTTTCTCTGTTCCTCTTCTGACAAGCCCATTTGGCCCCTGCAATATGATTCTCACAAATAAATTTAGAACATGATACTGCACATTTATCAAAATTGTAAAAACTGAAGGAAATAGAAATCATACTGTGATATCACATAGGGAAAGGAATTTTTATGGCAATGTGAAGGGTAATCTCTCATATAAAAAATCAGACCAAAAATTTACTGCATGAAAATTTTACCTGATGGCAAAAGGAGCACATAAGCATTCTAGGAATTCAGAAGTAGACATTGAATGCCACTCAGCATGTGTCAAATCATGAAATGGAAGTGTTAAAGAAACTCTACCCATAAGTTACTCCATATGTTCCTTACCGGAGGAAAGACAACTGATATACAATTATATTATAACATGTTAAATGTGTTAACAATTGATATGAATTTTGTTGGTAACATAAACAGGAGCAAGGATTACAGATCAACCAAACATGAAACCATCAGCAGGCTTGCTAAGCAGGAGAATATTTGGTAGCATGTCAAACATTCAAAGGAGAAAGACAAAAGAACCTAGACTAAAATCCTCTAGATGATACCATAGGGCCTTTTCAGATGAAAAGTTTGAGTATAATGGAAGTCTGGGAAGAGAAATGTACCTCCAAAGACGGTCTAAAATTTCACCTTTTCCAATATGCTGTTCAAGCAATGCACGGACATCATCTGGGGTAACGTATCCATACCTGGAATTAGTGACTCAGTCAGTAAATTTTGTCACCTTAAGTAAAATAAGCTCAAGAGGGCTCTAGCTGGAACAAAGTTCGCCAAAAACAAGAAAAGAAAAAAAAAACCGAAGAACAAAAGGACAACACCACCACTGAAGAAAACATCTGGAAACAAGAGAAAGCGCTCAGGTCTAGATTTGCATACCAATGACCAGTCACTTCTCCACTACTATTTGGGCTAAATATGATGACATTTCCAGCATACTTGTGACCCCCGATATGTGTGCAAGGACTAACAAAAACTTGTTCTTGAAGGCTTCGTGAGTTAATCTCTTGTCTAAATTTTTGAACGAGAACAGGCCCACAAGCACCACACCTCCTATCACGGCTTCCATGAGCACATACAAAAACATAGGAACCTGTCAGCGTCTCAACTGCTCCAGAGAGCCACTCAGTGTCTTTGACAAGAACTTCTTCGACAAAATTATCGACATCAAAATGTGTCAATTGCCTGCATTAATGAAATATAATGTGGCTTGAGAAAGGTCTTTCTAATGTTTCGGTAGCTTGGTAAAGAAACAACCAGTAAAAACTGATGATATGAGTGGAACAACCTGTATCTGATCATGTCTGGAAAGATCAATATATCTCCATTTGATGATTCAGTTCCGTCCTCTCCTTCACATATGGTCAAGCGTGTCTAGGGGTACATATGAAACAAAAGGAAGATTCACAACAAAACATTCAAATAGAAAAGATGGTTATTAACCAAACGTAATTAATCCAACATAAATGTACTCTGTTGAGGTCCACAAAGTCAACGACTAGAATGCAGGACGAAAGATAATTATCATTTTGGACTTCACATAATAAACATCTGGGAAATTAACAGATACATGATATAGAGGGAGATATGGATCAACTGTTCAAAAGAGTAATTAAGCTGGACATAAATCACCAAAGGTTTTTTGCATTATTTCGTATGCCATAAAACAATAGATAACCATACAAGAGAGAGCCTGTCATCCCAATAAATATCGACAATAATCCATTATCTTTAAGGGAAAACTAAATTATGCTTGTATTATATTAAAAAGTGATTGGGGCCATATTTGGAGAACTTCTGGACCTCTGGTTGCCTCTTCAATTTCATCTGCTCTTGGTCTATACTTAATCGTGTTTTCTTCTGTTACAACCCATAACAGAATACTTTACAGCCTGATAAGTATCGTTGTGTTTGATATAAAACCAGTTAGCGTGGCTGTCTGAATTGTATGATACATTAGCAAAGGCACTAAATAAAATTGAAGAGTTAAAATGATCACCTATTACAAATAACTATTCACATGTCAAAATTCCACACTCATCCTTGATCTGAAAACTATGGAAGCATTAGAAGCACTTAATTTGTGTTGACATAGTCTGACAAATAAATCCAGATTCATGACCTAAAAAGCAAGAAAGTAAATTAAATTGGCCAATTCTTTTCTGGCTCACTTATAAGTATAACTCAAGTTCCTTTCTCCCTGACCGCAAAACAGCCTCTTTTTCATTTTTGCAAAGATCCTTAAATGGGCACTAGGAATAATCATATGTCTGAACACAGATTTAGTTTAAAGATAAGTAACAGTGTGAGAATCAAGAATCATACACTCAAAAAATAAAAAGAAAACTCAGACCTTTTGTAATAACACAAGTTCTAAGATAGAAGAAAAATCACATTCCAAGCAAGTTCCAATAGCTGCTCCGAGTACTGAGGTATTCACTCATTCTGATTCAATAGTTTAATAATCAATACATCAAAGAAACTATTAGCAAGTAGTTTGAAACATGCTAAGAAGTCTTTCTTAATAGAGCACCATTAAACGAGATAAAGTAAACATGAAATTTGGGAGAAATGCTCATAATAGGTGCTCCAAAGTATTCATTATCCAAAACAAATATAAATTTATTCAAAGTTCAAATTGGAACAAGAGAAAGCAATCTCAATCAAAGCATTCAGAAAGGGAACTCCATTGAGATTTAAAATTTGGAAGAAATGATCATAACAGGTGCTCCAAAGTATTCATTATCCAAAAAAACTATAAATTTATCCAAAGTTCAAATTGGAACAAGAGAAAGCAATCTCAATCAAAGCATTCAGAAAGGGAACTCCATTTTATTTTCACAAAATAAGGAAATCACCTTGCGTTTGATATCAGGCATTCGAGCTGCGAGGGCGGCGGAGAGGAGGCGAGGGAGGCGGTCGGACTCGGGAGCCTCAAGGTGGGAAGGCCACACAAAAGGAGTCTTGTAGCAGAGAAAGACATGGCGATCGTACTCCTGGACGGTGCCCACCAGATGGTCACGGCCGAAATCAGGGCGCTGGAACCCGAAATCGGCGTCGCTGATGCCTGTCGCGTCGCCGGAAGGGGTAGCGAACCCGGAAAGCAGTCCATCGTTCTGAAAGCTCCCAGCAGCGCTTCCGGCTTGGGAACTAGGCTCGCCGCCGGAGAGGATGGAGTCGTCGGCGCCGCCGCTGGAGAAGACGATCGGCGAAGAGCGACCGAAGTCGTCCATTGGAGCAGTGCGTTCCTTCGATGTGGCCTCGAAGAGTGAGCTCCCTCTCACTTTATTAGTGGCCACTTTTTTATATACTTATTTATGTGTGTATATATAGTTAATTTTTTTTTTTTAATTATAAAACTTTAGTTAAATATCACTTTAACCACGGAATTTTAATTTATTTCAAAAAATTCACACCATAGATTATTTTTTGATGGTGCGCTTATTAAGTTTTTTTTTTTTTACCTCTATATCAGCTAGTAAAAATACTAATTCATCGAATGATCTATTAATAGTTTTAGTAAGTATTTTGAAGTAAATCAAAATTCAATAATCAAAATAATATTTGATCAAAATTAAATGATTTACCGAAAAAATTAATGTATATATATACATCAAATATTTCAAAAAAATTATTTTTTATGATTTTTTTAAATTAGGTTGCTAGTTATTGTAAATCTAGTAACTAGTGTTAAATGCACCACACGCTCTACCCTATAAATATAGGACTAATTGTCGGTATCCATTGAAGATCACAAAACACGTATTGATCATGTTTTGGATAGGATTTAAATATGTGTTTTAAAAAGAATATGTTTTATTAATAGGCTATAGTCATGTTGGCTAATTATGATTTCCTTGTACAATTTTTTAACAAATATTTATGCATTTTATATTAATTAAAAATGTGCTTGCGTAACTTTACAAAAGTGGTTAATAAATATTATGTTTTATCATGTTTTCCCTAGCAAAACATAGTTACTTATTTATTTATTTTAATATTTGAAAATATAAGTGTTTTTGTATAAATGGTAGATAAATCACATGTCATGGATGGTTACAGGCATGTTCAAAGCTGTGTTCTCAGCAGGATATAAATATTTTATATAAAAGATCTAATATCAATAATAAATTAAAATAATGTTGAAAAAAATATAAGTTGATTTTTTTCCTTGAAGGAGACAGAGGATAGAGGAGATGATAGTTTAATCTTTTTATAAAAATTTTAATTAACTTTTGATTAGAGTGAGATATAAGCAACTGAAAATAATTTATAAAAATATATAAACAAATACCATTATTATGTAAAATCAATAAGGTTTTTTTTTATTTATGAAATACGATAAGTATGTGTTATGAACGTACATAGGTGTGGTGCAAGCTCAATAAGTATCTGCGCCTTCACTTGGGAGGGCTTTAGAGTTTGATCTCAGTTCCTCCCTAAAATAAACACTTTACGTAAAGGATCCGGTACAAATAATCCAAGAGGTCATTAGTAGAATATATAAGTTCTTATTTTTGTAAGATGTTTACCTGAGTTCAGGTCCTACATCAGACTAGATATCTAAGATGGCATTGTGACTCCTATTTTGGTATTATAACTAGGCTAACAATTGTGTGCCCTAGTATCTTTGGCCTGAGCTATTCATAATGACCTTGCAACCATTTGGAACATTGCGAGACTTGGCATATTTGCTGCAAGCCCGCTCTCAGTAGACCTTGTCATTAAGGGAAGGCTTAACAAAGACTTGACTAATTCCTAGATTCCATGAGATGGTAAAAGGTAGTGTTTATCTACAAATGGGAAATTCAGTGTCAAGTCATTTTGTGAATTTCTCAACCATGAGGCATATAATGTCCGATTGTGTAGACAATATGGAAATGAGCGTACCCTAGAAAAATCAATCTCTTCAACTAGTTAGTTTGGGACAATCGCATTCTTACACTGGAAAACCTAGCGGCTTAAAGATGCAATTGACTTCCAACCACCACATACGTTCTCTGCCAAGAGTCAATCGAATTAACCAACCATTTGCTAATTATTTACTTGTTAGTTGAGGTTATTTGGTATTTCTTCACCCAGACTTTTAGGCTTTCCAACCTACAAGTACTCTGCATGCATTGTGGGGGTCCACAAAGGTCCCATCTCTCTCTTTCTCTACAAGATATATGACTAGAAAGAAATGAGTGCTTTTTTCATGATAAATTTTCTTCTTGCTTTGCTATTATCATAAAAATTATTTATATGTTTTTGTCATGGTTCAATGCAGCCCATGAAACCAAAACTGCAAGACAAAAAGACTTGACTGCAACAGCAAAACGTAGCTTGGAGTTCCTTGGTTACCATACCAATCTAGGTGATCACATAGAAATGACATATTAGTCAAGAGCTAGGGTTTTAGCTCCTCTTCCTGAGGTGCATCAGGCCTTGTGTAAGGGTTTCACCTTATGCGCTTGGCGGTGGACGGTTCCATGCCGAGGGAGGATGACCGATGAAGCCAAGATAGGTCAAAATCCGAGTCCAAATGAAGCACTAGTCGTCCGGTGGCCTATGTGCGGGTAGCGGCTACACATGATCAGGGATCCCGACCGGGAGTGCCTAGCGAGGGGTGCGCGGGCGCGGTACCGCGCAATACCGAGAGCTCGCTAGGCAACGTGCGGGGCGTGATGCGCGTGGTGATGGGATCATGACCGAGGAACCGGGATGGGTAATATTTGGCTAAGTATGAGCCAAAATGGAGCCAGATCGGCGTTAGTATCGGCAGTACGGTCGATATGGACTTGTACGGTCGGTCAGCAGATAGGGCAGGCGGAGCGGGGGCTCTTAGCCAGCCATGAGCCAGCATGACACAAGGCGCATGGGCGCGCTACCGAGGGTCTTTACCGAGAGGAATGACCGAGAATTAACAGACTACCGAAGCGTATCGGCATCCACGGGCCGATAAGCGCGCACTGCCGGGAGCATGCGGTGCGTTGGCCGGGTGATCCGAGACCGTTACCGATCAGGTGAACAGTGGCGATGGGCGGCACTGTAGCGCGATCCTGATGGAGGCCGGCTGAGTCTGGGACACTGTAGCACTGTGCTTCTTTGGTACTGTAGCACTATAGCAGTGTGTTAGTTGTGACGAGACAGCTGAATGATTCTTGGCCACAAGTTTGAAGGGTCGGTTCCCTTCTCCTTGGAGGGTGTTTGGCTATAAATAGCCCGCCTCCTCCCTCTCATATGGGCAGCTAGAGACCAAGTTAAAGGGTTGAGCTTCCTTGGGAGAGAAGCTTGTTCTTTGGGGCTTTGTTCACCTTCATCTCTTGGTGGAGAGAAGGTCTTGGCTGTGTTGTTGGCTTGTGGTGTATCTCGGATCCATTTATATTGAGAATTTATGTTTTTCTCTCAAGCTCCTTGTCTTGTGTGGTTTTCTTCGGGTAGCCTTGGTGCGATGTGCGGATGATCTATCCTGGACCTTTGATGATGTCTTTGTGTGTGCTTGCATGTTTACTAGCCTTGTTTACTTGATAGGGCATGGTTGATTGCTAGTTCTTGGACTGTTTTTGGTTCCAGGTCTTGGAGGCTGGCTCGGCGCCTTGGTGGTGTGACGAGCACCGCGCGGTGATCGTAGGGGCGATCGGGAAGGCCGTGACACCTTGTTTCAATGGTATTCCCTCATTTTATTTTATTTTATTTTTATGATGTTTTAGTGGCTTCTGTTGTTAGACCCCACTTTTAGTAGACTAGGGGTGGTCATGGGGAGGAGAATCCCCGATCCCCGCCGGGACTCGGCCTGACGGGGACAGGGTTCATCCCTAAACGGGGATGGGGGCGGGGAATGCCCTCCCTTCCCCGTCTCCACCATTGGCATGGACGGGGATTCCCTGATGGAAATTAAGCAACAATCTCAATATGTCGGGGATGGGGATTCCCTGATGGGAATTAAGCAATAATCTCAATAGAATAACAGCAAATAAACAATCCCCATGCTTGCTCGATTAAGGAAATCAACCTAAACAGAACAAATATTGCAATCACACAAGGCACCAGATTTTTACGTGGAAAACCCTTAAATCAAGGGTAAAAAACCACGGGTCAATCTTGACCAAGCCAAGCTCCATTATGATCAAATTCAGGGTACAAGAGAGTCTCAAGTACAAGCACAAATCAGAAAAATACAACTTGACCAAAACAATAGCTAAAACAAGCTATATTGGAAGCAAAAGCAATATTCTGCAGCTTATGTTCTGACCCTCATATCTCGATCTAGGAGAAGCCAAATCACAAACCGTCTGGTGAAAATCAAGCTCTGCAAGTCCCAAACGTGCTCACAAAAATTTAGCTCAATCAGACTTCGTTTGACCCTCCAAACACCAGCTCGAAGCTGCTGCCCTTATCAAATCCGAACCTGCGAAAATCTGCAATTTTTTCCTTTGCGGCTGCTATATCTCTCCATATTTTTTTCACTCACTCAACCCTGATATGATAGAAAACACTTAATAAAGTGAACTCTAATGGGCTTAGACCATTTGGGCTTTTCTCCACATAGGAAAAGAGCCCAATACCCAACATTCCCCATCCCCGATTCCCCGACGTGGGGAATTTGCTTCCCCATTGCCATCCCCGTGGGGATTCCCTCGATTTATTCACATTAATTTAAAAAAAATAAAAATAAAACTTAAATAACTTGAAATGACCAAAACCATTACAGCAAAAGCTCAAGTTCATCCATAACAATGTTCACAAGAATAATATAGCAAAGTAGATAATCTCATCTTACATATTTATTTAAATTAAAATACCATCCATAGTTAGATATGCTTAGTGAAAAAGACATTCTTAGACATTATCAATACAACCAGTTGAGCAGATTTGTAGTACTTCTTTACAAACACAGAGCACTCTATGGACAAATCCATACATGTACCAGAGCACTCTATTAACAAATCCATACATGTACAACCAAATTCTAAGCAAAAACAATTAAAGCAGCAAATTAATATTTATTTGAGCCTTCACTTTCTTCTCCACTGTATTATAAAAAATATTATAGAGACATATATTACATATTTTTAGAAGGTTGATTTTATATTTTTTTGGGCATCATTGCTTATCAATGATTAATAACTGCTATCCTTAATTTATGACAATTTTTAAATATAATTTAGAATACTTGTGTATAAATAGTTCTATATTTTTGTATTACATAAATAACAATTAATAAAATTTTTTTTTTTACTGCTTATACATTAATTGGTGCTTTGTACGCGAGAGAGGAGAGAAGAATGAAGAACCTGAAAACCATGTGAGAAGGATAAGCAAAAGAAACACTGCCCTGATCATATGCTTTGCAAAAACTCTTTGGCTTGTTTCCATTGTCATTTAATCACTTATTAAATAGCTCAAGTACTCTCATCATCATCTCTTTATATAAGCATTAATAATAAATATTATTTAAATTTGTGCCAACTACCTTGTGCTGATTGATTATATATTTATATGGGGACCTACAAATCAAGAAGAGATCTCTTGTCTTGATGGTGAGTGGAAGGGAGATGGATCTACTGATACTAACACTACCATTTGTTTATTTATTTATTTATTTTTATGGATAAACACCACTCTCTTATCTACTCTCTGTTATAGAATAGACTAAAAGCAATAAATTATTATTTTTAATTTTTCATTCAAAAAATATATTTGTAAGAATTGAAGTATTATGTGTAGGTTTATATTTAGATAAAATGTTTCATATTTCATAAATAAACTTTTTTTATATAAATTATTGTAATCTGTGAATATGAGCATTAACATAAACGTAGATAGTTGTAGTAGAAACTACAAATACTATTCTTCAGTGTAATTTATAATTACATGCAATAAAGTAATATATAATTTGTTAACTGAAAAGTCTTCCTTTTCTTTATATTAATCATGTAAATAACAAGTATGTTATATTTTATGCGGGTCTACAAATCAAAGAGACGTCATTCTTGAGTTTTAAAACTGAGAGGGTGGTTGTGAAGGATTATAAATCCAGATGATAATAAATAAGTCTCTGTCTTTTTGTCTAAGTCAATATTATTATATTATAAATTTAATATGTTTGTTTATATGAGATTTTATCAATCAGAATCTTATTATGTAGGAAGCTGCAGTAATCTTTGAACTTGCATGAGTTTTATATTGCAAGAATAGATGCACAAATAAAAACAGAAGATCATGTCTCATTTTCTAAGCTCTATATTAATTTCTCCATTTTTTTTCTCTTTATTCTTTTTTTTAAAAACACAATACAAAGTGATGCCTCAGTCTTCTCCTCTTTAACTATTTAGGCCTGGTTAGGGCAGGAGGGGATGGAAAGTTCTGACTTCACTTATTAAAGAAATAATGTGAAATTATTTTCTAGTGTTTGTTATAATATATATATATATATATATATATATATATATATATATATATATATATATGCAAGAAAAGTTAGTGGGTCTATGTAATTGTTTTATTTTATTTTATTTTAAATGTGGGGTGGTGATTGCATTTAGAATCTAGTTTAAATGCCAATGACTGCTTGATCTATTAACATTGAATTTTCTGTGTAGGGTGCTTATATACCATAGAACAAAAAGAATTCAAATTTTAATTCATATAGGGTGAGAGTACATATATGTTAAGATATTAATTTCACACTTATATACGTTTTTAACACACATGTTTGTTCATTTTTTTTTTAAATTACTTTAGATGTCACAATTAATTTTTTAAATAAAAAATAAAAAATTAATAATGAATGAATAGATCATTTGCCATATAGAACTGTTATTCAATGTTGATAATAGAAACAATTAAGCATCATATATATTTATAGTTTGCTAACCTAACTGGGAGGGATTAATAAAATGTGATTCTTCTATTGAAGTGATTTAAATTCCTAAAAATATATTCGTTCACTTGTACCTCATATTTTTTACATAGAAATTAAATATAAAATTTATTTTTATAAGAAACTATTAATTAGATAGTTATGGTATGAAACAACTTAATAATTTCAATAATTTGTGAAAAATATCAGTTTATAACAATGTTAATTGAATTTTTTTTTACCAAATGGACAATTCATAGCGCTCCATATGACTATATGACAATAAATACCCCAACCCAATAAGAATATGTGTAGATTTTTTAAATATTTCACATTTCTTCACTTTGCGCCAGTAGATCCTCCGTCATTCATTAGCCAAAAGTCTATTGGTGTTATGAAATCATTGACCAATCTTAATTTAAGTTGCATTAAAAGTCTCATCTCTTCTACCATTTAAAATAATTTAATTTAATTTAATTTATCCCGAGTCATATTTTGAATGGGATTGAAAATTGAGTTTCTTTTAATAATTTTTTTTTCTAAATAAGCATCATAAACTCTGGAGGTATCCCAAAGCTATATATTTTTTCTTTAAATATTGTAAACCTGTTTATGGTTCGGCTATTAATTAAGCTCATTAAATAATTGTTTAGCATATTTGGGTTCAAAGATGTTAATTAGTTGGAAAAATATTAATTTAAATCCAAATAGAATATAAGTCTTTTTTTTAATTATATGCTCACATAGTATTTTTTTTTATTTTTTATTTTTAAAAAAGATGAACCACATTCATTAAAAAAAAATCAAAACATTACAAAACTCAAAGACCAAAAGAGAACAACCACAAGAAGTGGAGAACACCAACAGCAAAAAGAGAACACCCAGGACCCCCTCCCCCAGAGAGGTCACTCTTTGAGGGGTAACAAAACACTTAGAAGCTAAGCAGCGCCTGGGGAGGAAGGAGGCTTAGAGGGGACACACTCCACGTCCCTAGAAGTGAGGAACACTAGGCTCCTCTTAATCTTCTTCATTGGCTCGTCCAACTTTGTCCTCTTGGAGTCTGGAACTGCATTCAGCCATAGGAGAACCATATGAACAATTTTAATAATAATAGTAGAAGTAGAGGCACAAGTAGAGGAAAAAATGCGAGCATTTTTTTCAAGCCAAATGTTCCAAGTAATAGCTATAATTAGTAAGTCCCAGAAAGAGGAAAGGGGTTTCTTAATAGAAGTTTGCCATGTCCCCCATAATTCTTTCAAGGAGGTCGGGCTACCTCAGACCTCAAAGAGCTATCCGAAGAAGTTCCAAATGTGCAATGCCACAAGGCGTTGGGTTAACAAATGATTAGACGACTCCACATCTGCGTGGCACATTACGCATGTGGGAGTTGGGAAAGGATTGCAACCCCTGAGGGCTAAGTTTTCCAACATCAAGATCTTATTATCCCAAGCTAACCAGTTGAAAAGATTAACCATCTTGGAACAGCAACTCTTGAGAATGATAGGGGTCCAGCGACGACGTAGTCCTCTATCATTCAAGAAGTTGTGAAATGATTTAACAGAGAATGTCCCATTCGAGGATAAACTCCAATGCCTATGATCAGCAGCCAAGGCTAAGGAAGACCTGAGGTTGTCGATTACCCTTCTAATTGGAGGGAAATCCCCCAGCGAAGGGCATCCAGATGTCCATCTTTGTTGCTAGCTGACAGGTAAAAGTGAGGCCAAATGCTAGCAGGAGAACTACCCTCCACCCAATTGTCGAGCCAGAAATGGGTGGTAGACCCATCACCCATAGAAGAAATAAGATTGATCCTGAAAGCAGGTAAAGAGTGAAGAATTCCGTTCCACAAAAATGATCTTCTACCCCTCCGCTTATGAAAAAGATTCCAGCAAGGCATCCTACTGAAGTAATTTTCATGAAAGATGGCATCTCCGCACCACCTTCTTCTCAAGAGGAGCTTCCACCACCATTTTCCGAGGAGAGCAACATTGAAAGTTTCAATATTAAGGATGGTCCACCCTCCCTGTTCCCTTGATCGAGAAAGCCTATTCCAGTTAACCAATCTGATTTTTCGCTACTGGGGCTCCGGACCTGACCAAAAAAATCCCTCCTGATCTTATTAATGCTCTTCATCTCCCAGCGAGGAAGTTTGAAGATCGACATCTAGTAGGTGGGAATGGCAGTTAGAATAGAGTTTAGTAGCATGAGCCTTACCCCTAAGGAAAGAAGCTTTGATTTCCAAAGCCCTAACCTAGCCGAGATTTTATATATAAGTATATCCCAATCCTGCTTCTTTAGGAGACCATCAGAGATAGGAATCTCCAGATAAGTAAGGGGCAAGGACCCCTTACCATAGTGCACAGTCTCAGCCAGGTGAATCGGCGGTTCCAAATTTCTCCAAGAGGTGTATAAGCATGATTTGTATTTATATTTACAATACTCAACCTACAATCTCAATCAGAATTTATATTTTTGTAGATTGTGTAACTTACTCTCCCCCGAACGTGGCAGCTGTGAGTTGGCATAGGATTTAAATATATCACTATTTTTTAATCATTTGAATTGATTTATTTTTAATTATAAAATATTTATTTTATTAATTAATTATTTATGGGTTTATTTTTTATATTTGGATTGATATTTGAAAAAAAAAATTTGAAGTCATGGGAATTAAAGATGTCCATGGGCCGGGCCGGGTCTAGATTTAGTTATAATAACGATCATGCTCGCCTAGGCCCGGCCTGGTCCGGCCCAACCTCGTTTTTCGGATCTATACTTTTATTTGAGGCCCATCCATATTTTTAAGTTCTTGATCAAAGCTTGCATAAATCCACCCATTTTTTTTTAAATTAAAATTTATTATAAAAGAGAACTTACACAGTTACACTTTAAAATAAAATTAATTTAATAACAAAATAACTCTAACTGAGTTTCGTTAAGGGGCTGTTTGGTTACCTGTAACTAGCTGTAAGTAGCTGTAATGTAACTGGTTTTACATGTAAAATGCTGTTTGGTTTGCTGTGAAATCAGTTTTACATGTAAACAGTTTTGCAGTTTTGTGTACTTTTGCTGCATTTCAACTTACAGCAAATTTTGCTGTAAGTTGAAATGCAGCAAAACATTTGGGCTAAAATCACCATTCTTCACTCTCCAAATTATGCATTAAAAGAAAATGAAAACTTACATGTAATCAATTGTTAATATAATTAAACTTATACTTATTTATATTTTATTAAATTTATTTTTTTATTTAAAATATACCAATTTGTATTTAATTTTAATTAAAAAAAAATTTATATAAAATTAAAGAATTTTATATATTTTTAATTTAATAAAATTATTATTAAGTTAATTAATTAATTAATTTACATTAGTGTTAAGAGTAGATGGGGAGAGTTAAATTAATTATTTAGAGTTAGTATTTAATTATTTAAGTTTCTTATTATTATTTGGCTTAGTTATTTGAGTTTCTGATTATTATTTTTAAATGTAATAAATACTTTATTAAATCATTTAATTTAATTTAAAAATTAAATTAAATTAATTATTTTAGTTTAAATTATTTTTTTAAAATGCATTAAATAATTAACAATAATACAGTATATTGGGGGTAATCTCACCCCCTCTACTTACATGGTGACCATATCTTCTAACTTACATCAAACCAAACAAATTAAAAGTAATGCAACATTTTCAGTTACAGCAAACCAAACAGCAGTGATGTAAATAGAAATGCAGCATTTTCACTTACACTGTAATTTCACTTACATGCAATTTTACTTACAGACAACCAAACAGCCCCTAAAAAAAATTAATGCATGCAAATAAATTGTTTAACTCTATTATAAATAATTATAAATATTAAAATTATTTATTTTATTTGTATATAATTCGGATAGGGCCAGATCATGTTCAGGTCTAAAATATCATGCCCAAGGCCCAACTTATTTTTTAAGCAGAATTTTTTCATTTTTTAGGTGGTTTTCGGGTTTGGGTGGGTAGCCTAGTCTTTGTACAAGTCTAATTGAAATGTAGCTTCCAGAATAAATCGTTGAAATAAAAAAAAAACCTAATTTTAAAAAATAATTATGAAAGGAACAAAGGAGCACTTATATTCAAAAAAAAAAAACCCAAAATAACAGTTGTATGCACAGTATGAGACGTTAACTTTAATCAGGATTAATAAGATATAATAATGCCAATAATGAACTAACGACTAACAGTGATTTTAAAAATCAATTTGGCAAAATCAAGAAGGCCAGAAGACACTGTACATTAGCAAATAAATCTGCAACAATACAAAAATGTTCAAATGAAAATCCACAAAACATAGAACATCCAAAAAGCTCTCTCAATTGCATCAAAAGTTTCAAGCATGAAAACATATCAGCATTTGAGTACTGAAAGATGAAAACAATCTGTATGAAAATATTTAGAATCTTCCTACACCTTAACTTATACCACAAATTGCATCACTTCAGCCCAACAAAACAAAAATAAAACACTAGAAGAAATCAAATTCAAGATAGTTATCACCACCCTTTTGCATTGCATTTTGCTTAGCTTTCCCGCTTGTCGACGAGGTCGGCACCGGGGACTTATCAAGCTCAACATGTTTAGGAATCTCCGGCGGAGTTGCGCACCGGATCAAGGCCCAGTTCACTCCTTCAAAGAATGCATGCTGCTTTATTTCGGTTGCGCCGCGCTTGTATGCAAGCCTCTGCTGTGGTTCTTTGATAAGTAATCCTCTTATTAAGTCCCTCGCCGCAAAGCTCACAATGGGAGACTCAGGGAATCGCAATGGCTGACCGACAACATTGAACAATGTAGCTCTGTTACCTGATCCCTTAAATGGAGTCTTGCCGAACAAAAGCTCATACAAGAAGATACCGAAGGTCCACCAATCGACAGCGCTGCCGTGGCCTTCTCCTTTGATGATCTCAGGGGCTAAATATTCATGAGTGCCAACAAATGACATCGAACGGGCATCCGTTGGCTCTGCAATGAGCTCCGGCAATGGACTAACCTGGTTTACTACCTCCGGCTTTTGTTTCCGGTCTTTCTTCGACTTAGAGGAGAAGAACCGAGGCGAGAAACATGTGGTAGGAGCCACACATGATGGTTGAATGCAAGAAGGTTGAATGCAAGATGGCTGAACACAATATGCAGGGTTCTTCCTGAGAGAATCGGCTTCCGAGTTAGAGGACTTGATGAGAGTTGGGCTTACATCGCAGCGAAGAGAGAGGTCGAAGTCTGAGAGCATAATGTGGCCATCATCTCTCACAAGTACATTCTCCGGCTTGAGGTCTCGGTAGATGATGCCGAGCATATGCAGATACTCTAATGCTAGTAGAACCTCTGCCACATAAAACCTGCATTTAAAAAGGATAGGAAAACTATATTAATCATATACAAATATGAACATTTCATAGAAATATCAGCATTTGATCATCATTAGCTGCAACCAATAAAAATTTCAGTAAATCTAGTAGAGAAGTCATACTTTACAGCTTGTTCTGAGAAATACTTCCCAGGTTGCCTCTGCCGGAGTGAGTGGAGATCTCCGCCGGGGCAAAATTCCATGACCAAACACGAGAATTTATCGGTCTCAAAGTGAGTGTATAATGTTGGCAGAAATGGGTGGTCCAAAGACTGCAAAATTTCCCTTTCAGTCTGTGCTCTGAGTAGCTTCTTTCGACCTGCTAAAGATCCCTTGTCCATAACCTTCATTGCAAAATAAGCCTTTGTTCCACTCAATTCCGACAGATAAACACTACCGATATCACCACAGCCCAACCTTCTGAGCAACCTGAAATGGTTTAATCCCAAGACTCCATCTTTGGTTCGAATTGTTTGAATAGCTTCCCATCTAGAATCATTCGCCTTGTGAGGCCGGTTTATACTGCTACTCAAGCTGCTACAAGTGCTCTCATCACTGACATCGCTGCTTGTGCTAGCCCGGCATAAGCTACTCTTTCCACTCTCGACGAGGTCGGCTCTATCAGTGGTTTTTCTCAAACTGCTAGTTCCATCGCTTGCTTTAGCCAATGCCGAGCTATCTTTGACGGTGTCTTGCTCCAAGAGTTTCTTTCCTTGGTCTGTATGTTCCTCAAAGCTCAGAGTTCCGTCGGATGATGAATGCAGAGAATTAGTAGTATTAGGTTCTGATGAACTTGAATCAGGAGCTTGCAAATGTAAAGGCTTGCCATCAGTTGCCGATAAAACTTGGTTATCAGGTTGCCTGAGCTGTTGTTCAGATAAAGACTTCGAGGCTGTCTTCGAAGCCATTGAAATGGACTATCAACACCTCTCTATCAGATTTAAACCAACAATGACAGCACCAAATGCATCCCCATCACCTGAAGAAATACTGAAAATTCAAATCAAACCATAAGAACACACAAACTGAATATCTAGCACAAAGGTGATGCTGAAATGCAATTCAGTGCAAGGGCAATGATGATGATGAGAAAGATAAATACAAGGGCAATGACATACTGAAAATGAATCAGTAAAGCACAGGGTGTGTAGTCAAACAATAAATCAATAATGAATGGTGAATATCTTTATGCCAGAGGGCTGTCAAAGAAGCATAAACCAGTTGATAAGATCAGATATTGAGAGATGAAGACAATATTCCACTTGCAAGATAGAACAGGAAGCAATACAAGCACAATAGATTGAAAGATGCAAACCAGGAAAAAGTACTTTACAAAGAGCTCTTCCTTTCCAGGAAACCCCAAAACACATAAACAAGAAGAAGAACAACAAACATGTGAAAACCATGAATCTAACCTGAGGATCATACTGGCATCATAAAAAATGCAAACTTTCCCAAATAAAACATCACAAAACGCAGAAAAAGAACAGAAAAAGGTCTCCTTTTTACAGCTCAAAATTCATTCAGACCATGAGCAAAGGATGCATCTTACATGAAATTCCAAACCAGATCTTAAGAAAACACAACAGCAAGACTCACCACAGATCCAACCAGCTCATAAAACCAAACATCCAGATGCAAAAAGAGCCAGGATTTACAAAAAGAAAAAGGCAACCAGCACTTATCATGCCAATTAGAACCAAGCAATAAAGTGAGTGAAGAACACAACTCAAAAACATACCTTGAGCCCAAAGACCAAACCTTTAGGCCTCCCTCTGATGGCAAAACAGCTCTGCAAACTCAATATCCACAGACAATGAAAAAGAGAGAGAAAAAGAGAGAGAACTCCAAACTCCAAAGTGCAAGGCTTGAGAGTGTTAATACTTAAAAATTATATACGGATATGAGGGTGCATTTTAGTAATGCATGTAAAGAAGAGGTGGGTGGTCAAAGCCATGGCTAAGCTTTCCCCATTCCAATTATTTCACTATTATCTTTTTGTCCCCTCCACTCCAATAACTCTGAAACACACCAAACAACTTGGTAATCTCTTCTTTTTAATTCTAACTTTTTTTTTTTTTTTACTTGAATCAATGCTCTTTCAAATTTATGTCACATTTCCCCACATATTCTCTATATATTTATTATTTACAAGCAACCCCTACTTAGCAATTGCCATCCTCCTCCATGCTTGCAGTTTCTTTCTTCACTCATCCCTGTACTAATATACTATTTTTTTATATTTTTCATAGCTAGTAGTATTTCAGTAAAAACTCAGAGAGTTGCTTAACCCAATGCTATAATAAGATGCCATTGCATTCATAGCTTTTGTTGGAGAAGATGCTCTTCTACATGAATATTACTGTCCATGAGGGAATCAATGGCCTTGTCGGAGTTTGCTGCCACACACCCGACACCCATTTTGAGCCTCTCTTTCTCTCTGTGAATATATATATGTTGCAGTGTAAAATTATAAATGAGATGGTACTTGGTCTGTTTAACATGTGACATGAAAGTATCTTTACAGTTAGTAGTACTGAACTGAAGGAGTTTTGGTCCTTTGGATTGTTTTTATAGAGTTTTGATAATATATAATTAGCAGTACAAATGTGGTATTATTAGGATTATATTTACAAACAAATTAATGGGAGAGAAATAGAATGGTTGTTTATATAATACCATTTTATTTTATTATTATTATTATTATATATATATATATATATATAATCACTTTCATGTTATATGCCAAAACTGTGAAATGTCTCACAGAAGACATGATGTGAAAGAGAAGCAGATGATGAGAAAGAAAGGTTTATTGTTTTGGTTGACTGAAGTAATGGAATATTCTCAGAGCTTTTATTCTATTCATTTTTTTTTTATTGCCTTGTTTTGTATTTTAATTTTTATTACTTTTATTATGAGTGTGATAACTTTTTAGCTCAATCTTGTCATCTTCTGTTTATCCTCGAGCAATGAAATAATATTATTTTTTTAATAAAATAAATAAATCATAAATACTTTAAAACCGAAATTAGAGGTAGAAAAAAAATATTAAAATAAAAATGCAAAAAACAAAAAAGATTGAATATGAGAAATCAAACAAAACATATATCAGAGTTTACCTACATAAAAAAAAAATCCGAAAGCAGAAAAAAATAAACTCTTAGAAATAGAGAAAGTCTCCTCTTAGGACGTCAGCAAATCAAGATGTACTTCCTAAAATAAAAAAAAAATTATCAAATTAAAATAAATAAACAAATACATAAAGCTTCCTCGTGTTAAACAAAATATTTTGAATATTTTCTATCTCAATGTATTGTTGTTGATTTTATTTCATGAGATATTTATGCTTACATTGATTTTATTTCATGAGATATTTATGCAATAGATAACGAAAAAAACTATATACAATTTTCAAAATTCAGAAATTATTTATATATAAAAAGAGAGAGAGAAAAAGTTAGACAGAAAGAGAGGGGGGGGTCCAAACTGACATAAGCCTTTAACTAATGATAGTGGCCATTCATCAATGTTGTCTGTGAATGCAGAGCCATTAATTTCCAATGTTTGGATAATGCTTGGAATGTTGTGAAAATGATGATAACTGAGAAACCTCATCAAAAGTATATTCTTAGCATATCCTTAATCAAACCAGATAATTAACTTCACACCTTCATTTTTTTTTTTTCTCAATCAATCATAAAGTTTATTATGTCTGCATTTCTGATTAAACTTTTGGATAAGCTCATATTGATTTGATTCATTTCTATGCCAAAGTTGAGTACAGATGGAACTCTGAAAATTTAAGTCACATTCCAAAGCACTAAATCATAAGTAACAATAATAATAATAATGAAAGCAAACATATGCATTATTTATGTCTGCATTTCTGATGAAACTTTTGCATGAATTCTTATTGATTTGATTCAATTTGATGCTGAAGTGGTGTACAGATGGAACTCTGGGAACTTTGAGGTCACCTTCAAAAGCACCAATCATCAGTAATAATCCAAGAAACATTTCTGAAACATTTGTATGAATTTTCATTTGATAGGATTCTATTCCTGTGAATTGGACCACCATGTAAATCCTAAATCATGAGTCACCTTTGTTCAGAAAAACAGAGAGACCAACATATTTTGTTATCAATTTATGTACTGAGTTTTGGGTTTCATATGACTTTCCTTAGAAAGTCATATAATTAGTCCAGCGCACCATCAATCTCACTTTCTCATACATGACCACTCAACAACTATTGTCCCTTTTTTTTTAAATATATATATATATATATATATATATATTCTCATTTCTTTCTAGTTATTTTTTCTAGTTATTTTTTTTTTTAATGTGTAACCTGTTGATTTTGTAATGACATACATGTCTTTTTGTTAAAGGATTCAAGAGGATTAAGTTGTGTTTGAAGAGAGAATAAAAGCTACTTATCTTATTTCTTAGTCTAATTGTTTTAATCTTGGTTTTGTTTTAGAATAAACAAATGCTCTATGTTGGCATTTTTTGACCAAAACTTTTTTTTATTAAACAGTAAAAAAAAATCGTGTTTAAAACAGTTTTATTACATCTGTCTTTAATTTTTTATTCAAAAAAAGGAAACAAAACTCAGAGAAATAGTTTATTTTAAAAGAAAATAACATAGTCCTATACTCATATTGTTTTATTTTTATGAGAGCAAGATGAGCGTTAAAAAAAAAAAAATAATAATAATAAAATAAAGAATAGAGAAACTGGCTTTTTTTATATTGTTATTTCAAAAATACATTAATTTTAGTGAGAATATATCCATGTCATAGAAGGACTAAAATGTCATTACAAATTTTATGATGGGCATATATGTCAAGAAATAAAGAAAACTGTCACTTTTTTTTTTATCAAATGTAGAAGCTCCTGTTATTTTGGCTTTATGACGTGGTTAGACAAGGATTGGGTCAAAAAAATTAGGTTTAAAACCATGATTAGGAGACAATTCTGGTCCACTAAAAACAAAACATGATCTTTCTAAGCACATGCATCCCCTTCAAAGGGCATCTCTTTTAAAAATAAATAAATAAATAAAATTTAATA
Source organism: Dioscorea cayenensis subsp. rotundata (assembly GCF_009730915.1). Lineage (NCBI taxonomy): Eukaryota > Viridiplantae > Streptophyta > Magnoliopsida > Dioscoreales > Dioscoreaceae > Dioscorea > Dioscorea cayenensis. Next base: position 7,623,951 of record NC_052478.1, read on the forward strand.
TTTCTTCTGAAAAATTGAAAAATCAAGTGGCCGAAACGGTTAGAGATGACCAAAAGACCTCTATTATTTAGGGTTCAAAACATGTTGGATGTAATAGTACCAAAAAGATTCATAGGAGCGAATTTGTAATCTAATCTTATGTAAATATGTGTATCCCTAATTAGTGACTTATCTATTATATATATATATAATTCGCACAAGTCGAATATTTGGTGATATATATGCATAAAGAATGGAATTTTATTGTTGAAGAGCTTGCTAAGAAGGGTCTATCCAGAAAGAAACCATTAGCTTTGAACAAGATAAGAAGTATATGGGTTATTGATTTTTATGCCTCCCTAAATTGCTATGTAGCTCTATTAAATATATCTCTATGTTTTTGTCCTTCAAAAATTTCTAGCTTTTTATATATAAATCCCTTACAATAATATAAGAAAGAAGTTTTTGTTGTCTTTTATAAGATAAAATATGACAAGCGTATTTTAAGAACATACGCAGATTTAAAACAAGCTCAATAAACATATATGCCTTCATTTTTTATGAGTTTTAGAAATGTTATCTCAAATCTTCTCCAAAATAAATATCTTATGTAAAAGACTAGGTACTAACAAGTCAAAAGATTATTGATTTTTTATCGTCTTCTTCATATGACTTATTTTTATTATGTATTTTTCTAAAGAAAATTATTTTATCAGATTCATCTCATCTCATTTCAGATTAAGTTCATCATTTTATCTTATAAGAACTATTTCTCCTGTATACACACACATTATATGCATTATGCACCACCTGTGTATTTTTGTAAAATTTAAAAAACAAAATCTACTCATTTTGTTTATGATTGATTGTTTTCATTGTGATCTCGCAAAATTAAGTTTAACCCGGCTATCTGCAGTCATTCATAACAATAAAATGATTGTGTTGAGTTTATTTAGCCTTTTTTTAAATAAAAAACAGTAGCCATCTTAAATAATTAGAACAATAATTTATTATTATTGTAATATTAAAATAATATAACATAAGAGTGCAAAGAAAAGACGCAAAAGTTCAAATCCCTCTTTTATAGTATTTTTTTTTATTGTTTATGCACTATAAATTTGGACCCATAAACTATATTCATTAGTACTATTTATTGAATTTTGATGTGAATCCGGTATAAAAAAAACAATAGTTTCATCATTCTAAAATTACGTAATAGGGGTTTTTTATAAGGTTCATAAACCATCATAACTACTACACTTCTATACATATTTTTTTAACAATCCCTTAAAACAGAGGTGCTTGTTCTCTATTTATAAAAAAAATAATTAAATAATTAAATATTAATTATAATCTAGTATATATATATATATATATAATTAAAATTAAAACAAAAATGGAAGTGATAATGATAAAAGGTGGTTGTGGGTTGCATAATGGAAAAAGCTCTGATAGATTGGTTGCGGAGTCACAACTAGGCAAACTTTTTTTTTTTTTTATCCCAAAAGAATAAATGGCTACCATGGTTGGTCCAGACCTAACCATTCCCCTCTATGATACTTACATATTATCCATTGTTTAAATTAATTTATCTAAATTTAAATTATAAATAAAATACAAATAATATTTCAGTTTATCAGCATGAGATCTAATTTATTATAATGAAAATTATAAATTGTTAGGTGTTATTTATATGCTTAAAAATAATAATAATTTGTCACCATCATTTGAATAAGCATGTTGGGCTTTGATGTATAAGGCTCAAGAAGCACACGTTGCATTAAATGGCTTTCCGCCAAGATTTATTATCAAACCAATTTTTTCCCCTTTTTATTTATTTATTTATTTATTTATTTATTTATTTATTAAAGAGATTCCTGGACATACACACAGGTGACAGACCAAACCGACAGCAACCTGAAAGGAAATTAATTAATGTATAAATGTTAATAAATTCGATCTCAGGGTTTTTTTTTTAATTTTTAATTTTTTTGGTTTTCAAATATCTAACTGACAATATCTTTATTTGTGGCTCAGTTTTGTATAAATTAAAAATATTATTATATACATGTAGTGTTTGCTGTATAGAATAATTCATGAGTTCTTATAAATATATATATATATAATACTCGGAATTTACAGTGGTATATATGCAAAACAAAAAACACAAGAAGTTAATTATTTTTAACATTCTCATCTTAAACACAGTCATCACAAATTTCACAAATTTCATGAAATCACTGAAAAGCCATAAGATCATTTCACAGTGCATCAAAAACAAAGACTATCTTTGCAGAAATTCATAAATGTTCAAGTATTTGCAGCAAGAAAACATGCAAATTAAAATAACATAATAAAGAAACAAATAATGCAAACCTTCATATGGCTGCATTTTCATCCTACATTCCATTTTGCAGCAAGAATTTGTTTTCGAGATTGCTGTAAAGCTGCGAAGAATACGATTTCTTCGAACATAAAGAAATTTCTGCAGAAATATGTATCATTCAAATGCATTGCTCACTGATTACAGGCTAAAAAAGACACAAATCATAAATTTTATCCACAAGAAGAAAGTAATTCTGTGTAAACAATGAAAGAATGTTTTCGCATCGCAAACAATGCTAATACAAAGACATTTCTAGATAAATAGTTGAAACAATATCCACTTTTTGTGTTCAAGGAAGTGCAGCAGTGTTGGTAAGTGTTGCATGTATGCAGCATTTAAGTCAGATACAAAGGGACTTTCCTCACCTCCAAATCATGTGTGAGACTACACTAAGAACAACTTCACCAATGCCCCGGCAGCCCATTCTCGTCAACAAAGGATGTAAGTCATCGTAAAATAATTTGGAGAAAGCAATGTTGATTATAATCTTTAGCTGTTCATAGGACAACTAGGAAATGCATTGCGAGACAATTGTTTCTCCAGCATGCTTGTGTTTTGGAACATCAATAATGGGAGGGCCTCTGAATACTGCTTTAGCTGCTCACAGAGAAGGTTTGATCACATAAAAGTAAAAACTACTCAAAACAGGTTACATAACTCTGGGTTACGTAATTATGTGTTGTTTTTCTTTTTCCTACTTTATAACAAGGCAAGAGAAGTGAAAACAAAAGAAACAGACAACTGGGATGTGTTTACCTGCTCTTCTTCCATTTTTGTATAGCCAAGTTTGTCTAAGAACAATGGAAGTTCATCTTCAGCTGCAGGAAGCATCACAGTTTCCACACCCAAAGAACGCAAAAGCTCCTCTATCAAAAGCAGAAGAGTTTTGCAATATCCCTGTGAAATCATGTGAGTGAGTTTGATTGTAATTTCTAATAAAATATACTAACTGTTAGTAAGAATTTAAAGAACTCAATTGTAATGATATAATTTCTTTGAAGGAAAGATTCTCTAAACATCATCGTCCCAAAACACAGTTCAAATTTTGTTCAATTCCAATAATCAATTATTATTCCTGATCTCAAGCCAAATTAGCAGATTAAATGATTACATAGACATATGAATACTTTACCTTCCCTCGGCTTTTATGATGAGTGGCAATCAAAGGAACTTCAGCAGCGTCCTTACCAAATACTCTGAAAACTGCAGCAGATACAGCTACTGACCTGCATTTATAAAAAAAAAAAAACTGCATTTAGCTTATCTACTGGAGTAATGGCCATGTCTAGTATCTGTGATTGCATTTCGGATTTATACACTTAGTATTGTCACATAGGGGTGTCATACAAAATTCATATCCATTATACTCAGCAAAGTCAAACAACATGCAGACAAATATCTAAAACCTATGTCTAAATATTAATATATAGACAGTAATGGTACTCAATCCATTGTGAACCCGGATCACTAGCTGATAACCTCTTGAAGAAAAAAACTGGTTTTCTGGCATTTGGAAAAAAAAACAAAAACAAAACTTCAAATGTATAGTAGAGTGGAAAGCAGGGGATCATACTTCACCATTAGAACTGCACAATGCATCCCCTCAAAATCTTGATCAACAATCTCTCGACTGCAAAATAGTTTCAGTAAACCCCACAAAGTCTAACAAGTCTTCTGCAAATAGAATGCCAAGTAAGAAGCAGCTGAAAAGATACCTGTAAACCATAGCTGGTATGATATCATTGCCTCTTTCAACTATAGGACCAAATTCATCCTGGAAAGTAAGAAAAAATTAGAATAAACCAGAAATCAAACTCCTAATTATGCAACCTAGAAATAAAAAGAATTTTCTTGTTAAAACGGAGCAGGTTTGAAATGCTGCATTAAGAGGAAAAAAAAGGAAATATATTTTTGAACTACAAAAAAACATATAAACTATATAAGCAATTCTATTATGCTCTAGTCTTTTCCTGTCTTGCAGTTCTTTTTTTATTTTTATTTTTATTTTTATTCTTATTCTTACGTAATAAAGTTCTCAATGCTAGATCATTCTCCACAGAGAAATTTCTTCCAAAACATCACAAAATTAGACAAATCTCCTTTTCCTGCTAATAGATATAGTTTTAAAACAAGATCCTGAGCCAGGTTACAAGAAACTAGCCGGAGATCCATATCAGAAGATAAGTTTGGCCAATCAGAACTTTGAAAAGACAAAATAGAGGCTTCAGATAAGAACTCACTTCAAAGATAGAAATAGCCTTGACAAATAGTTTTTCTGAAACAGGAATGTGCTGCCCATTTAGAAGTTGCCACTGTACTTCATCTCTGGTTTCATTAGCTAACCCAATATCTCTGGTTTTACTTTTCATCATAGTTATTAGTGACCAGGGAACAGCCAACGGTCCTTTAAGCACAAATCTTTCCAAGGCGACATGGATTCTATCACATTCTGCAGAGCAAAACCACTTGCTCAAAGGGATGTCCTGCATGAAGACAACATTTTCAAACTTATGCACTTCATGTGAATCACACTTGTTAAAAATGTGTCTTGACTGTTACCTTTAAATCACAAAATCGTTGTTTTTTCAAACAACCAACATGGTACTCCTTCACACACTGAGGCAAATTATGTATAAGCCAATGTTCAACAAAAACATAAAAATTTAAATGGATGTGTCAGGAAAAAAGCATACTTGGTAACAGAACAGAACTGTTTCTGCACTGAAATTATCTTGACAGGAAGAGAATCCCCTGCATTTTCCACCCCACAGGAGACCAATTTAATAAGAGGTGAGAGAACAAAATGGATTCAGCATAACAAAACATAAGAATGCCTCAGGAAATAGATAACAAAAACCATACTTGCAAAAGGCACAACCACCAAGGAAATTTGTTGGTGCTTTAAGGATGCGTTTTGAATGAACAGAAAGAGGTTGAGTAGCACATGAGGCTGTAACTGTAGATGTTGTTTCAGAAAAGCTTTCTGTGCAGTATGGACAACGCCATTCGCCCTCAGGAAGGCATTGTATGTCCAAACAAACTGCAAATCAACCGTCAAATGATGAGCCAGAAAAAAGGGAAAATATTTTATAACCTATAAAATAAGAGTAGTTCAGGAGATGAAAAGCTTCTCCCAGAGCTTACACACTTCTTGTTATATTTACAATATGCATAATTCATTGTTCAAGTTCCATTTTTCTTAAAAATTTTAAACCACGTAAGAAAGTTGTCGACAAAAAACAGAATCTGAGAAGTACCAACATACACTCATTGAAATAAACTATTAGAAAAAAATGTCCACATCATGCATTTGTTGTTGAACATCGAGAAAAATGTAAACTAATAGACCAATTGATATAACGCCACCAAATAAAGAATTGGTCAGATTAGAAATGAAATGCCACAATGATATCAGAGACGTTGAGCTGAAGGAATAAAAGAATTAATTCCTTTGAAGCCCAATATCATTTTAGATAGAAATGTTCACCTGTGTGGAAGGCTTTTGGGCATGCATCACAAGGAATCAGTTCTCCACCATCTCCACATATCGCACACTTTTCTTCACTTAACATCGTAGTCAAGTTTTGACCACCTGACAGGATAATTGATAGCTCATGAAGTGATAAGTCCATAATAGGAGTGTATATGTTATGATAGCTGCGAACAAAATAAAAAATGCACAAAGTTGTCAGAAACACAAAACTTAAGCTGCAATGTAAATAATAAATTAATACTATATCATTGATTGAAAAGAAAGAGGAATTTAAAAGATTTCTTACGGTTGACGCCTTCCAGAAAATCCAGCATGGGCTTCAAACTGTGAAGGACTAACCTGATACCATGAAATCATATCAACGTCTGAGTTTAGGTATAGCCATGCACATGTATTTTAGTTATCAAGTCTCACTACCTTGCTGTTACAGCAACTACACAGTATACCATTTTGAAGTTTTTTACCTCTCAGGATTGTCTGCAAATGAAAGAAATATCATCAAAGGAAAATGCAAGGTTAGAAAGAAATGCAGCTAACTGTAAATATAAATCAATCATACCTGTCCCTTTGAGCGGTAATCCAATTCAGATCCATCTGCTAGACCACTTTCCATGAAAACTAATCCATGCAAATCATTATACCTGAAGAGAAAAAGGAAAACCATCACCACTGAAGGCTTCTCTGAGAAAGTGAAGAATGAGAAAAGGAGGTGAAAAAAATAAGTAAATACCTTTTCTTTGAAAAACCTTGAGCAAAATTAGTTTCCCCTGTAGGACAAAGAGTGGATTCAGGAATGTTGTGAACATTCTGTGATAATGGCAACCTGGAATTAGATGAAAGGTAATAACATCAAAGAATACACTAAGATTAGAGAGAGCATTCAGAAAATTATGCAGAAACTAAGTAACCAAAATGTTCAAGATTCAAGTAGAAAGGTTCGCTAAAATAAATTTTCTAATCCTCTTCCAAACCGGAAAGCAGAATAATGGATGGCTAACCTTTCTGTTATTTCTGACCTTTCCATGTCCGAATGATTCTGTTTTACAGGTGAATTAGCGTTGGGGATTCTGGAATCTGAAGCTGTACTGGCCTTTGTAGCAGGCATTGTGAAATTGAGTTCCTCACCACTCGAGGCTGCAACAGCATTGCATTCCGTAGGCAGCCCTGAAGAACTGAATTAAACTAAGGTCAACTATATCTGTATCTATTTGCTTTGTGAATTTTAAAGTTACAATATTGAAAAGAGTAAAAGGATTAGGAGATAAGAAAAGATCCCGAACTAACCACCTTGTGTTGTTGATCATATTCGGATAATCCGGTAGGTCATATGAAATGTCCCCGAAGTTATTTGAAGGAGGCCACTCCTTTCCTTCTATGTCATGAAACATAAGGCTACATTCTTCATTGAGATCAAAAGGTATGGAAACTCTCTCTTCCATATTAGGCACTTGGGAACTGGATTTATGTTGAAATTAATTAAAAATCTTTACAATGTCCAAAATTTATATCTAAAATGACTGCAATTATACAAGAAGAGATGTCTGCTAACCTTCTCTGCTCTTTGATCATAATTGGATAATCCTGCTCACTGTGTAAAAGTTGTTCAATGAAATTTGGAAAGGAAGAGCGGTCGTTGTCTCCTATGCTATGCACCACATGGCTGAATTCAACATCAAGATTCAAAGGTAGAGAAACTTTATCTTTCATAGTTGGGACTAAGAAGCTTGATTAAGTTGAAAAGGAGGAAAGTCAAAGATAATTTCCTATATATACATGTACACAAATCAGGATTCAACAAAATGGCGCAGATAATAGGTAAGCCTTGTCACCTGCTAAATAACAGCATGTGCTTTATTAAATTTAGTTACAAAAATTCCTATGAATAATATGGTTTTTCATCACAAATTCAAAATTATTTGGATGGAGAGCAGTAGGCGAGGTGGCAACAGATGATGTGTAACAGAACTCACATGCAAACAAGGTTGGTATTAAATAATATTCAAAAGAAATGTCCGTCCTATAAGCAAAAAAATAGACAAAGAAGAGCATACCTTTGAACTAAGCCAGACCCAAGATGGGAACTTGAATGATTCTGATTGTTTTCCTTCCTTTTTAGGCCAGAACTTTGTGTTTGGGGGCCTATTGCTTGAGCTTCTTATGAGTAAAAGGAATACACAGAGCAAGTGAGAGAGCAAAAGGTCTTCAAAAATACTACACATCACTACAGAGGAGATAAAATGGTATACTTCACCTCTCCATGCCTCGTAGCATTCTGCATTTGGAGGATGGCCAATCATTCTCTCAAGCACTCCACATACTGAGTCAAGTGGAAGATTGTGCACTTTTTTAACCAGGCCATAGATACTTATCCCACAGTCCAAGAATATGTGATCATTCTGATTTTTTGTAGCAGCCCCTGCATGTCTTTCAAACTCTAGAGCAGATAGCACCTGATATCAATCACAAGAACCCTAGAAAAGTTTAGGTTACAAGGATAGTTAAAAAAATTCATGTAGAAGATTCAGCTTAAAGAAAGAAAAACTGAACTCACCTCAGTATAATTACATGATGAACAACCACATTGATACCCAAGACCTTTAACATATCCATGAAGCTCCACCTAGTAATGACAGTAACAAAGAGAAGCCAATGCATGAGAAGACGATGCATTAGCTAAGAAGCAGTTTTTGAAGAGAAAGAGAAGGGTTTTACATTTCCTTTCTTGTAGATGTACTTGACTGGCATCCCCTCAAGCAAGCCAGTAGATAGCAAGCTTTTGACATTACGAATGAAGACCATTGAAGACACATTATTGTAACTCTTCCATTCCTTCTTGTTACTTGGCAAGAAATCCTCCTGACACTTCTCAAGGATCTCTGCTTGCACCTTCTCGAATCCAGTCCCCGAAGGGGCCACATTCATCTCAAATTCTTGATGGGAAAAGCCATTTGGGCCGTATCCTTGATTATCTGATTTCTGGATTGGATTGCCATCATTGTTGGAGGATGGCAGCTCGAAAACCAAACCATCAGTGTGGAAGATCCCTGTAGCAGTTTCTCCATTAAGGTCCAGAGGAAAGAGATCATTGGTCTCCAAATGCATTAGAAAGCCACTATCAAAGGGTAGTGACTCTATTCCCAAGCCATTGCTTGTATCAGTCTTGCTATGAAATACTAAAGAAGAGGGGTTTTTGGTCTCCAAAGGAAGCAGCATGCTGTTAGTAGAGGGTTGTGAATCTAATCCTGGGCAATTTCTTGTATCAGTTTCTCCATAAAATACCAAAGGAGATGAAAATTTGGTCACCAACGGGACTAGCAAGTCATTATGGGAGGGTGGTGACTCTAACCCTGAGCCTTTGCTTGTATAAGTTTCGTCTCCACTAGGTCCTAAAACTGAGGGATCTTTGGTCTCTGAAGGAACTGGAAGTACATTTTTCGACACTCCTGACACTGACCACGAGCCATTTGTCGCTGGAATAGTCCTCGACGAGGCCCCTCTTCTCAGTTTCTTGCGAGGCCTCTTCAGCTCATTTCTTAATGAATAAGTTCCCAAAGCCATGTTAGCAAACAATTTTGAAACAAACAGAAAATAAGAGTAATGACGTAACCTTTACAATAACTTCAGTTACTCAACATGAAAAGCAATGCTCTAAAGTATAAAGAGACAGTTACAACTAGAGCTATATACATGGTCATATGGTTCTTCCTTTATATCAAGAATTATTATTAGCATGATTCAGTTTATGATCATGTACATTTCAGCAGAGAACTCACCTCACCAATGGTTGAATCTGGCTCATAAGATTTGGTGGAGAATTCAACTTTAAGTTGTTAATTCTGGCTCGTAAAAGGCTTGTTGTTTGCAGTGATCCTGAACAGCACAGAGCAGCAAGGGACGTTAAAGTTACCACATACAGAAGGCCTTAAGGCAAAAGGCAAAAAAAAAACCCAAGTTCTTTCAGAGAGAGGTGATTGGGTTCACCTCTCATCCAAGCACTGAATAACCCGAAATCAATGTCATGACCCGTTATATCAATCATTTCTTCATACAAAGACTTGGCAGGCACCTGTGCCAAATGTACGACAATTTGGTGAAGTGTTTTTCCATTATCCAAGAAAATATGATTGTTTTGGTGACTTGAGGTAACCCTTGCATGCTTCTCAAACTCAAGCGCAGATAATACCTGAAAAATCCAACACCATCAAAGTGGGAGGGAAAAAAAACAGCATGCCAAAGCTTAAGAAAAATTCAGAAATATGTTCTAAGATAATATCTTACTTGAGTGTAATTACATGACGAACATCCACATTGATAACCATCACCTTTTATAAATCCATGGAGGTTTACCTTGTTCCATATCAAAAAACAAAACATTATGTACAATGTGATAATTTCGAACTTTCAATAACATAAACGGGCAACAAACTTGTAGGAATAAATTTATCTTACCTTATGCTTCTTGAAGATATAATTCACAGAAAGCCCTTCTAAAAGCCCAGTCATCAGCAAATCCTTGACATTGGAAAAGTTTTTGCAGTATGACAATGTTTCCACATCATCATGTTTTACAATTCTTGATGCATTTCTTGTTCTATAAAAAGCCATTCTTAACAAACTGAACCTTTTTTCTTTATCCTCTACATCAAAATCTAGTGTCAAAAGTACGTTGGAATCAGAAGAAAAACAATGAACATGTGATTCTTAATAATGCATTGTGAATGGTATTGTGTATAGTAAAAGAGTTGAAAATCAAATGACGGCATGACCTTTCAAAGAAAAACAAAACAATCTTTACATAAAGAATGCACAGTTCAAAGAGTTTTAAAGAAGAGGAGCATACTTAAAGTCTTGGAAAGGTCTATGGCTTTCAATGCACTTCAATAAACACGAGAGAAATTTTCATCAAGAGTTTACTTGCAATTGATGATATGAGGAATGAAAAGAAGTTTTGTACTCTGTTGAGATTTTGTTAGTTTGGGTTATTAATCAATCATTTTATTTTATCCATTAAATGCTCCATTTATATATTACCTCACCCTCTCAATAAAACCTTCAACAAATGGATAGAATACAAATTAAAGCAATTAAGAAAATTTTATTTTAATTAATATCCATTCATATTATTAAAACTCTAATTTTGAACAGAACTTTTGAAACCTTTTAGTATTATATATATAACATATATATACACATATATATAAACTCAAATAAAATTTTGTTTTAAGAAATATACCAGTAATTAGGATCAAAATCGTTATCAGTTGATAAAACATGATCCATTCATTTTTAAATCATATAATATGAATTTAGTTACATTTTAGTCTCTCATAAACTATGAAATTACAAATAAGTCCCTGCCTAAGCAAGCCGGTATTGGTTTGGCTAAAGGTTTCAGCATTGGATCTTGGATCCGAATAATCCCTCAACATCTGCTAGGGTTTTGCCAGCCCTATTCACGGCTCACCGGCGGGCAGGGTTAGGGCTATTGCATCATTCTTTCTAAAATTAAATCTAAATGCAATTACTAACAAATGGATTATTTTTAGATACATAAACAAAAACAAAAAATCGAGTGAGAGAAGAAACCCTAACCTGGAGAAAAAATGCTTGGTCTTCTAATGTGGGATCATAGTCCCATCACCAGCAAGGAAGAAGCATTCTCATAACTCACAGGCCAACCTTTCATTTCCCTAAAATCAAGCAACAAATTCATGTTTAAGAAAACAAATTAATAAATTAATTACACAATAAATTGCACCAATTAATTACCTGCAGTCAGTATGGTTCAAATTTTGATTTGCATTTGAATGCGTAACATTCCATTCACATTGTAATGTTTTCCATGATTTACATTTGAATTTTACAATAGAGATTATCACTATCATGCTATTCTCTGCTTAGTAGACAACAATGCAGTAAGCTTCAGCCAGCAATGAATTAATTGTACAAGAACTTCAGATAAAATTCTACCAATAATCTCTGCAAGAACAAGTGCCATTCTTGAAGGAATGAAACCGGTTTCGATCACGAACAACAATTTGCCTGTCAGTAATCTCTGATATCAACTTGAGAGCAACATGACAATCACTGCAAACTCTAAGGTTCTTCATAATCTTAATTGTTGTTCCAGGCGGTGTATTCATCAGCCCAAACACAACTGCCAACTTCTCACTGTGCCGGTAAAGAACATGCTCCTTCTCTGCTTCATCCATGTCCAGCAGGACCACTGAACTATCAGGTACATAACCTCTGAGCTTCATTTCATGCAACAATTCATCCCATTTCTTATAAATCTCTTCAGTCTGAGGGTGCTTGCTCTCACCGGCAACGAACTCATGAGTTACATTGTTAATAGTTATAGTACTCCATCCTGGAGTTTTCTTCACACCTTGGTCCCTCATCAACCGTCGCACCTGTGCTGCTGCATCAAAATGACCAGCATCTGCATAGATGTTTGATAGCACAACATAGTAACCGTCATTTGAAGGGTCTAACTTGACAAGGTGTTTGATTGCTTCCTCCCCCATTTTGATGTCCTTGTGCACTCTTGCACCTCCAAGCAAAGCTCCCCACACTACACCATTAGGCTCTACCGGCATTTTTCTGATGAACTCATGAGCTTCTTCAAGCAACCCAGCACGGCTAAGGAGGTCCACCATACATCCATAATGTTCGATCTCAGGAACTAAGCCATAGTCCTCAATCATGCTAGTGAAAAACCGACGCCCTTCATCTAACAGTCCCATATGGCTACAAGCATGCAGGAGACCAACAAAGGTGACACTGTTAGGCCTGATACCAGTCTCATCCATCTTAGCAAATAGTTCCAAAGCCTCCTCACCCTGCCCATGCATTGCATGGCCACCAATCATTGCCGACCATGAAACCACAGTCCTCTCAGTCATTCCATCAAACACATTCCTTGCAATGTCAACACATCCACATTTGATGTACATGTCAATCAAAGTGTTGCAAACTCGAACATTCTTCAAAAACCCACAACTTTCTGCATACTTGCAGAGTCTTTCTCCAAGATCCAATGCACCAAGATCAGCACAAGCAGCAAGCACTGCAACAACAGTAACTTCATTGGGTTGACACCCGGCATTCTCCATCTCTTGAAACAACTGAATTGCTTCCTTAGGTTGTCCACATTGCACGTACCCAGCAATCAACGCCGTCCAAGACCGAACACTCCTCTCAGGCATTACCTCAAACAGCTCGCGGGCAATCTCCATCACACCAAGCTTCGTATACTGCGTGATGAGAATGTTCCAAGTAACGACATCTCTCAGCGGCATTGTCTCAAACATTCGTCGTGCATCTATCATTGATTCGCAGCGGCAATACATATGAAGCAGAGTGTTGAGAAGAAAAACGTCAACTTGGAAACCGAGCTTCTCAATGAGAGCGTGCACAGCCATGCCGAGGGAGAGGGAGGAGGTGCGCGAGCAGGCCTTGAGAGTGAAGGAACAAGTGAACGTGTCGGGGAGGATGTCAGCGAAGCGGAGGCGAGAAAAGAGGAGGAGCGCGTCGGAGGGTGAGAAGGAAGACAAGGCATTGAGGCAGGAGTTCCAAAGAATGAGTTCAGGGGTTGTGGAGGAGTAGCAATGGCGGAAGAGGGAGCGAGCATAGGAGAAGGAGGCGGCGTCCGAGACACCGCAGAGGGAGGCAACGTCAGAGAGGGAGACAGCGGAGGAGAGAGGAATTCCGGCTTTGAGGAGGTGAGCGTGGAGTTGTTTAAGCTGGGAGGGGCTCGCCGGCGAGGAGGCGGAGGAGCTCCGGTGATGGGGTTGAACGGTGAGAGGGAGTGAGAGAGTGAAGGAACTCATCGCCTCTAGTTCATTCGTTTGATCTTTTTAACAGTTTGAATTAATAATAAAAGAAGTTTTTACTTTTTAATCCCCAATAATATCAGAAATATTTTTCCGGTCCTCGTCTTGGTTGAATTACTCATCAGTCCTCTTTTACTCTGGAGCACGGATTAATTTGTCATCGATCCATCACCAGCAACTAAATTACTCGATTAAATGTTTTACAAATATATAAAATAATCTAGGAACAATATTGTTATCACAGGTTTTAGAGAGAAAAAAATGCAATTAAATAAATTTTACAGGGGTCTATTTGTCAAAAAAACATTGTCATACAAAACAAGCTTTCTCACAATACAATTGAGCACAGTGATTTAATAATGAGGAATTAAAAAAAGGCTAGCAAATTGAAAACAATAAAATTATACATCATCTTGAAATACTTCAGCACTTAATAAGCTCAAGAACGTGGATATATAGCTCTGATAAACTTTCACTAAATGCATTGTCAAAAACAGCTTGCATGCTTCAAAGCTATATAAAGCTTCACAAGACAAGCAGCTCTTCTTCAGCCTGAGAGCTCAAGGCAATGTCTTCCACACAGAAAACTCTCTATCTGTTTAGGTGCCTTGTTTCTTTGCTTTCTTATTCCTCAAAGCTTCCCTTTTCTTCTCTCTGCAAATATCAAACAAAAACAAATGAGCAAAATCTTAAGTAAATGCTTTTAACAACTTGGTAATTGTTGCATTGTGATGTGAACAATATGCATCTCTGTGCATTGGTAAAGCAATTGATAGTTCTGAAGTTTCACCTCAATTGGGAGATCTCCTCTCTAGGTGGAGGCTTCCTTTTCTTCCTCTTCTCTCTGGCTGTTCCATTATCTGTCTTATTGGAAACTCCATTTTCTTTTACTGCTCCATCTTTTTGTGGTTTGGGATGTTTCGCCTTGAATTTCTTTTTCTTCCTCAAGCCAGATGTAGGTTGGCTTGCTTTTGTGGTATCTTTGGTTGGAACATCTTCAGTTTTTTTGTCATCTGGAACATCTTCGACATCATCTGTTCCAGCAGCTTGTTCCATCTTTTCTGATGGTTTTAGTGGTTCAGTTGCTTTTTTGGAATTGCTCATCTTCTTCAACTGCAATGGGTGATCATATGGATAAGAAACATTTATTTCGTTAACCAAGGTGTTGATATGTATAATTGCTGCCACTTTGATCAAGTTCACAAACAAATTGAAATTTCCAAGTATACCAAGTGCAAAATTTCGAAGATCTTCCAGCATTCACTCATGCCACTCATTTCTTCAGTGAATTAAATGATACCATGGGCATGCAGCAGAGGCATAGGCAGACACATGCGAAACAAGGAAAAATCCAGGTACAGGAATGCAGGGGATAACTAAATGCATTCATAGAAATTCACATGTTAAATTGCCGCTACAGTATGTAATGCAGGAATATAAGGTATACAACCTCAGTTAGATTGCAGGCATATACAACCTCAGTTAGATTGCAGGCATAGTCAACTTAAGTCTAACTAGCACTTATGTGAACGAATATGTTTATAAATGTCAGTGAAAATTGGGCAAGTATTATGACGCATATCAAACAATGATGATGGAAGCAAGTTGATTAAACAAATCTATGCCTGTTGGTCTGCTCCAATGCAATTTATATAGAGAATGGTGGCAACTCTATGCCTTCAACAAGATCAACTTGAGACAAGAATAAAGGAAGAGACAAATGGGAACCGCACATGCTATCACTACTTTTTCACTTGACACAGTAAAGAATCAGTAATACAGCAATATGCATGATTCACACTTCCCATGGTTTCTTCCTATTCGACTAATGGTAACACAGAGAGAGAGAGAGAGAGAGAGAGAGAGAGAGAGGCTGTTTGACAATGACTTGAATATGAATACCTCAATACTAATGGTAACAGATAGAGACCTATTAATGAGCGACTTGTATATAAATAACTCACTAAAACCTGTCGCCCAGATTCACCAAGCAGAGTTTTGAATACCATACCTTATCAAGAATGTGTCTAGCGCAAAAAAGTACAAAAATCTGTCCAGAAAATCGGGAGATTTCTCTTATGAGATGGAAATAGAAATAATTACCTTGGCCACAAAGAAACCATCCATGTTGTTTACATGTGGGTAAAAACGCCTAGTCTTTTCCAATGAGGGATGGAAACGGTGCTCCCTGAAGCGTATGAACCTGGAAAATTAATTTAAAGTTGGTCACTTAGACAACTTGTGACAAAGAAATGCATAATGTGAAAGTTGCATACCCAGGCCGGCCAAAATCCAACCCACATGGCACAAGTTGTACATCTCTTTTCTTGAGTGCATAGTCAATGACCGCTTCATTCTACAAAAATAAATGCCACAGAAGATGCATAATCACCATTGAAGTTTATATTTTTTTTACTTAGCAGATTTATCTCATACAAACCTCAGCAACCATTATTGAGCAAGTTGAGTAAACTATGTACCCCCCTGATTTTGAATTGGCATCAACTAAGTCAATTGCCGCTAAAATTAGTTGCTGCAAGAAAAGTCAATTCACTAAATTGCTTCACCGATAATTAACACAAAGGACATATATCACATCATAAACAAAACCTCATTGGTGAGTGCAAAGAGAACTTCCAAATGATTACACGATCATACCTTTTGGAGGAAAGCACAATTTTGTATATCTTCAATACTCTTTGAAGTTTTAACAGATGCATCTTCAGATATTACCTTTAAAAAGGAGGAAAAAAAACCAGTATAGTGCATAATATAGATGGAAAACTTTTGCATTAAAAGTATACGTGACATTCCATTCACTCACCCCAGTCCCACTGCAGGGGGCATCCAACAACACCCGATCAATTGAATTTAAACCCAAGACCTTAGGTAGCTGATTTTAGTTTGATGAAGACAGAAAAGGATATTGGTGAGTATAATGCTTCACTCCAAAATTAAGACATATCATTATCAGATTAGTACATAATCAGTATAAAATAAATCTGATGGCCTTTCTGCATCTAACTACAGCACTTTTTGGCACATCGAACAGAGGACTAAAACATAGTGGATAAGAGAAATAAATGCTAGCAAAATACACAAAGACATGGCAATAGTGAGAAACACCAGCCCAAAGATCGTTACAGGGGCACTAAAGTGATAAACAATATAGCAAGCAATGCCATGAGAGGATTAAAGTGGCATACAAAATAGCCAACAACAACTCTTAATGTACTAAAGTGATAGACAAGATAGCAAGAAAGGCCTCATAAGAATTGTCTATATCTAGGATATCTATAGGAGAGGAAAGATCAGTGCAAAAAACTGTTAAAACTTAAAATAGTCTGCTTGCATAAGAACTCGATCAAGTCATCAACAGACTGCCTTCCAAATAAAAAAAGAATATAGCAATGCACTTAACAGCAAGAAATAGAAGCAAACTATATCTTTTAGGAAATCTCAAAGAAACAAAACCTCATAAGACAATAGCAGCAAATCACAGTGTGCCAAGCAATACAGTCACAAAATTGGCGATGGCAATTAGAATAACCGCAATGAGTGCAAACATGATGCCCTACCTCTTTCCCATCGTAGTTGCAAACTATAGTATTTGTCACACCCAAACGATGTATGTTGGCTGTTAATGAGTTAAGCCTGTGAGTTTTCAGCTCATTTGCATATATTATTCCTGTAAGAAAGAAAAAGAAATGGTAAGTACAAGGTCTAAGCGCACCCCAAAAAAATAAAAAAATAAAAAACAAAACAAAACAACTATTATGAAAGAAATTTTGCAGGTTCAGAAACAAACATAAATGAGCAGGGAAGAAGGGAAGAAAATATCTAGAAACTCCAGTCAACAATTTGCAGAACATATACCAGAAGAATGTATGAGGTAGATTTAAAAGTCATCAATAGAATGCTATGATTGCAGACAAAAAAAACAAGGATAAAATAATTTTCCTAACAAACAAAAAAAAAGCAAGATGTGGATATGTAGGAAACTCAGGTGTACAGGACAATATATTGGTTTTTTCTCACACAAACCTCAAGCATTCCTGTAACTTGTAACAAGGCCTCTAAGCTAAACGATCATGATAAAGAATGTACCCATCATTTCTTAAAAATTAAATATTTGTATATCCAACTCATGTTAAACCAAGATGTTCAAGAAATTATTCATTCTGCAAACCAAAGGAATAAAAAAACATAATGTACCAGTATTCTTCATAAGAGCTGCAATATACGTTGTTTTACCACCTGGAGCAGCCCTGCAGTAGCAAATGATATTACGCTATTAGCAAGCATAAGAAGCATATCTCTAGCTATTTCTTGAAACAGAAGTGTCTATCTGTGTGTTCCCGTGAGAACACAAGTTAGTCTTGCCATTTAAATCACCAAAACATCCCTGACTCAAAGAGGGTTTCTCAATATCAAATACAGTTAAGACTTTTTTATCCACAGCCCTTGCACCGTAAATTGTAAAAGTATTACAAAGCACTTTCTCAACATCTAACAAAGGACTTCTGATGAAGTAAACATGAAGAAGTTAATGACTACACAGTTTTATGAGAAATGAACTAATGTGCCATACTCTGTAACAAAGCTGAGAATGCTTATTGATTGTCCCAAAGTTACTGCTTGCTTCATCAATTGTCTTGCCAAAGGATACAATCAAACATCAATTTCACACATAAGTTGAACAAGGTTTATTCAAAAACAAGCACCATTTACTACTGCATGCACCTTATATCCAGATAACTAAGAAGCGACTTTGCTTCAAAGACAAGCAAGCATCAAAAATTAATCTTTGTGAGTTCACAATGATGCATTGGAGAAGAAAAACATTGCCTTGCACATTGCATAAAACTTACAATGGACAACTTTCAAACACAAGGCGAATTTCCCTTTTTGCCTCCCTCTTATCTGGGGACCCACAAAATACAGCTAGATGTTGGGAGATTGTATTGCCTCTAGCAATATCCAAAGAACAGTATGATTTTTAGGATAAAATTCTAATTACAATTTAAGTCTTTGTCCCATTCTTCTTTTCCATATAAGACCTGTGATGCTCAAAAACAGCTTCAAATCATTGCCATGCATTCATTACACCAAACCCATTTGATCAACACAGTACCTTCTCACCTTACTCTGCCATAACTAAAGAAATACAGAAAGTTCTGTTCTTGCAGACAACCATGTAACAATATGAAAATATAGAGTCTTAAACTTCTATCAATTCTCCAAGGGCTAATTAATGCATAACATTCTAACATGTAAGGCTTTTCCCACCAATAACCATTATGACTCGCAAAGGTCAGACAACAGGAGTTTGCGTCCAATTTCACTCAATAGTTACTGCTAACTGGATTCCAGAGCCATGTTCAAATGGACATCTCACATTATGCCTAACCTTGACAATAACCGATACTTATCCAACCGCCACTTTAGCTAAAGTTTTTTAAGAATTTCTATTAATATTTTGACAAAATCATGGACTTAACACAAAAAGGGAGACATTTTGTTTATCTTCGCAACTTTGAAGCAAATCACTCAAACAACAAATGCAAGTTTCTTCTGAAGCCTCCAGAGTTGCAGCAATGCAATCTAGAGTATTAGGCAGCCTACAAGCAACCTTCTACTGTTAAAAGTTACTATTGTTTCGCTCTCCTCATCTAGAAATTAGAGATAAGAGACTATCAGCAACTTTACTTGTAATGCAAGTCAAAAGTACAAGACTACCAAGCACATACAAGTTGAAAACTGACTAATAAGTTTGCACACAAAAACACCATGAATTAATAGGCAAAACTCAATATGGAACTAATTTTAAGTTAAAAGAACAAACTACTTAATCAAGCAAAGAAGCTCATGATCTTACGCCATATCCACAATACGCTCTTTTTCCTGAGGAGCAAGTGCCATAACAGGTAAAAAGGAGCTTGCACCCTGAAGCTGGACAAGGTTACAAGGAAAAGGAACATATGTTAACAATACCTATCAAGAAATTCTAAAGAAAGCGAACAAAAGATTATAACAAGAAGCATAAGTACCATGTAATGGCCTGCCATAATTTCAGGAGTTGCACCAATAGGAACTTGCGAGTCATACACAACTAGCCCAACCTGTCATTCACACATCAATTACCGTGTTTAGAAATCTACAGAATAAAAAGAAATTTCAAGGAATCAAATAAATTTTAACAAATGAATTACCTTTGACCACTTGCCTATGGGATCCAGGTTCACTCCTTTATTTATCAAAACATTAGCAAGATCCCGTCTACGAGTCTGCGAACAGGTAAAGACAGTACAGCAAAAAATCATACACATTGAACAAATGGTATATGAAACAAAAGAATGCATTAAAAATCCAAACTTGTGCCTGCTAATATATGAATAATTGCCTTGAGTAATAAAAATATTCTTAAAAAGCTGATTTAAACACCTGCAAACTTGCTAGATAAATAATATGATATCACCATTTAAGCTGCTGCAATTGATCGCATCAATTTCAGGGAATTAAATCATGAAGTTATTTGTGTGCAATTAGAACTTACCTTTAAAGTGTTTGTCCTTAAGCATATGGGCCGTTTCTTTTCAAAAGCTTCCAAAAGTTCCACAAGTTCCAATGCAGGGAATAACTATCAAGATATACCCAAAAAAACTATACCTAATCAACATAACAAATATGAAAACCAAAAAAACAGAAGGAGATAGTAGACTTCAACATACATCCATAAGTGCTTCAATGAGAAACTCATTGTAACCATAGTATGAAATCAGGTCAGCCTTGAGTTGCGACAAATAATCTTTCCTTGTAGCACCCTCTTGTCTCAAAGTCTTGAAATTGGTGAGCACGCGAACAACTAATCAAAATAATCATTTTCCTTAAGAATCAGCTCACATGAAAAATCAGACGTTATTCAACATCCAGAGTGACTAGATAAAGAGAAAGAGTGAACACTTACTATCATTAATCCTTTTGTTGAGGCTCCGAAGATTAGGTGGGAGATTACCTTCTTGTTCAAGTTCCTGCAAAACAAAGTTTAAAGATTCAAGCTCCTTACTTTAAAAAAAAAAATAAGAAAAAATGTCAGAATAGAGTGAATATAGACCTCTTTGGTGGGCAACAGAAACTCGTCGGATTCTTCCTTGATATTAAGCTTCAATTCGGCTTCGGCATCCTCCTCCTCCTTCGCCCTTGCCTCCTCAATCGCCCTTGATTTAGCCTCCAAGTCATCTTCCGACCCCGATCCCTCCTCATTCTCTGCAAAGGAAAAAAAAAAAACACTCTACTTTCAGCCCTAAACCCATCAAAACCAATCCAAATGATAAAAAAAACAAGAAACTGTTCGAGAAATTCCACACCATCATCGCTGGCGCCGAAGAAATCATCCCCAAGTGGCTCATCGTCATCACTGGAAACCTCGGATGGAGATCCCCCCTCAACCTCCGCAACATCGTTGTCTGAATCGGTGGCAGTGTCCATGGGCTCGACCTCAAGCTCCTCCTCATCCTCTTCACGCTTCTGGTTCTTCTTCCTTTGGTTCTTAGGGTTAGGGTTCTGGGGCTTCCCGCGATTCTTCTTCTTGACAGCAGCCATTGAAGCGGAGTCGCAAAGAGCTCTGCTCTTGGAGTTAAAACCCACTCTAGGGTTTATGACCTGATATTTAAAAATGAAATAATAATAATAATAATAATAATAATAATAATAATAATAATAAGTTAAATGGTTTTTTAAAGCTATGTTTGGTTGGGGGAATGGGGAGGGGTTAGGGGGTGTTTAGGGTTGCAGTGGATGATTGGTTGGGGGAGTGAAGGGGGTGAGAGAGGGTGAGGAGTAGTGATCCCATGGACTCGAGTCTGTGGGATATAAGGTAGAACCGAGACCTGCATCCACCTTTTTTTGTTTTTTGTTTTTTGTTTTTTGTTTTTTTTTGTTTTTAACTATTTTTTAAACATTATTATAATTTAAACTATAAGAAAATAAAACAAAGAACAGTATGGTCTTTTATTTTAACCATACTGACTTTCTTACCTACCTCTTTCCCTTTCTTAGGTTTTGTAAATCCATGGTGGCGTCTGCAATGGCGGATGGAAGGAGGAGCGGCGATCGGCGGTGTCGATGAAGTGCAAGCGCTACCTATTCGAAGGCGGAGTCTGGGTATGCGTCTTTTGTCTCTATGAACACCTCCTAGAGCTCGTAGTCTTCTGTCCCCCATTAGAATCCCAAGAATCATGATGGCCCCACAACCGTGGTATGTCTCCGGTGAGGTTCGGTTAATACGACAATAATCCCTAGCCCGAGTCATCAAGCGGCAATGATGCAATATGTGGATGCCGGTGCCAAAACACTAGCGAGGAAGTTCCCTACTGGAGGTCGCCATCACGCAGGATCCATGACGGGGTTCGCAGTGTGCCTAATTAATTGTTTGTTAACTATGATTGGCAAGGGGATTATTAGAATGTTCTTGATTTTGATTTTGAATTTTAACTTTGTTTGTAATTATCTCATCCGTTTTAGGTTGCTCTCTACTTCTTGATTTAATTGATTTCATCAGTATTCCAGCCATTGTGTTTCTGCTTCTCAATTCTGGTGTAATAGTGTGAACTCTACGAGAATACAATAGTTTAAACATACATCTACAAGAATCCATAAAATATAAACAAAGAAGCAAAGTGTTTTTGTTAAGATAAAATGTTGATATGTGCTATATTAAATAAGAACTAGATGAAAATACTGAAGAATTATTTCCCCTTGTGCTTGCCCTAGTGCCTGGCCTATGCTAGAAACATCATAGTACAAATAAAAACTATAAACATGAAGAGAAGATCAATCAGTAGAAGCACATACATAACTATTTCCCCAAACCACAAAACATATAAAAATCATATATACACACAACAAAATCTTGTAAACAAGATTTTTCTTAAAACAAAAATATGCAGTAGAATAAGATACAGTAGTTAGCAATTCTGTATCAACATAGTCATCTCCATTTCAAAATCTTCCCAGCAATACTGTTTAGAGAAAAAAAAAAGGATGAAAAGTTTATCAATGACAATATTATAAAACAGTTAAATACAATAACTAGGTTTGAATGAATCTTTTTTGTTATGCAACTTACCTTAATGAACTTAATGGCGTAAGCATCATTACCATGGAAATTATTGCCTATAGTACATCAATTCTAGCCATTTTGGCTCTAGTAAAGGCAGGTTGAAATGTAGCATTTTCTTGTTCGAAGTCAATATACAAGGATTATTATATACATGACCAACAATAAAGCCTGTACATGTTAATAAATCACACTAAAACTAACCTTGATTGATACACTTGAATTGGAATCATCACCACAAACAAAAACTTGTCGAGGTTCAACCAATAGTGCTGCAACAAGAATAAAACAGAGATTATGATAATAATATCTTACATATATATCATTTTTTTTTCAATGTAAATATTAATACTTTATTGAGTACCTTTACTTGCTTGAGCTATAGTAATCTGTGAATTCTTTCCCATAGCAACTTTGGCCTTTCTTTTCTTGAGATTTTTCTCCCAAAATGTTATTTTTCTTCCACCACTTCCTTTACATTTTGCTAGTGGAGGGTCACGGATTGTTACTTCAGTTGACATAATCGTTTGTTATCATAAACATTTGTCAATGATGTTATTTGGAACTCAAACTTGTGCATTTTAATAGCCTTTTCAACCTCTTCTCTTGTCTTCCTCAACCAATGCAAAGCTATTTTGTAAACTTGCGTAGAGCAAGATTCCTTGGTTGCAACTTCTTGTGCTTCATGGGAAAGGGTGCTATATCTAAGTGTTAAATGAGTATAGCAATCTTCTTGAACTTCTTCACCTTCTTCATCAAAAAAATTTTCACATTTTGCATCTCTTGTCCAACGGTTTAACAAGTATTATCTTGGAATCCTATCCACATTAGCCATAATAAATACCTCTAATATGTGACGGCATAAGAAACCCGCAAATTCAAACTTGCAATAGCTACATCTCACAAAAGAACTAGATTCCAAGCACATTTTAACAAGTCTAACTTCTTTGTATGGTATCCAACATTTATATGAAGCTATATTCTCATTCTCTTCAATTTTTTTACACTTGTATCGAAGACTTCCAAGTAGTTCTTCTTGAAATTTATCAAAGATAGCCGGTGTGTATAGTTTGCTTGCTTCTTCTTCAATAGGCATATGAAGTATTAAGGATGGTTGCATATTGTTCATTCTAAAATCAGTTTCAATTTCTATATCTTGAAGTCTAATTAGTGCCTTATCAACACCTTGAACAAACTTCAACAACAACATTTTTCTACTCAAAAACCCTTTGAAAAATTTGTTTATACTTTTTAGGGGGTGTTTGTTTGGGGTATTTTTGGGTTACAAGTAACTCAAGTTACTAGGTTTTTAAAAATCTGATGTTTGGTTTACCGAATTTTAGAAATTCTTGTAAGTGAAAATGCCTTACATGGAGTATTTTGTCTTACGACCAAATTGGCCGTAAGACAAAATGCAGTGACTTTAAACTCCTTCACGTGCATAGGGGTGGACATGGGCCGGGCTGGGTCGGGTCTGGGCTGGGCTAGACTCAAAAATATAACCCATATATTCGGGCTGGGCTGGGCCGGGCCATGTTCGGGCCAAATTGTTTTGATCCAAACCCGACCCATTTGATTGTCATTAGGCCCAGGCCCAGCCCAACCCGACCCAAAAAATAAATAATTTTTTTATGAAATAATTGAAATAACTAAATAAAACTACTACTACAACCCCTAAAATTTTTTCAAACATTTAAAAAAATGCAATACAAGTATTATAAATGGTTCAAATAAATTCTATATAAATAAGTAGTAATATTATCAACAAATATTATATATATAATTATATATATTATAAATAATATATGATATATATATATTATTTATTTATTCGGGTCGGGCCGGGTCGGGTCGGGTCGGGTCAAAATTCATCTGACCCAAACCCAGCCCGAAATTCAATCGGGCCAAAACATTTGAGCCCAACCCAGTTTTTTGGGCCAACTTTCTAAACCCAGGCCCTGTATTTTTTGGGCTGGGTTCGGGCCAACCCATGGGTCGCCCGGCCCATGTCCACTCCTACACGTGCATAGCACGTGAAGAGTCATTGAATTTGGTAATCAACTGGAGGAGTAATCATATAGCACTCTCAATTGAACTCTTTCTTGAAACCCTAATCCACCGCTGCTAAACCACCGCCACCAAACATCGTTATTGGGTTGGTGCTCAGCTTCTCCACTCAAGGTAGGCAAGCTTTTGTTCTTTGTTCATGATCATATAGCTTATGTACTATTGAAAGACCATGATGATGTATCCATTTTACCTATGTTGCTTCTTTGGATTTGCTTTGAAGTATATGTAATATTTATCTAGTGTGTATTTGGGACTCAAATTATTTGAGAACCTATTTGAAACATTTATCAAAACAATGCAATGTTTGAGTATTTTATATTATGTTACTACCATGAATGTGCCAGATTCATTTGTCATTAGAAATTGGAACCATAGGCAAAACCTAAACCAATTTCTTGAATGGCAAATTTTTTATTTTGGTAACATTTTTTTAGTTTTTTTTATTGTGTTATAATATGTTAATCTAAGAGCTCTTGCTATTAGATTAAATATTCAAAATAAAAATTTTATAAATTTTGAAAAATACATTTAATAGTTAATTAAAATTAAAGTAACATAATCAATATTACATTTTATAATAAATTAAATAATACTGTATTAATAAAGTTAATATTAGTAATAATTAACACATAGTTATAATCATTTAAATAATATCCATTAACATAAATAAAAAAATTAGCATGCAATAGATTTTGGGAAGTAATCTCACCTTGAGTGCTCACATCCATCTAATCCATCAAACCAAACACATTTTTTCAAATTCTAGGTTTACATATTCCTCCAACCAAACACAAAATTTGCATATACAGCATCTCCAATTACAGACAACCAAACACCAGATTTAACTATACATAATTTTAAAATCCAAGTATTTACAGTTACATTGTAACTACAAATCCACCGCGTTTACAGTTGTATCCAACCAAACGCCACCTTACTTCGTTGAGTGGTACACATATCTGCACAAAAGAATTCATGCGAATACACAGGAACCCAACGGTGGCGCTTTCTATACATTTTCAATATCCAATTATTTTCATTCAAATCATATTTAGTGACAATTCACTCCATTTTTTTTCAAAGTCTTCACTAGTTTCAGGACTCCTTATACAATAAGACAAATCTTGTCCAAACTTGGACCCCCCTTGTGAATAGTCTCCCTTCGCTTAGCATTTTGAAAAACATGCCATAGGCCATATCGATGAATGGTACATGGCAAGACTTTAATTTGACAACTGCATCACTAATGGCAGAATCTTGATCAGTCATAATCACTTTGGGATGACTTCCTTTCATTGCTTGTAGCCAATTCTCAAGTATCCAAATAAAAGTATATTCTGTTTCATCAAAAATCAATACACAACCAAATAATACAATTTGAAGATGACGATTAACACCTATAATTGGAACAAATGGCATTGCATATTTATTTGTTCCATAAGTTGGATCAAGGCAAACAACATCTCCAAAATAGCTATAATCCATTCTACATCTTGCATCACTCCAATTTATGCTTGTTAATTTTCCATCAACATCAAGTTGAATTGCATAAAAAAAAATGGGGGTTCTTTATTTGCATTTCATTCAAATAATTCAACAACCTTTATGATTATCCCACAGAGAATTCTATTTTTCTTGTTGTACACATATAATTCCTTGCATCTAGCTCGATAAATCCAACATTTCGACTCCCTTGAGATTCTTGTGAAAGATAATTCATCATGAGGTTGGTTCTAAAGCCTGACTGTCTCATTTTATCAATCATGCCTTTTTGACTTTCACCGATTTTTCTATGTGATGGTAAAAGATGGCATTTTCTTGGAGTTGCTAAGATATGATTGTGCTCCTCCACAAACATCGAAACCACCCAAGTTCCATATGAGTTTTTGTTTACTAAAAGTTTAGCTTTACAATCACAACGTGTTTCACCCCGATGCCTCTTCTTCTTACCTTCAGTCTTCTTGAATCTTTCTTCTCTATAACCTTCTTTAGAGCAGTGCAAGCGTCATCCAATGGCAATACCATCTTTTGCAGATTTTCTTATTATTATTTTTCTCACACTAAACCCTTTTTTGTATGCATATTGATTATAAAAATCACATGCTTCATCCATCGAATCAAAAAGCATACTCCTTGTGCTTCATTTGGTTCATGGAGTTCATCTTCATTTATAGGTCGGTTTTCATTTTCTTTCTCTGACTCAAATTCACTTGCATTATAAATATGGCCATCCACTTCTCATACATCCGGACATAAACTTTGTGCCTCACTAGTACTTGTCATTTCCAGAAAATATTAGAAAGTAAATTATGTATCTGTTTAACTGGTAAAGCATACTAGTTTAATATCAAAATTATCATGAATAACAAGAAAAAAAAAATCATGAATGACAAGATAAATTCAACTAGAAACGTATAAGAACGTACCAAATAAGAAGGATAGGCACAAATCCAGCTTTAGATTCAATCAAACTCGGCCTCTTTGTGTTTTTAGGCAAATAGAAATACTAAATCCTATTAATTTCTCCCCAAATTTAAGAGTGAATTTGCATATATATATATATATATATATAGAGAGAGAGAGAGAGAGAGAGAGAGAGAGAGAGCTTACTTGTTTAATTAGGCACAATTGTTGTGAGAGAAATGGAGAAGCCTGGGAGCCAAAGAAGGAAATAAGGAGAAAAGAAGAAAAAGATGAAAGAAAAGAAAAGAAATAGGTAAGAAGGCCAGTATGGTTAAAGTAAATGACCATACTGCCCTTTGTTTTATTTTCTTATAGTTTAAATTATAATAATGTTTAAAAAATAGTTTAAAACAAAAAACAAAAAGCGTGGCTGCATAGCAGCCACGTCTCGGTTCCACCTTAGATCCCACGGACTAGAGTCCGTGGGATCACTACTCGGTGAGGAGGGGTGAGGCACCCCTCCTCACCCCTCATAACCCACTTCCCCAAATTGGGGTCTTTTAGAAGAGTGGGTGTTTGTATTTTTTTCCTTGTTAAATAATATAAAATACCAATATTGCCCTTCACTTATTTAATAATTCCCATTATATCCTTTACTTATTGAAACCCTATGTCAGGCCCCGAACCTAGCCGAGCACGTGGCAACAGCCACGACAACAAAAAGTGGGTCCCACAACGGCCCCCACCTTCAAGTCGCTGTAAAGCTCAACACAAACCTGATACATTTACTAGAACATGGAACAATATCAACAATGAAAACATAATAGGGTTCCCTCACACCAAGGACCCTAAATACAAAAGAACATCGCCGCAGAAAATACAGACCAGGGTTTCCAGTTACAATCCAAAGGTACAAATATAAGAACAATACATAATGGTCAAGTCTAATGGATCCATAAAATTTATATGCACACTATAACAAACCTAGACAAGGAGAACAAACAATCACTCTACTGCCTGCACAGCACAACCCAGTCCGACGTCGCAGTCTGCGAAAGTGGTGAGTAACACATGTTACCCAGTGAGTGGTGACAACATAGATATAACAGAGAGATAAAGTATTTCAAATTTTTATTTACCACAATAATACTAACATATAAAAGAAATTTCCAAGTATTCAATAGGTTAACAAATAACACAATGCCTGACAATAGAATAAGCAAGTAACCTTTTCAACACATTGAACACAGTTTTTAAATAAAAAATACAGTCTGGCCTCAAACAATTCCCAAGCTAATCGTGGCAGCGACTAGCTACGGGACCAGCAAGATGTTTTAAAACGAAAAAAAATAAATAATGTTGTCATTTCCTTGGTGTTGGCCACTGAGATTCCCTTGTGGTAACCCCGGGTTTCTCAAAAAAAGAACCCTTGTCAATGGCTCTGCGCACCTTTTGACCAGAGTAAACACAGGGTTAACCATGCCGCCTCCCATTAGGCCGGACCGTGGAACCCCACACTGCAGTGTTGGACTAAAGTCCGTAGTTACCATCAAATATCAAATACAAGAATAAAATTCTTTCCGATTTCCAACTCAAGGAAACCATCTAACAATGTTTAAATACGGAAATGTGCATCAACCCTTATTCCATTTACAAATAACATACTTACACATGTAAACATGTTTATTCCAAAATGAATACACGTAAGTATTCTAGGTTTAGACATTTCAAATATATTCATACTCACAACATATATATATATATATATATATCAAATGAACTCCAATGCATCAAATTTATGTTATAAAACACATAAGGAAATACTGTAATACTCTTGGTTGTTAAATCTATGAATTTACAAATTAAACCACTCACAGAAATAGTCGTCTCGTCTCGAAACGCGCTCACTGATCAGCGAGTTCCTTCCCCTTGGAGGATGTTTCGCCACCTAGATACAAGCAGGGAATCCAAATACTAATGAACACAAGAATGATAGCTAAAAGGAATGCATGCAATTGCAATTATACAAGTCGACTACGAAACCTTAGGGTTTTGAGGCAAAACAACGTCATTTTGGACCTAAATGACATCATAATGAACTAAACCTAGTTCCAAAGAGTTCAGGGTAAGAAGGGTTTCAATTTGGACCAAGGAAGAACCCGAAAAAGGCTCAAAATTTTCGGTACTACAGTAACTTTGGGTTTACTACAGTAAAACCGGACCTTATACTATGGTTTTCTTCAAATTTACAATACTAAATCAATAAATTTCTTCAACCACATTCTCATACATGAATCACAAATCATTGGCTTCAATTTGAGCATATAAACCACCAAATCCATGGAGAGGTCGAAGTTTTTTAAAAAATTTTAAAAACAAGAGATACGAGAGAAATACTAAATATAAACATTAGATCTAAGGCTTACCGAGTTCAAGAGTGGAGGAGAAAGAAGTTTGGTATTTTAGTTCACCGGAAATGCCCGCCGGGAAAAAAAAAATTTCTTCTAATGTTGTGGTCGGCCGAACAAGAAACGAAGAAGAAAAAGAAATGAAGAAGAAGGAGACAGGTTGGGCTTTCTCTCTTTCTTTCTCTTTTTTTTTTATATAAATAAGAAATGACCTAATTGTCCTCCTAATAGAGAAATAGAAAATGGATCCAAATGACGGAATTACCCCCGGTTCCTCACATAAAAGCTACCATGCAAACATACAAAAATGCCACTACTGCTAAATGACCATTTTAGCCCTAATACAAGCATAAAAATCTAAAGAGGCCCGAGGTCTAAATCAGGACAGGGTACAACACCCTATCTTTTACTTATTAAAACTTTATGAAAAGACCAAATTACCCCTTATTAATTTGAAAAATTATCATAATATCTATTTAAAATTTAATTTCATTTTTCATATTATTATTTTTTTATATTTTGATGTGTCAATTGAAGATTAATAATAATTTTTTTTTGAATAATAATAATAATATAAAAAGATAAACAAATATAAAAAAATTGAATAATTATAGTATTATTTAAATATTATTTTTTGTATAATAATGATAATATTATTGTACAAATAATATTATTAGTAATATTAATATTAATATAAACAAAGTTTGTGCAAAATAATCTTAGATACGTATAAAAAATTTATTATGATCAATTTTATATAAAAGGGCAAATTAGTAAAATACACATTATATCTCTCATCACTCCTCCTTCCAATCAAACAATAAAAAATAGATTGCCCCTCTATACTCCTCCATTGAACCAAACATAAATTTTTTTCAAACCCTCCATTCCTCCCTCCTTACTCCCCCCTGGGTCCCCTCCCCTCTAAGCCAAACAAGGGGTAAGAGTGTAATACCCTACTTGATCCTTGTAAGGTTTAGACTATGTCAGGTCAGTCTCTCAATTGTGATTAGGCCGAATTGAGTCCCTTTATTGTTTCCACTAACAAAAGTTTTTTTTTTTTCTTCTTATTTTTCACATATTATTTTTATTAAAATATTCACTAACTAAAAAATATATTAAACAATGCACTTTACTTTTTTAGATTCGGATTCGAGGTTTTAAATTTGATCCACCATTTTCACCTCTTCCTTCCTGCTCATCCTATCCCATCTTCATCTTCTCCCCAACCCTAGTTTAGTTCCCACTCTGATTGATGATTGATCCTAATTTTTGTAATGTGCTTATGCAAGACACAAATGACCAGTCTCAACTTGATATAATTCCAAAATCAAATACTGCTAATACTACTTCATATTGGCAGGGAAAACCTAAAAGGAAATCTATCTTTGCTCAAGCATCAAAGGGGAAGAGCATGTATGTTGCATCAAACAGCGAGAAGGGAGTAAATGATGTTTGAGTAAAAGTACTCAAAGTAAGAAATGTCTTTATTACTTTTCTTCTAAAGTTGGGGAGAAATTTTCTGCTAGGGTACATTTTTAAAGAGGACACCAAACTATGGTTTTTTTTTTATTTTGGGGTCCAAACTTCAATTTGAATCAAAGTGGTTATCCAACTTCAATTATGTTTTATCGGAAAGTCACCTAAGAGATTCCGGTCTATATGTGATGATTTGGAGACCGGAAATTCTCTGTCAGCACATAATTGCCTCGTCGTCCGCTTAGCTAAAAATGCCATGTCACTTTTTTTTACCACATCACTTGAATAACTCCACATCAACCCCGTCCTCTTAGAATGGTCACCATTTTCTTCTTCATTCCCGTGATCAAGAAAGAGAGAGCCAGAAAGGGAGAAAGGGATCGGATCATGCTTGTCTTCCCTATTTCAACGAGGGAGAAAGCGAGGCCGAGTGCAAAGGATGAAGCCACAATCATCGGTGAGCTAGGAGTTGAATTAGGGGTCACCCATGATGATGTGAGTGGGGAACAGTTGTACTAGTTTTTATGATTTCATTATAATTTGTTTTACGGAATTCATGGGTTTGATGTGAGTTTTCATTTGTGGATGTATTCTCGAATATGGTTGTGTTTCTTTCTTTCTTTTTTTTTCTTTTCAATTGTATTTTCATTTGAATGAATTGTATTTGAATGATTTGTTTTTAAACTATATTCTCATTTCAACTGTATTAAGTATTCCAGGTTGCATTTGAATGAATCGTTTAATTTTTTAGTTGTAAATAAAAAAGATCTATCTTAAACAAATAAAGCATTTAAATAAATCCTGCAGCTGCAAATCCTCACCAATGAAGCTACACACATTTTAATAATAGGCGACAATGCGCTCTTTTTTTATGAATGGAAACATTACTAAAGCAGATCGAAACTCGGATGTACGATGTATATGCATGATATGAGAATAATATAGGAATCCCGGGTGAGCAGTATGAACGATGACGAGAGCGATCTTGTTGGGGAGAGATTTGAACCTATGACCTCCCCTTACACTTTGATGTCATACCATTGGGCTATCCACATTTAAGTTGAATCTACATAATTTAAAAAGGATTCAATTATTAAATTTACAAAATCTGCAGAAATAATGAAATTGGATAATGAACTTCAGTATAAATCTGCAAAAACAATCAAAGCATTTTTTTGAACTGAATCATGCCAGCATTCCACTAGAAAAGAAAGTATTCTATTGTTGACATACTTTTAAATGTACAAAGTGCTACAGAACTCATAGCTTTACAGAACCTCCAAATCAGAAAAATTGTGCAAAGTGCATTCTTTCGTTTCTATGCTAAACCTGGACAATCTCCAACTCCTAGTGGTAGTACATAGCACTATAAGAAAATTACAAAATCATCCAACCCAAAAAACAAAACAAAAAAGATTGCACGAAATTGACATAAAAGTGCAATTCCTTCAAGAATCCTTCTTGCATGGGTTAGCTGAGGCAATAGAGGTTCCAACTCCTAGTGGTAGGCATATTTTCCTTTTCTTGTCAGCACCTGCTGCTCTGCTTTTTTCTATGGCATCCTTGTGTTTCCCTTGAGACTTTAGCATAAGAACATCTACAACAAAAGCAATATATTTTCTTGTTGGATTTTTTGCATGTTGTGCCCCTTCTTCTATAGTCTTTGTTTCCTATGTCCTTGCCATTGTTTTTCTTGCCCCTTTTATATATTTCTCTTGAGGTTTGTGGCCGATTTAGTGTTTCAACAACAAGTGTACTTGCCTATAATGTTTAAAAAAACAAAATACATAAACAATACATCAACTCCTAATATACTTACCAGCAAAAATCACATGTGAGTCATGATCCTTTGGTCTCCTTTTGGTACTGGAAATAAATGGGGTAAAGTAAGTGGACTAACCGCAAAAGGAAGAATAATATTCCTATGCAATTAGAGAAATTAATTTAAAGCAACAAAGGGAAGTAAATGAAATCATGTGACACCTAAACATGTTCCATGAAGAACTAAATTAATTTGAACCACCAAAAGTAGCTAAACTAAATCACATAGCAACATGACATGTGAAACCATAAAAGAAATTTATTCAAACCACCAAAGACAAGTAAATTAAATCATGTGGCACATCAACATGCAAGATGAAATAAATAAATTCATACCACCAAAGGGAAACCGGATTCTACATCACATATCAACTTGACATGAAAATTCATAAAAGAAATCAATACAAACCACCAAAAACAAGTAAATTAAATTATATAACACCTCAATGACAAGTATAATAAATCATATGACACTTTGACATGTAAAACCAATGAAATAAAAATTAATTCAACCCATCAATGACAACTACATTAATTCAAATGGCACTTTAACATATAAAGTCATGAAGAATATTAATTGAAACCACCAACAATGAGTAAATTAGAATTCCTAACTTTGACATGTAAAATCAACAAGGAAAAATTTTCAGACAATCAAAGGCAAGTTAATTAAATCTCATGACAATTTGACATGCAAAATATTTAAGAAAATTAATTAAAATATTAAAGAAAATATTTAAGAAAATTAACTCATGTAGCACCTCGACTTGTAAAATCGTCATGGAAATCATTTGAACCTGTCAATGACATGTAAATTAAATCACATGGCACATTGATATGCCACCTTGACATGAAAAATCATTAAGGAAATTAATTCCATGAAAGATAAGTAAATTAAATCAATGGCACCTCCACATAAAAAATCATCAAGATAAACATTTGCATCCATCAATGACAACTAAATAGTGAAACTATGCCAAGGAAAAGTAATTTCAAGCATCCTTGACATGTAAAATCATTAAGGGAATTAATTTCATCCTTGAAAGGCAGGTAATTAATTTATACTATGTTGAGTAGCTTTTCTAATCTCCCATGTGATTTCAATGATCTTCCCAATGTTGACATATTGAAGTTCCTGATACTGATTCCAATTGTGAATTTGACATCAACTATACTTGTATACTACACTGTATCATATAAGTGTCCAAGTTTTTATTTTATTTTATTGTATTATATTGTATTGTATTTTGGGCAAAGAGTGCTCAAGTCTATTTTTATTCAAGCTTTCTAAAGGATGTTTACTTCCATGTATTTTCTATCTTTCTCTTTATTTTTTTTTTCTTGTGGACATCATCTAATGTTCAAGCTTTTTGAGTAGCACAAGTTGTTTGTTAGTACACCACATATATAAATCATATTTTACTCAATACATTGTATAAAACTTATGAATTCTTCAATACAGTTCAAAAAGAAGGAGAATGTTTAGGAATCTCCAACTATAGTTTAAAAAGAAGAATAATAAGGAATTCTCCAACTCAATTCATGTTGATTGCGGTAGAGACATTGTTTGAGACTTTCAAGATATTGAAACCAAAAAGAAATAATTAACAATGTGAACCCTAACTTCACATGAACCTCTATTTCAAGAATTAGAAATAACACAGGATAACACAGGGTTTTGGAATATGCCACTTACAATAGGACGGCTTATTTCCCCTCCTACTGTATCTCCCAGTTTACTATCATCTTTAAGGGTGAACCTTCTCCTTTTCTAGCTCACTGGCGACCTTGGCTTCGTCCTCCATTGGCGGCCTCAATCTCACCTTAGTTGGATTGAAGAATCCACACATGACTGTTACCCCTTTCTCCTTTTGTCTCTTGGTTTGGGAACAAAGATGGTGTTGATGGTGATCTTCCAAAGAAAGGTCTTTTTGAGACACCTGGATGGGGCTTCATTGACACTTGGAGTTATGCAGGTGATGTGGCAAAATAAGTGACATGGCATTTCCAGTTGGGTGGACGACATAGCAATTATGTTCTGACAGAGAATTTTCGGCCTCCACATCATCACGAATAGACCGAAATCTTTTGGGTGACTTCCCAGTGAAACAGAATTGATGTTGGGTAATCACTTTAATTCAAATTGAAGTTTGGACCCTAAAATGAAAAAATGTCATAGTTTAGTGCTCTCCAAAAAAATTGACCCTTTTCTATTGTGATGAACTTACTATTGAATTGTGTTGGTTTGATGAACTTAATGTTGAATTGTTGAATTGTGTTAGTTTGGTAGCCTTACTGCTGGAAGGGAGACAACAAATAAAACTTCATTCATACTACAAATCAATTGCTCGTAACCTATTTTTTATCATTTTAATTCCATCTTATCATAAGATTCACTCATTGGATAAAAATATATGTCATTATTTCTTTTGCCATGGTTGATGATTAGGAATAGAGGGATACAAAGCTTGCTGATACGACAAAACAAGCTGAAGAAAATTAACAAAACTTCATTGACATTGAATTTCCTGATTTCTTAACTCAACAAAGCACAACTAAGGCAAATACTTTACAAGGATATAGTTATCTAGGGTTGATTTTTTGTTGTTTTTTTTTTCATGCTTGATGTTCAAATGTTGAGGAAATTGACATGTAAGTTTTGAATGTTATGTTATTTGCATGTCACTTAGTTGGTAGCCATGCACTGTTTTGTTTAATGGGTAGTAGATAAATTGCAAAATTCAATTTGATCAATGAAATTAAAGTTTCTAATACCTTATTACTTTTGTTCAGGCCAAATTGTCCACTAATATGATATTGTTTTGCATCAAAATGGTGTTTCTTATATTGTGATCACTCATGTATGAAAACAAGAAAACAAGGTATCAAAACAAACATTCATGTCCAACTGCACAAATTTTACGCTTTGTGCATATCAGCTCTAGTGGAGCACTTTAATTATACATAAAAAAAAAAGAAGGAAAACTGAGGTCAAATCTTACAACTCTATTAATTCAAAAGACTTAATTAGGGGGTGTTCGATTGGGAGAAAGTGGTGAGGAAGTCACTAAAGTGGATTGACTTCCCCCCACTTCAGATGTTCATTTGCTCTAATGTAGGGGAAATGCTACTTCCCCCCACTTCAGCACTTTTTGGATTTTGAACTAAGTCCACTTCATTATTTTTCACCGAAGTGGGGAAAATAAAATATTACATAAACCCACTCTCCCAATTTTCCCCCGTTTTAGAATTTCTTTTACTTTTTATAAAATGAACACTATAACTATTAGAAGTGATATTAACTTCCTATTACTTCATAAAAGTGATATTTCCCCTCACTTTTTTTACTTCAGACCACTTTCCCACAAAAGAACACCCATTTAATCATGTACATAATTGTAATGTAAACATTTGTGTATAACCATACAAATTTCACAAAATTTTCAAAACAAGAAATGGTTCAAGCATAAGTCTTTCAACTAATTTTCGAATGCCATTATGTTCGTTAAGATCTCTTCAAATGCTCTGTCTTCAGGTCGAGCTTTGACATAGTACAAGACTGATGAGGAAAAGAAAGTGATGCAGGATGAAGGTGAAGACTCAATAGCCGCTATGGCAGACGAATGATGCAGTAAGACATTGGAGTGGGAACATGACCTATGGATGAGGAGAAAAAAAAGAAGAAATGGGAATGGGGATGTGGATGGGAATGGAAGAAAAGAGTGAAGACAATGGATCAGGTTTAAAACATTGGATCCGAGTTCGAAGTGTCAAGTGTATGTTATTAAATATTTTGATAATAAAATAATGTGCAAAAAAAAAATCCACCTCAGTGAACTAAGACAGAAAAGCTAACTCCCATTAGTCATCTGGGATCGATTTTTTTCTCATTTCAAACAATAATAAAAAGGCTCAATTCAAAATAATTGGAACAAAGAAATTGAACAAGCATAGTTGAAATTGGGACCATATAGAATATTACACCTTGTTATAAATGACCCTTTTTATTTTCATATTTCATACAAATCCCCAACTGCTATCTGGAGAGTACGGAATATTTTGATGGTGATTCATTTGAGGGGGCCTGCGTGATCATTTGCAGGTATAAATCATTGGATCCGAGTTCGAAGTGTCAAGTGTATTTTTTTTTTTGTTATTAAATATTTTGATAATAAAATAATGTGCAAAAAAATCCACCTCAGTGAACTAAGACAGAAAAGCTAACTCCCATTAGTCACTGGACTGATTTTTTCTCATTTCAAACAATAATAAAAAGGCTCAATTCAAAACAATTGGAATAAAAAAATTGAACAAGCATAGTTGAAATTGGGACCATATAGAATATTACACCTTGTTATAAATGACCTTTTTTATTTTCATATTTCATACAAATCCCCAACTGCTATCTGGAGAGTACGGAATATTTTGATGGTGATTCATTTGAGGGGGCCTGAGTGATCATTTGCTTCTAACTAGACCATTCCACTATTTTATCATGTGAAATTTGTTCAGCACAATCCCTCAAAAATTTTAAAAAAAGTTTTAAAATATTAAAAAAATAATATTAACTTTAATAAAACATGCACATTTCAACATCAACAGCCCAAATTCAACCAATTATGGTTTATTCAATTAAAAAAAAGTACAAATTCATTAATGTTTTCCCTACTCAACTTTAAAAATAATATTAACTTCAACAAATTATCAAAATAAATGGAAAATAAAAAACAAAGCACGCATCAAAATCTTGTTATTCTACCAATATTTTCCAATAAAATTTTAAGGCTCA
Organism: Dioscorea cayenensis subsp. rotundata; assembly: GCF_009730915.1. Classification (NCBI taxonomy): domain Eukaryota; kingdom Viridiplantae; phylum Streptophyta; class Magnoliopsida; order Dioscoreales; family Dioscoreaceae; genus Dioscorea; species Dioscorea cayenensis. Next base: position 7,661,732 of record NC_052478.1, read on the forward strand.
TTAACATTTTTCAAGAACATATGATCATATAAAATTTGCAATGAGAGAAAAAGATCTAATCGATATAGAGCCTGATTTATAACTAATTTTATCAAAAATATATTACAACTATATGAAATATATATTTAAAAAAAAAAAAGATAAACCATATACATTAATAAAACGACAAACTACAACAAAATGGAAGAGTACATCAAAGAGGGGATTACTTCAAAAGAGCTGACAGAGGGAGAATATATTTATACTCCAGTAAAATTGGGTTATAAAAAATTATTCTTGCATCACTTTAGTTTGGATTTTTTTTTTGACAAGAAGAACAGACAGTTCGAAGGCCCTGCTAAACCGTCATGGGCGTACACAAACCTTGGTGGAGCAAGTGAGGGCGGCCCATGCACACATGGACGCTAGGACCACCTGCACACAACCACAGCTCACATCTCTTAGAAATGTGTCCTCAGCCTAGAATCGAACTCTCACCACTCAATGAAGAGCTCTATCGGTGACCCCTATACCAATAGACCATTTAGTTTAATTTTTTTTATTAACACGTTAGTTTAAATATTATTATTGTGTCATCAGAGTTTAGTATAGAATGACATGTAAATTGATCGGTGTTAACAATCTTCTAAGCATATATGTTCATTAATTAAACTATGTTTTTCTTATGCATAAAAAATTTAAAAATAAAATAAAATCTCTTTTTTTCCTCTAATGCCAAAAAAACAATTGTTATTATAATACATATATGCAAAATAACTAACAATAATAATAAAGGAAAAGAAGAAGAAAAGACGTCCATGTTCTCCTCCATACTTCTTGCAATCACATTAAAGATATTAATTTTCATGAATGGCATGCAACCAGCCATGTTACTGAATATAATAATGTGCCCCAAAATACCTCCATTAAGCTAGTTATAAAAGAAAAGTTGGCCAAAGATCCCACATTCTTTGCATGCCAGTCCAAAAACCCTAACAAGAGACCTTTCTTTAATAGAATCTCATGTTTTCAAGCAATAAACTTGTTGAATCATCCTTCCATTTCCGGAATTCACAACATTCTCATTTTCCCTTGTATTCCTATTAATTGCCAATTAATATTCCAGTTGCATTTCCTGTGATACATGATATCCTTCCATATTTCTATATATATATATATATATATAGTATATATATATAATAGAGTATGGAGCGTTTCTGAGCACCCTTAGAAAGTAAAAGTTTTATATAAATTAGTTCCCCACCCAAATACCTTCTCCTTCATCACAGTGTTTTTCAAAAACTATAAAAGTCTCCGACGATGAAATCAATATCCGCCGATGATATTCTTGAACAACCACCACCGGGAAAAGGTATATAATTTTTTTTTTTTTTTGCAAAATTCTGATTATAAATAAATGCTTATAAAATATATTCTTATGATGTATAAACAGTGGCGAAACTAGAAGAAATGATGAATGATAATCCGATAGAGCAAGTACGGTTAACTGTGCCGATCACAGATGATCCTACCTTACCGGCACTTACATTCCGCACATGGTCACTCGGGCTTATATCATGTGCTTTTCTCGCCTTCTTGAACCAATTCTTCGGGTATCGACAAAATGCATTGTATATATCTTCGGTATCGGCACAAATCGCCGTCTTACCGGTCGGCAAGCTTATGGCCAAATGGCTTCCGGCCACCGTCGTAAAGGTGCCTCTTGTAGGGTGGTCTTTCTCACTCAATCCAGGGCCATTCAACCTTAAAGAACATGTCTTGATCACCATCTTTGCCAACTCTGGTTCAAACTCTGTTTATGCTGTTAATATCATCACAATTGTCAAGGCTTTCTATAAGGTTAGCTTGAATCCATTGGCTGCCATGTTGTTGACTCAAACTACACAAGTAAGTCTTCTCTTTTTCTTTATCTTAATTTTGCTAGTGCTAGTCTTCCTTTTCATCTAATAAGTAGTTCAACTTGTTTTTGTACCATTTGTTTGTGTTTTGTCCTTTCTTTTTCTATAAAGTTTGCCTCTATCTATATATGTTTTTCTTTTTTCTTTTTTTAATAAACAATATGAAAAGAATGAAAAAAAATTTTCTTTTGAATTGATTTAATATTTAAATATAACTATTGAAGTAACTCTCCCAGGAAAAATCGGTATTTTATTCTTCTTCCAAGCCAAAAAAATCAAAGTTTCCTCTCTCTCTCAAATCACAGTTTAGAGTGTGAGGTTTGTCTTCATTTAACAAAAAAAAAAAGGTTTTACTTGAAAATTCTTTTAAATTTTTATTTTTTTAGTGTTTTTTTATAAGGGTTTTCTTTTTTTTCAAAATTTAGAACAACAAAATATATGGTATACCAAAAGTGAGTTGATGCTTTGATGGTTTCACGTTAAAGCCAACCATAATAACAGTTGAGCTCTTGAAGATGAATGATGGTGTAGCTAGGTTCACATAGAATGCGTCCTTCTAGGGTTGTACAAGCACTTGAAATTTTTTTTAAAAAAAATACTTTTATGATGTTCATCAATATATAAAAGAATTATATTCAAATATATATATATATATATTTTTGCTTAGCCGGTGCAAAGATTTTAATTTATTTATTTATACCAATATTGTTAAATATCAAATATATTTTTAAAAATAAATTAAAGAAAATTTGATGACATTCATGGGTACAATGAGTTTCTTGTCTGTCTTCATTTGTAATTTTTATATAATATTTGGAGCTTAGAAAATAATTCCAAAAGTTTAGATAAATTTTATGTATCTTAAGGTTTTGTACTTTTATTATCATTGTTATTAATTAGTTTGCGCATTTGCTAAAATCTTAATGTAATCCAACAACTTAAGGAAACAATTAAATAAATAAATTTGGTGTTTAAGTGTCATGCCTTTTAGGTAATTTCATTAGATTGCAAATTAATACATATATATATATAAATCACAACACATTCATTATTATTATATAGATCTTATGTAATTTCATTACATTAGTTCACAATTAATGATATATTATAATATAAAAATTTTAATTTTTATATGGAAAAACAAAATTTCTACTGAACTCGACTATGATATATCATTGATTCATTTCATTACAATGCTCTATACATTAATGTTGTTGTTGTTTTTTTTTAATAATAACCAGATGATGGGATATGGATGGGCTGGCGTATTCAGAAAATTCCTTGTAGACTCCCCTTACATGTGGTGGCCTGCAAATCTAGTTCAAGTTTCACTTTTCAGGTCTATTTTGTTTTTAATTTCTTAAAAAAATATATTTTTTTATAAATTAAATAAACCACATGTATCAAGAATAAAAAATAAAAAACATCACTATTCACAGGCTGTGTGAAAACCTGACAAAAAACAACAATAACGAACACAATGTTCACAGGCAGAACAAAACAAAATAACAACAAAAACAAATATTAAACCTAGAAAAAAATAAAATGAGTCATTAGGCTCCGAAGAGACCTAAGAAACTACCTACCAAACAAGATACTAAGCTTCTCTCCTTTACATTGCTAGTCTTTTTTCCGTCTAATAAAGTGTTTAAAGAACTCCAGATTGTGTTTAGTAGTAGTAGTCGGTCCTTCTAGTTTGGCTTTTTTTTAAGACTCTGTGGCATCAATCCATTGATTTTAACAACAATTTTATTATTAATAGTTATATGAAATTACCCACAACACTCCCTCGCCAACTTCATGCATATATAAATAAGATACATACAAACAAACAGTTAATTTTCATAATTTTTTTGTCAATATTGAGAACAGAGATTTCGACATATAAATCTTCCAGTAAATAATATTAGGTACGCGATTTCAAATAATTTGATAATGTTTATAATTCTTGAAAATATTTTTTTTATCAATTTCCTCTATACAAATGAATGAATGAATGAATGAAATTACATGCAGAGCATTGCATGAAGCAGAGAGAAGACCCAAAGGAGGACTAACAAGACTTCAATTTTTTCTCATGGTCTTCATCACCAGCTTTGCTTACTACATCATCCCCAACTACCTCTTCCCATCCATCACTGCCCTCTCCTTCATCTGCTGGTTCTGGACCTCCTCCATCACCGCCCAACAGCTCGGCTCCGGCCTCTACGGTCTCGGCCTCGGCTCCTTTGCCCTCGATTGGTCCACCGTAGCCGGCTTTCTCGGCAGCCCCTTAGCCACTCCTGGCTTTGCCATCATCAATGTCATGGTTGGCTTTGTCATTGTTCTCTATGTTATCACTCCTATCAGTTATTGGACTAACACTTATCATGCCAAGAACTTCCCCATTTTCTCTTCTCATGTCTACCAAGCCAATGGCAGCACTTATAATTTCAATGCTGTTCTTGATCCTAAGACATTCTCTTTTAGCCAACATGGTTATGACCAAATTGGCCAAGTTAATCTTAGTACCTTCTTTGTTTTCACATATGGCTTAAGCTTTGCCACCCTTGCTGCCACTCTCTCTCACGTTGCTCTCTTTCATGGAAAGTAAGCTTAATAATATATAGATATATATATATATATATAATTCATCCCATTTGATTAATGTATTTGTCCCATATTTCTCATACATGAATATCAGGAGTATTTGGAGGCAAACAAAGGCAGCATTTTCAGATCAGTTTGGAGATGTGCATACAAGAATAATGAAGAAGAATTATGAAGTTGTTCCTCAGTGGTGGTTCTACACCATCTTGGTTTGCATGTTAGCTCTAGCAATCTTCTCTGTGGAGGGCTTTGGCAAACAACTTCAACTTCCTTTTTGGGGTGTTCTTCTTGCAGGAGCTCTTGCTCTTGTTTACACCCTCCCCATTGGCATCATCACAGCCACCACCAATCAAGTAAGCAATTGAGCCTTCACTTTTGCATAAATATAAATATATATAATAAAAGTAATATTATAATGTTTGACTAACTTAACTAACTAAACTAACTATGGTTGGTGATATCTACGTTGATTTGATTGAATAGCAACCAGGGTTGAATGTGATAACAGAATTGATAATAGGGTACTTGTATCCTGGCAAGCCACTGGCCAATGTGGCCTTCAAAACCTATGGATACATAAGCATGTCACAAGCCATCATGTTCCTCCAAGATTTCAAGCTTGGCCACTACATGAAGATCCCTCCCAAATCTATGTTCATTGTTCAGGTCATACCATTCATCTTTCATTATTACTATTATTATTTTAATTATTTATAAAACTTTTTGTGTCTGATTAATTCACTGATTCTGTTAAAACTAATTTACAGTTAGTAGGAACAGTAGTAGCATCATCAGTGTACTTTGGCACAGCATGGTGGCTACTGGAATCAGTTGATCACATCTGTGATCCGGCCAACTTACCGGAGGGAAGTCCATGGACGTGCCCCGGTGACGCCGTCTTCTTCAGCGCATCGATCATTTGGGGCGTTGTCGCCCCGAAGCGCATGTTCGGGTCTTTAGGCCTCTACGAGAACATAAACTACTTCTTCCTCATTGGACTTCTCCTCCCTTTCCCTATCTGGCTCCTCTCTGTTGCTTTTCCTGAGAAGAAGTGGATCAAACTCATTAACATGCCGGTTCTCCTCAGTGCTACCAGCATGATGCCGCCGGCCAGAGCTGTGAACTATATAATGTGGGGAGCTGTGGGCATCTTCTTTAACTTTGTGGTGTATAGAAGATACAAAGGGTGGTGGGCAAAGCATAACTATGTGCTCTCTGCTGGACTGGATGCTGGTGTGGCGTTCATGGCTATATTGTCTTATTTTGCTCTGCAGGTTAAGAACATTCAAGGTGTGCAGTGGTGGGGGTTGGTGCTTGATGATCATTGTCCCTTGGCTTCTTGTCCTACTGCTCCTGGTGTTGTTGTTGATGGTTGTCCTGTTTTCTAACTACATCCTTGCTTATTTAATTATATGCTGTTATATGAAATTATTATGGTTAAATTATATGGGGATTAGATGGAGTATTTTGATTTGGGTCCAAAACTGGAATATCATTCTGTCTCTTTGTAAGAAATAAGAATGATGGACAATTTAAAGTCAAATTTTTTTTTTTCAATTAAATATCAACAAGTCATGTGCTTGGGGTGTGAATAAACTGATACGAAGCTCAAATTCATTTTCTCGGCGAATATGAACACTCTATGAGGGAATATGGTGTTAGTAGACAAAAAATCATTGACAAATTAATTTGTATAGATTAACCATTATCGCAATAGCGTAGCAGTAAAAATATTTGACTTCTATGAGAGAAATTGAAAATTTGATTGTTTTATATTGTATGGCTAAGATCTAAATAAAAGAGGTATGTGTAGTGGATTGTTCATATTATAAATAAATAAATAAATAAATATCTTTTCAATTATATTAAAAACTAAATAGATACATATTTTCTACCATATAATCTTTTTGATGTTGATGATTTTTTTAAGTTTGGTTGGTAGACAAATTTCAAGTTATTAGTTTGATGAGAGGAGATTTTAATTTGGCTTCTTGTCTTGTGCTTTTATATTTTTAATCATGGGAGATGTTGTTGGTCCAATTTTTTAAATGTTCTTTGTGGATACAAATGTATACTTATTCGTCTTTGATTTTAATGCTTCTTAAATAGTTTTAACAGAAGTGAGTATGATACCTTGGCTTATTATATTAAGTTGTACTTAGATTTATACTAGATTAATTTTTTTGAAAAATAAATAAATCATCCAAAACAGTGTGCCATCTTTTGCTTTAATGGATATTTTTCTTTTTAATAATAGTGTGGTATTGATTTTTAAATTGTTCTTATTTATTATGCTTATACGCAAGAAGTGATCATAATTTTGAAGATGTGATAGCTAATTCTAAAAACAATATAAAAGGTATTTTTTATAAAAATGCTAATAAAAAAATTGAGAATAATTTAAATAAATATTTTAAAAAAATAATGATGATGATGACGACAATGAAAATAAAGATAATGGTGAAGATAACGATAATAATGATTGAAGATTTAAATGTTTTAAATGTTTTCAAGTCTCATTGAATTTTATTTTTCAAACTTTTAGTGAATCAATGTTTAATAAAAGTCTACAACACTTTATTTTATATACTTATTTTCATGATTTGAACTTTTATTGTGTCATTGTTTTGTAGAAATCTATAAATATTTAATTTTATTAAACATGAATTGATATTAATCTACTATTAAGTTCACATGTTAAATTGAGTCAATGTTATGATAAATGAGTTTGTTATGTGCAAGCTTGTTGTTATATAATTTAAATTATATTGTAATTTAAGATTCTAATTAATGAGGCGTATGCTACCCATTTTTCCATAAAGCATTTGCGACGACTTAGTCACAAATAAAATTTATTTATGATAATACCAATTCGTAGCAAAAATATTAATTTACGACCATTGTCCATTGGTTGCAAATAACACTCAATTGTGAAGATCCAAAGCTAGTCATAAAAAATATTCATTCCTAATGGATAATAGTTAGTCACAAATAATAATATGTTGCAACAACTTACTCTTTGTTGTAAATAATACCTTCTGAGACGAACAATATTTCGTCACATTATTAAAGTTTTTATAATTAGATATTTAATTTTTTGTGATGGCACTTTGATGTCGCAATAACAGTCATTTATGAAGATCCAAAGCTAATCATAAAAACAATCTTTTGTGATGGAAGCAGATACGACGACATGCGGCCATCGTAAAAATATTTTGCGACGATATTTAGGTTTTTTGCGACGGTAATTGGTCACAGTAAAAAATAATTTTTCTAGTAGTGATATTTGAAATAAGAGTAATTACACATATAATGCAAAAATAAGGACATACAATACATATGTATAAAAAATTGGAATATATGTACAAATATATAATGCACTAATGAAATAGTTGGAATCACATAGAACAGCCGAATATAGTTAAGTGATTCTACAGTTAAAAGAGAAATAGTGTGAAAGTAAGACAAGTAAAAAAAAACTGAATTAAATTATTATTTAGGATAATTTCAACTCATGGTTATGTTTGAAGATCTTATATTGATTTTATATCCCAATTTCGAGCTTTCTCTTACTTATAGACGTGGACAAAAGCCATTTCTTAGCTTTTTTTTTTTATATATTTATTTTAATTTGGTATAATTTCATAAATAGTTGTTTAACTTTTTCAAACTTATTTTTTTAGTTCATCTACTATCTTAATTGAGCCATGCCACTCTCTTTTCTTGAAAGTTTAGAATTAGAGTTTAGGGTTTATGAGGGCTAATGTGGCTCAGTTAAAATAGTAGAGAAACTAAAATATTACAATATAAATAGAGAAATAAAAAAAAAATTAAAAAAATAAAAAAAAAATTTAGAAAATTATACTTTTAATTTATGTACTCTTATAAATATTTAATATTGTGGACAACTAATCCAAAATTTACTTACAAACTCATTTTAGTGAAATTTGATAGCATATGATAGCTAAATTAAGATTTTATAATATTATATTATTATCTTATATAGTTTCATCGTAATGTAACATTAATCTTTCAAAAAAAAATTATATATATAACATTAATCTTGTCATTTTACTATTATTGATAAATTAAAATAAATGATTCCATACTTGATGCTAACAAAATCATTTGAGTATTGATTTTTAGAAAAAAAAAAAAATCTACTTCCTTCGTTTCGTATTAACCGTCACATTTGATTAAATTACTTGTCATCTTTAAAAATTCTACAAGCATTAATTGCTATTTTTTTTTAATTTTGGCCCTCTTGTTTCAAAAGAGGTACGTGCATTACTATGAGTGAATAATTTTTGAATAATAGACAATAAGCGCTTTTTTTATGAATAGAAAGCAGATCTTAAAGCAAAGATCTGAAACCCTGGGATATCTGATGATATGTACGATGATGAAAATAATATAGGAATCTCGGGTAAGCGATTGTATGAACGATGACGGGGGAACAATACTGTTGGGGGAGAGATTTGAACCCATGACCTCCCCTTATAATATAAAGAAAATGTTTATATTACGTTCATATAAACGCTAATAAATAAATTGTTTTGCGTCATGTGTATGACATCAAAATCGGAATCCAAATCGAGATCCAAGATAGTCCAATGGTATGACATCAAAATGTAAGGGGAGGTCATGTGTTCAAATCTCTCCCCAACAAAGATCATGTGCCGTCATCTGCGATACATCGCTCACTCTGAATTCTTATACTATTCTCATAATGTACATATACTATACATCCGGGTTCTAGTACTGTTTAGTAATGTTTATATTCATAAAAAAAAGGCGCTTGTCGTCTATTATTCAAAATATTGTTTTGCCTCTTTAAAATAAAATTTCTAACGTTTATCTTATCTTATTTTTTTTCCGAAATGTGGACAAGTGATGTCTAAAGTGTGTATAAACGTGGAGTTACCACAAAAAAACAGTTCATTATTGAAAAAAAAAAACGTTTGTCATTAATAATGAATATTCCATCGGTGAAACTCCTTATGCATAGAACAAGATGTCACTAGTTAATCAAGCACATCACCAGTGCTCTCATCTTGTATGAGATAAAGTTTAAACACGCCTCATCGGTAAAAATATGAACACTTTATATTGTTGAGTTTTTACACAGCAAATGCTTTTTGATGTAAATAAAATAATTTCGGGTACTAAACTGAACAATAAATGAAATCAATCAAGCAGACACAAAATTTACGTGGAAAACCCTTCTATTCAGAGGGAAAAAACCACGGGCCAAACTCTGAATCAAATTTACTATCAAAATCAACAAGTACAAAAAAACTCTCAAGCAAATGCACACTTGAGATCACCACCAAGAATGGAGAAATACAAATAATAACCCTAGAAAACCCCTTTTTTTGAATGATCACATCAAGAAGAAAAAAAAACTAGAGAAATTACCCTCCAAGATTGCTCCAAACAAACTTGCCGATTTTAGTAGGATTCAATAGAAGAAGATATGCTTTCTTCACCTTTCTCCTTCCAATGAACACAGAGAATAAAACCACGCTTCTTTTTCTTTTTTCTCACTATCGATGCCTTCTCAATAGCCACATGGGTTTCTTTTGCATTTTGCCCCATGTCTTTATTACTAATAATAAATGGGCTGGATCGAAGTTTGGCCACCAAACCAACATATATATGGGACTCAATGCCACTAGACCAAGCGGTCTTTAACCTCATAGAGTTTATCTTGTTAGAATTTCTTTAAAAATACATATTAACAATTTTATTATATTTTTTACATGATTTATAATAATTTTAATAATATGTTTTTTTTGTTAATTATTTAAATTTATTTATTATAAATTATCCCATGAAAACAACGACTCCTATGCAAACATATGCGCTTCACTGCCATGTGTCCATCCCGTGGTTAAACTTAAACCATGCAAGGATGATCAGCTGGTTTCATGGGATGCTCTAGATAAGCTGGTAAAGATGGGTTACAAAGAGAAAAGCAATTAGATTAGTTCAAAGGTGGCTGCATCTCACACCAAACCTGAGTCCAGACAAGGGCAGTTGGTTGAGCTTGATCTGCATGTTTTGGATTTGGATTTGGATTTGGATTTGGGCTAGGCGTGACTTCATGACCTGACCCAGTCCAAACGACTTCATCCCACAAGCAGGGTGCTAGGAGAAACAAATGATCGAAAAAAGTCATCATCGAGATAGAATGATAAAGTAGGTTTTTTAGCTCATTCCCCTAAGTCAACTAAAAAGAAAGGGGTCCTAAACACTCCATTAAAAGCTCCAAGGGTAAAGAGACTGAAGTCGGAAGATTCTGTTACCATACTTAAATGCAACTTGGAGTTCTTAGGGTCTTAACTAGCAAGGGAAAGGGATTCTTAACATGCAACATACTAGTCTAGCTTATTTTCATATTTACCCACCATGATGGGATTCCTCTCGCCCACCAAGAGTTTTTTTTCATAACTTTTTCTTTATGTATTGTGTTGGTTTTTTTTTTTTAATTATTATTTCTACTACATCTCCATTCTTAATAGATTTATTGTAATTTGCGTCTTTTGTTTCTATCATTTCTAGTTGGTGTATTTTTTTTTAAAAAAAATGTATGTGATGTGTCAACTTTTCAAATAAATGAATAAATAAATAAATAAATATTTTTTATTATTTATACTTTTAACATTCATAAATAATATAGTTTACTATTTGTTCATATTTCTTTAAAAAAAAAAATTCTCACTCGATGTTTTTTTAATAAAAGAAATCTTAACATCTACCATAAAATTTTCAGACACAAAGAACCAAATATCAGAATCCAACTGAGCACATCCAAAAGAAAAGAACATTCTTCCGGCCATTAATTCCCCAACTAAATTAATTAAACCCACAACAAAACACTAAAACATCACATTCACAAAACATAAACAATAACAATAATCCCATAGATTTCATCTTTAACAACAAAAACACAACAATTAATAGCACATCATTAATGATCATTAGGACTGCCAACAAAACATCATCAACATCACTCTCTTGCTTTTCCCGCCTTTTTCAAACTATAAAAACTAACCACCTCATTCCCTCCACTTGCCTAACTATCAATAGCAATGAAAATCAACCTCTTTAGTTTCCGGTGCTCACCACCTTCCCGGCCGGCTATAGACGAAGATCGAATACTATCTCCGTTAAAGATCATTCACGCCGGGGGGTTTGTAGAGCAATATTACATGGCAATTCCGGCATCAGAGATCATGACAAAGTATCCGAAGTCGGTCTTGGCCCGGCCGGAAGTGTTTCATAAGCCCTGGGATTCTCTTGTCAATCCAGATGAGATCTTATCTGTTGGTGAAAGACTCTATCTCATGCCTGTCAACACTCTACTTAAGCTCCGAAGACGAATTCGGAGAAATAATAGTACTAATGAAAACATTAATAGATCAAAGATGATGTTTGTGAAACATAGGTCCGGTAAACAAAGAGTGAGAGTGATAGAGATTTGGCAACCATCACTAATGGTTATAGATGAGGTTTCTTAGCTCATTGCACCACTTTAACCTCATCGGAAAGATGGGTTTAATGAACAAGCGTGAAGAGAGGTTTTTTTTTGTTTGCTTCTTTTGTATTTGTCGAGAAATTATTTGGTGCGTAGTTTGGAATTTTTAACTAATTGATTTTTTTTTTTTTAATAACTTTCATTTTTTATATGAATTATGTAATTTTTTTAATCCTTTAAGAATTAAATATGTATAGTATTGATATAAAAAAAATTATTTTACTAGCAACCTATTGGCCTGCCTCTAATTAACACCAAGGTCTTTGTGTATGGTGTTTGTTTCAATGATAATTACATATATGCGTTGAAATATTAACTTTAAAACTATTCACATCATTGACTTTTGTTAAATGGGACATTTGCCATCTATTTGTAAAAAAGAATATTTTTTTTTAAATTTAATTAGAGAAAGATAGAACAAGATTCGTAAGTAAACATTGAAATTAATTAAATGTTACCTTTGCCATTTTCGTTACAAGCATTACCTTTGAGAATAATATTACAATTGTTATGGTGTTTACTATAATGTAACTGTAAATATAGTAGATTTCCATTTTCAATGTAACTGAAAATTCATAAATTTTAAAATATAATGCAGTCAAATCCGATGTTTAGTTAGGTACAACTGAAGATGATGTATTACAAGATTTTGTATTTGGTGAGAGAAATTTGTAAATTTGTAAATTTGAAATTAAAAACATTTTACATACTAAATATTTTAACATTATTTTAGTGATTTTAAGTGTCATATTAATTAGTTTAACTATTAATTTTATCATTATATTAGTTATTAAATTTATTAGTATATTATTAAAAAAATTTATTATATTTTAAAAAAAAAATTATTTAATTATAACCCAACAAAATTAGTATTTATGAATTTTTCATACATTTCCAGCATATTATTTAATGATTTTAATTATCGTATTGATCATTTTAACTATTAATTTATTATTAAATTAATTATAAAAATAACTATTAAATTTATTATTAGATTTTATAATTTTTCCGCTTAACAAAGTATCCATAAATGTTTAACAATAGTTGTTTTTCCTTAATTAATTACATATACGTCACAAGTTATATATGTGAAGAAGCCTAAAAATAAAGGATATGGTTTTACAACCAATTTGATTGTAAAACTAAATCCCTCATTGGACGTAATATGAGTTACATGAGTTTTTAAAATCATATGAATGAAACACTAAATTTATAAAAACCCAGTAATTCAAATTACATGTAACTCCAAAACTTTCCAAACAAACACTAAACTCAAAATAGGATGAGAAATTGTGGTTATTATATTACTTTATTAGTCGTTCAAAAAAAATAAAAATAAATAAATAAATCTAAAAAGTACAAAGTATTTAGGAAAATCATCATAACATCAATGAGAAAAAAAAGCTCCACATTATCATATTAATCTCCATCTTAATCATTTTTTTTCTTAATTTCCTTTTTCCAACAAAGAAAGAGCTAATATTATAACATAATTATAACATACAACAAAGCTAATAATTTTTCTTGTGGTTTTCCTTCATTGAATTTAATTTATTTAGTGTTTATTAAGTTTGTTAACAATGAGAATTTAACCAAATATAAACCATATCTACTCAAATAATAAATAATCTTACAATATATTCCCAATATTTATATTTGTCATTCTTAATTATTTTATGTTAAAATATTTTACAAAAGTCATTTTCAATGATGGCTCAATGAATTTATCTAAAAACATTTCTATTATACTCCTTATAAAGAGAGGCACGGGCTGAGATTTGGCCCGGTTCCGCAAAACCCACCGAGTCAGCTGACCCGATAGGGTGGGCCTGAAAACCGTAATCAGCCCACACTGTAACAAGCCTAGTTATGGTTCATCGGGTTGTTTTCCAAAAAACACACCACTCGATCTACAATTCAACTTATACACACCTCTAAAAGCATTTCTATTATACTCCTTATAAAGAGAGACACGGGCCGAGATTTGGCCCGACTTTGCAAAACCCACCGGGTCAGCTGACCCAATAGGCTAGGCCTGAAAACCGTAATCAGCCACACTGTAGCAAGCCTGGTTATGATTCATCGGATTGTTTTCCAACAAACACACCATTTGATCTACAATTTAACTTTTACTCACCACTTGATCTATAATTTAACTTTTGATATTATTTACTTGCATCCATCTTTTAGAGTATCAATATAAATATGAATTTCAATTTTTTCTAATAGTATCTAAATAATGAAAAATTGCACTATATTATTTTGATTAATTATAAAATATATTTTGGTGTTTTATGTTCGAAAACCTTGAAACTAATGAATTTTTTTTAAATGACAACATGATGAGTACAATAATGATAATTTTTAGAGTTCGAAAATAAAATTAAGGGTAATAGCCCATTTTGATTGTAATAAATATATAAGTAGATGGCAACTTTGATCTAAAGAAAGAGAACTATATGAGTTTTATTCTATCATTTAAGAAAATATATCGATAACTTAATTCAATAGATATACAAATTATGTGCAAGCCTTTTATTTTTTATTTTTAAATCAATTTTACTTGTCTTAAAAAATTTTAAATTGTTTTCTAATTTTTTTTATTCATAAGATTATAATTAAAAAAAATCACTTTGAGATTTAGTTTTCTTTATTTATTTTTAAAATCAATATTCAAACAACCATAGGTCAAGTGGTTAAAGTGTTGTTAGTTTTGATTTTTGATGCAAGTCCTTAATTCGAATCCCGCCTGGTCAGACAGGCTTGGCTTGAACCCAGTGGTTGTTGGGGTCATCTGAGCCGAGCCTAGTTCACTTTAATGATAAAACCGAACCTCTCCGGGTCAACCCGGCCTTATAAGTTTCTTATGTAATAACCTGGGTCTAGGTCCGGGTTTTGTGAACCAAACCTGATGGGTTGACCCCAGTTAATTGGCCCGTGCCCCCCTCTACTTATGGTAGATGTGGAAAAATCATTTTTGACATCTCATCTCATTTCATCTTTTTATTTTCAATTTTACCTCTTAGTCTGCTTCCATCTCATTATATTAATTTAAATAAATAACTACTTCCACTATTCTTTTTTATTTGTTCTATTTTAATTTTTTTAAATTTTTTTACATATCCTTTTAGAAAAATATATAAAACATTAAATAAATTTTATGTCCAACTTTACATTTTATTTTTAATATACACCTATATTTTCCAATATATTTTTTTTAAAAAAACTAAAACACTATGTTGTTCGAAATAAAGATACAATTAAATTATAAAGATAAATTAGTAAAATCTAGATGGGTTTTTAAATGAGATTAATTTTAGAAAGTTAATATAATTTTTTATAAATTTTAAACAATAATTAATTTTAACTGATTTTTTTATATAATGAATTGATTAAAGTGGGCATATAAATAGGACCGATGGGAGTACAAAACTTAAATAAAAGTTATTAAACACAAAAAGAGAGAAATTTTAAGCAAATTGAACAATTAAATTAAAACGTTGATTATTCCCCCACATTGCCATGTTTTTTTTCCTCCAAAAAACAGAAAACACACACTTGCCCTTTTTTAGTTTTTTAATCATCAACCCACACAAAGATTAAACCAACTTTGGAATGATTAGAAATGGTCTAAATGGTCACTTTATTTTGGTAGATGGGCCCACTTGACTTAGGTCAGCATGCATGCACATTGAACTCAAAAATAAATAAATAAATCATTTTTAGAATTATAAAATCTTGTCCAAAATTGACTCTTTCTCCTAGTCACAAGATATTGACACGTGGCAAATACAACCTTAGAACAGTCGGACCGAGTGGATACACAAACGTTTCCCTGTCTTACATGTGGTCAACAAACGCGTTTCCCTTTCATAATTAGAAGACTCCAAATCCAACATTCTGTCTTAGTTTTTAATATAAATAACCCTGAAATAATTATAATTTTATTTATTTATTTATTTAGTCCTATATTTGTAAAAATTAGCATGAGCTATATGTATCTTTTTTTTTTTTTGTTAATTTTTCAAAAAAAATTGTAAATTGATCTTTTTTTTTTATTAAAAATTATTTTTTCCGAACATGACAAGGTACATCAAGAGTGTATATAAATAATGAGTTAATATTTTAATATATCTGTGGACTTATCCTGTTTTAGTAAAGTTTTAAATCCATTTCCTCAATAAAAATACGAACAACCTATAAAATGAACAAAATACCAATAGACCAAAAGATCATTAGTCTATAATTATATTTATTATAGTTCATGAGAATAAAAATTAATTTATGCATTTAGTCAATGGTTAAAATAAATTTTATATATAATTTGGAGATTATTTCTAAACTTTCTTCATGATTAGAACCAAATTAAAAGACATAAAATATAATAAATATTTCAAAAATTATATACATGAAAAATAAATATTTATTCCATAGTTCTCTCAGTTCATTTTAATCAATTAAGAAAATAAAATCAATCCTTATCCTAATTTATTGACAATTTTAAACAAAAAAGTCATCGTTTCCCATTTTCCGTTTTCCTTTATTAAGCAATTGGGAAGTAGCACAAGCTAAGCATTCAAAGCAATCAAGTAATCATTAAAAATAATTAATAATAATTTAATAATATACTTAGAAAAATTAAATATAAAATTAAGAAAAATCAAACTTAGAAAAAAAAAAAGTAAAAAAAGAAAGGAAAAAAAGAAAAGTCAGCAGAGTACGCGGGGGAGACGAAGAGAGAGAGAGAGAGAGAGAGAGAGAGAGAAGTCTTCTTCCTTCGTCCATCTCCGCTCTATTTTGTCATAAATCCCACACGTTGGTCATCAATTAGGGCTTCTGAATCAATCCTTGTGGTTCGGTTGGCTTGAAAATCCGTTTTTTTTCTTGGAAAGTGCCCCAAATTTGCTTGCTTTTGTTCATTTGGATTTTGATCTTGGGATATTGAGTTTTCTTTGGTGGAAATGACCTTGCTTTCTTGCTATTTTTTGTTTGGTTTCTGCTAATTTGTATGATTTTTTTCTTGCTTTATTTGCTTTTCGCTTCTATTTTAATGTGATTTGATGTGCTTGTATTTGTTCCTGTGTATTTGAGTTATTATTTTTTTTTTTTGGTGATTTGAGGATTTGAGGATTAGATAGTCAGCTAAGGAACAAAAAGAAACCTTTTTTGGGTAAAAACAAATATGATTTATATGTCCTTTTTCATCATTTGTTGTAAAATCCATTGAAGTTTTTGTAATCTTTCTTCAAGCAAACGATTTTGTTGTGAAACAGTTGAAGTTTTTGTCTGTAATATTGTTTTGGTTTCTGAGGGTGTTGTGATTCATTGGGTTTGGCAATGTTGCTCTTGGTGCGTGTGATTGAGGCTCGTTGCCTTCCGGCCATGGACCTCAATGGTTTGAGTGATCCATATGTGAGATTGCAGCTTGGAAAGCAAAGAGGGAAGACAAAGGTGATCAGGAAAAACCTGAACCCAGTGTGGGATGAGAACTTCCGATTCGTTGTAGGGGACCTTGGGGATGAGCTAACTATCTCTGTGTTGGATGAAGATAAGTACTTCAGTGATGATTTTGTTGGTCAGGTGAAGGTGCCATTGTGGAAGGTTTTAGATGCAGAAAACCTCACCCTTGGGACTGCATGGTATCAGTTGCAGCCCAAGAACAAGAAGTCAAAGATCAAGGAATGTGGTAAATGAACTATCTTGCATTAATTTTTGTTTTGTGTTCTTATAATTGTGATATCTGTTGCTTTAATTTGCATATTATTTGGTTGTCATGGCTGTGATATGGAGTTGTTGTAGATTATTGAAAATTTATGTAGTTAAATGTAGAATGCTGTCAAATTTTTTGGTTTATGGTTGCATTAGTAGAAGGTTTATTGTGGTTAATGGTAATAGAATATGAAATTGTAAGCAGATATTAAGTAACTGACGAGAAAAAGGAAAAAAAAAAAAGCTTTAAACAGATCAACCATTTTTGTTGCGACAAACTAAAGTAAGAAGATAATATGCCTTTGATTAGTGTTTAATTATGATGTCCTTTATTTAGCAGGGACAATTAGGTGTTCTGCTGCATGAATCAATATGGTTGGCTTCTTTACAAGCTATTAGCTTGTTTCACAAGTTTCTGTCATGGGCTATACTTAAGATCATACATTAGATCGGATTGATTAGAAGAGTAGAAATTTTACTTAGGTAGGGTTGATATCCCTGGTTAAAGCGATTGTAACCATTGTTTTAATGGCTATGGTTATAATTTTGTTTATTAGCTTGATTTTATTTTATCTAAATGAACATAGGATTTGAAATTGTTCTACTTCTTGTGTATCTTGTTCTCCTTTCTTTCTATATTTATCATTGTTAATCTTGAATTAGATGACAAAGACATTCAGTCACATTTTTCATCAATAAGTTTGTGATGATTCCCATATATACATGCATACATACATATATGTATTTGATGATCTAATATTATATTCTTTATAGCACTGTTTTGCCATTCATCTTGGTCACTGGCTGTTGCTTCATAATATCACATAGATATCTGCTTACTGAAACAATTGATATTATGTCTTTCTGCTTCAAACTTTGACTTCATTCTTTAAAAGAGTAACTGTGTTTTGTATCTATTATGCAGGTGAAATTCGTCTCCATATATCTTTATCACAGAAAAACTCTTTTGATGAAACATCTACGATTTCCAAATCCTATTTTGATGATGTTGCATCAAATTCAGATAAATCCATGGAACTAGCAAGAGAATCATTCTCATTACCTTCCAATGGCCATGAAGAACCATCTGGTGACCTGATAGCAGAAGAAATGGATCCTGCTGATTCAGACAAATTGAATGCAACATCATTGGTTGACCGCTTGTTTGAGTTTATTGGTTGGAGGAATGTACCAATTGAATCATCTGATAGTGGAGACCAAGTTGGTGAAGATCAGGCTGATGAGATCCAAGAGATAACTTCAAAGCCTGAAACTTCTAATAAACAAGATGAGGAAAGCTCTGGTGTGACATTTGATGAACTATTGAAAACCATTGAGGCAAAAGGTGAGCTTGTTGAAATGCCTGGAAATTTGCCAGGAGGGTTGGTCATTGACCAGTATTATGCTGCCTCTCCTAGTGAGCTGAACTCTCTGATCTTTTCACCAAGTTCGAATTTCTCCCGTACTCTGGCTGAAATTCAAGGGAACACGGGGCTAGAGATTGGAGCTTGGAAACTAGAAAATAATGGAGACAGCTTGAAAAGAGTGATTACCTACACAAAAGCTGCAACTAAACTTGTGAAAGCTGTGAAAGCCACGGAAGAGCAGACTTACTTAAAGGCTGATGGAAAGTCTTATTCTGTTTTAGCTAGTGTTAGTACTCCGGATGTTCCATTTGGTAGCTATTTTAAGACTGAAGTTCTTTATTGCATTACGCCAGGACCAGAATCAACGACTGAAGAACAATCTTGTCATTTAGTAATATCCTGGCGAACAAATTTTCTGCAGAGTACAATTATGAAAGGAATGATTGAAAATGGTACAAGGCAAGGCCTGAAGGAGAGTTATGTGCATTTCACTGAATTGTTATCTCAAAGTTTTAAACCACTTGATTTAAAAGACATGGGTGGTTCAAACAAAGAGCAGATCTTATCTTCTCTACAGACACAGCAGGAGTCAGATTGGAGACTGGCTTTCCGTTTCTTTGGGAATTTCACAGTCATATCAACATTTTTTGTTGGATTATATGTTCTTGCACATATCCTTCTATCCAACCCTAGTACCATCCAAGGGCTCGAGTTTGTTGGTCTTGATTTGCCTGATTCCATAGGAGAAGTTGTGGTTTGTGGAGTTTTGGTTCTTCAAGGAGAGCGTGTCCTAAAGATGATTGGGCGTTTCTTGCAGGCTAGGAAGCAGAGAGGTATTCTATAATCTTTTTACTAGCAAGTGCCTTCACCTTTCCTATAACTGTCATACTTCTTTTTATAAAATTACTCTGTTTAGTTTTAATAAGGAATCCCAGTTTCTGGTTTCTGAATGCTTGCTTAAATTGGTTAGTATCAGTTGGGACTGTTTTGTCATGCATCAAATTACGTTTAAAGAACTGGTTAAAAAAAAAATTTAGAAGTCTTAGTACAATGTTTATTTCTGTGGTCACAAGTATCTCACTGGACATGTTGGTTCACTTGAAATTCTGTTGGCTTTGTTTTGTACCAAGTCCATCTATTTGAACTTGAATAACTTGTTAGCAGCATAATAGAACTGTCCAGACAAATTTCTCACATCTTGAACAAGAGTATAGTGTCAGCACACACACACATATGCCTTTTCCCTCAATCAAATGTCTAGTGTAAGCATACACAGTATTCCTATAGGCTGTGGCAAGACTTGAACATTTTTAGTTTCCTTTTCTTAATGATACAACAGAAATTTACAATTCTAATTTGGCCTCCCTGCAGGTGGTGATCATGGAGTCAAAGCACGTGGAGATGGATGGATATTGACTGTTGCATTGATTGAGGGGACTAACTTAGCTGCTGTGGATTCAACTGGTTATTCTGATCCCTATGTAGTTTTCACTTGCAATGGTAAAACAAAAACTAGCTCGATCAAATTCCAAACTCTCAGTCCGCAGTGGAATGGTAAGTGAGTTGAATGATGCCATACTGCATATATGATGATCTTAATAAATGCTAACTTTGTCCATGGTTGATAGACTTCAACTATTAGATTTTGATACAACCAAGTGCTGTGATTGTAACCATATTTCATTATGATTTACTGGAAGACTTTAAGTGAACTAGAAATTTAGTCTCTTAGCATGAAATTTCTTCTATGCAAACCCACCTTTGGCATGCTTCTCTTGAAATTGGTGGTGTAGATAAGTTCGCTGCATCTGCTTCCTTATGATGTTTGGTCATAGTATTTTATCTTTTCTGCTTAGGGATGGTAGTCTCATAGGATGGCAAAGGCAAGATACTGGATGCACCATCAGTAAACTAGCCGATCTGAATTTGTGCAACAAGCTGGTCTAGATCACAGGCTGTAGGATTTTAAACTAATTATAGGCTCTGATAATCATAGGCCTTAAAAAATAGATGGTCTACTTATTAGTAGCACTTAGATTGTGAAGCAGGCATAACATGTACTCAAACTATAGTTGGAACTAGGAAGTTCTCCAGATCCTTACAATCTCACCTGACGCTGCATTAGCATGAAGCTTCCACCTGTCCAATAAAGTCTTTACTTATCTGATCTCTTGGACTTCTCAATTATAACTTTCTTGGAAACTAATGCTTAGGAAGCATATTTTCTGCAACTATTGAATTTCTCTAGAGAGCTGCCCTGATGATATATCCATTAGTGTTAATGTTTTTAGCCCTTCAAATGATTGAACTAATACTTAATATGGTACATCAGTTAGTTTGATGACTGTTGTGAATGATCTGTGAATTACTCCTTTGATTGCATTTCATATTTTAATCTATTATCACTTGGATATGCAGAAATATTTGAATTTGATGCTATGGATGATCCTCCATCTGTGATGAATATTGATGTTTATGACTTTGATGGGCCTTTTGACGAAGCTACATCACTTGGGCAGGCGGAAATCAACTTTGTTAAATCTAATTTATCAGAGCTAGCTGATGTTTGGATTACACTTGAAGGAAAGCTAGCTTTGGCATGCCAGTCTAAATTGCACATGAGGATCTTTTTAAATAATACACGGGGAGCTGAAGTCGTGACACAATATATATCAAAGATGGAGAAAGAAGTTGGAAAGAAGGTTAGCTGTCGCTTCATGTTTAGCAGTTTCCTTTCGTTGTATCTGGTCAATGCCTTTCTATTTCTTATGTGATGACATTGATTTTGTAGATAAATTTGAGGTCACCTCAAACAAATTCGGCATTCCAGAAGATCTTTGGCTTGCCACCAGAAGAGTTCCTCATTAATGACTTCACTTGTCACTTGAAGCGAAAAATGCCGATGCAGGTAGCTCTTACATGGATGTAAAGATGATCATCATTGATCCTGCGTTTATACTTGCTAACATCTAAACAATTTCCTTATTATAGTACTTGACTGACTGATGTAGTATTGTTCTTTTCTTTAGGGACGACTCTTTCTATCTCCACGAATAATTGGGTTTCACGCAAATCTTTTTGGGCACAAAACGAAGTTTTTTGTTCTGTGGGAAGACATTGAAGACATTCAGGTGGTTCCTCCAACACTTGCATCAATGGGTAGCCCGTCTATGATTATTATACTTCGCAAGGGCAGAGGTATGGATGCAAAGCACGGAGCAAAGTCCCTAGACCCAGATGGAAAGCTGAAGTTCCATTTCCAATCATTTGTTTCATTCAGTGTGGCCAATAGGTGATCATCAATTGCTTAATTTTCTATTTATACAAGTAAAATTTCTATGAACTTAAAACAACGGGATGAATGTCTAGTAAGTTTTTCCTTGTAACTATCTTACCTATCTCAATTGTTCAAGAGGTAGCTCATTCTCATCATAGTCAAGTTTCTGTTTCAGTGTTATTAGAATTTGAAAGGTGTTACTTGTTACCTTGATATACTCTGGCATAAATATTGACTTGGAATTGCTGATTATGACTAACAGAACAATCGGGGCTCTATGGAAAGCAAGATCGTTGAGTATTGAACAAAAGATGCAAATTGTCGAGGAAGATTCCGAAGCAAAAACCCTTCAGAGCGAAGAAAGTGGATCTTTCTTAGGCATAGAGGATGCTAATATGTCAGAGATTTTTAACTCAACGATTCCAGTTTCTGTGAGTCATCTGATTCTTGTCACATTTGCATGATACCTTGCTTAAATTTATATTAATGACATCAGAGCCCTGATATTTTCTTACCTCACAATCAGATCAACTCACTGATGGAGATATTTGAAGGGGGTGATTTGGAAAGAAGAGTAATGGAGAAAGTCGGGTGTGTTGACTATTCCATCACGCCATGGGAACCAGTTAGATCTGATGCATTTCAGAGACAAATTAATTACAAATTTGACAAGAACTTGTCCCGTTACGGAGGGGAAGCTACGAGCACTCAACAAAAATCCATGTTGGCTGACCGGAAAGGATGGCTTATCGAAGAGGTCATGTCACTACAAGGAGTACTACTTGGTGACTTCTTCAATGTGAGGAACATCTCTACTGTTTTGATTTTACATTCTTAACTAAATATTCATTTTATCCTCCAAAATTTCTTTTAACTCTCTGGTTTTCGTCTTTCAGCTTCACTTGAGGTACCAGATAGAGGATAACCCAAAATCCAATGCATGCAATGTCCTGGTATCTATCGGAATTGCTTGGCTGAAGAGTACCAAGCATCAAAAGAGAATCTCAAAGAATGTAATTTCCAATTCTTCCATTCGACTTAAAGAGATGTTTAAGCAAGTCGAAAAGGAGTTCACAACAGCAAAATAGTGCTTGAACACAACAATTATTCATCGTCACTAACAATTGCACGGACGACACATGATTCTTCAAACTCAAGAGATCAATTTATCATTCAGAAATCTTCAATGTTGTATTTAGCATAGAGAAAACAAGCAATCCCGACACTGAGGATGAAGCCGGAGATGCTGCTCAATTATACTGATTTTTAACTTCACTAATTTCTTCGATGTGTCTGTTAAGTCTCCCGGAAATTTGATTTAGAAATGTATGCCATGATGCATATGCGTCCCTGCAGACAAGGATTGAGAAATTGCAAAGTGACACTGAGGAGTTCTTTGTTACTAACAATGGTTTCATTGATGTTTGTAATTAGCCATCTGTTTGTACAATAACTTAATGTGTATCTAATTATGTTGTTTGTATGAGAGATTTATAACTTTTGATTATTAATTCAATACATACTGCAGTCATTACAAATGGCTGAGAATTTTTGAAGTCTGAATTGTTGCGAATCTATCGATGAAAATGGTCAACTGTATACCTGAGTTTGACCATTTTTTACAGCATTTTTTGCTCCTTTCATTTTATGTTTGAATTATCATCCTTTAAAAGATGAATGTGGAAGGCAAAAAAATGCATGATTAAATTGGGATTTTGTGAAAAAATCTCTCACAAATAATACAACCTGTATTGAAAAGGATGGCCTGGATATCCCAAGTATATACTCGGTATAGCAATTATTCTGTCCCTTTCTAAGTTTGAATTATTTTAATAACAACTATGTGCATATTTGGACAAATTTTATCATAAAAGTAATAAATGAGCGATGAAGAGTGTTGCGTGAGAGGAAGCACCAAACGAGTGCAGCAATTCATTGAACACTTAATGTACAATTTCACAAATACCAAAAGAAGGCATCAAATTTAACGTGGTTCAACTAAAAAAAATTTATATCTGTCACGCCCCGAACCTAGCTCTATGGACCAGAGACGCCGACAAACGGCGGTACACCTACAAGACCGAAACCAAGTAGGCATATAAGGCCTCAAAATCTGAAGAAAAAAAAAATTAACAACAGGATTATGAGCTTGAGAGCCCAGTAAGTAACCACTAAAAATATCAGGATCACAAAATATCCAATAATCTTTAAAAACATACAAAATGTAATATAATGAAATAAATATCAAAATGAACCCATAAATCAGAAATGGTTCAAAACAGATTTAATTTATCAAAATAACGAGCATATAAGTCCCCCAAACAACCAATGCCAAAACAAAATATCAGAACTCATTTATTTAAACTCGGTGACCCGAGTCAGATTTCAGAACTCATAGGTTTACCCTCGGTGACCCGAGCCAAAATATCAAAAGCCGTTATTCTTCACCGACGGAACATTGCAAAACTATAGTTTTTATGTCAGAAGTACGTGTCGACACGGTCAGTGTTTAACCCCTAGTGACAAGGTTATTGCACAGTTAATTGGGGACTACGAGTTTCTATAGCAAAAATATGTCGAGTTCAAAATTATTGTCAACACAACAATATTGAAATTCTAACAAAAAATAATTCCAATTATATCAAATAAGATAATGCCAATATGTGACAACCTCTCTTAACATAAATAATCAATATTGTCTACATAAATAAGATTATATATATATAGAATCTGTGAAACAATTCAACACTCAACAACATGTTTCTTTCTTTTCTTTTAAAAATTTGATAAGTAAAACAAATAATAAAATAAAACAAAGTAAACAATAAATAACCAAATGAAAAACTAATGTCTAACTTATATAAACCGTACTATGCAAAAAATATCATAAATCAATTAAATAACATTAATATATTTGAAAGTAATTATCATGGGCAAACTATCAATAATAAAATAAACAATTAATAAATATTAATAAATTCTAAAAATAATGGTCAACATAACCACAAAAATCAAAACATAAATCTGTGAATAGGAATGGTTTTTATTTTCTAAGCAATAAAATCTAAATTAACAAAATAATTATATAAACCATTATCGAAAATCAGAATTTGCATACACACACATATATATATAGATTTATATGTGGTTTACTTACTTGTCGATCGCTCAAAACCCCCCAAAATCCTACGATATTTCTTCGATGGAACCTCACAACGTAAGAGACAAAAACCCGCAGCGGAGGATCTATCCCTCGTCTTTCATGCCACACCACACACCAAATCAAAAGAAAAAAATAGGAAAAAAAGGAAAAACTAGATCTCTCATTCTTCCTTAATCCAAAACAAAGATCCATAACGAGGAAACAAAGAGGGGTTTTTGAAACCTAAATAAAACATAAATAAATAAAATTCCGTAACTGTCATCCATGCACAATTAATAAAATAATTAAAAAATGTGTGGGCCCACAATATCTATAAGAGAACAATACTTTACAAGAGTACAGGAAATAAATATAAAATTACTAAAAAGTTACTAGGCTCTAAGAACTTTACTTTACCTCAAAAATAAAGATTTTATCTTATTTTAATGAGATCACATAAAAACAAGAGCTCTTTTTTTTTATTAATTTCTTTATTATTATTATTTTTTTTTTACATTATATATACAAGATCACTCATCCTCATTTCCATCTCTCACTCTCTTTCATAGCCATCCAACAAATATAACTTTATATAAACAATAGAGAAATTTGAACTGTTGGATTAAAAAAAAAATTAAAATTTGCTTTTATCCCAATAGTCAAATCACATCAAAAAAAAAAAAATCTAAACCAGTACTTAATAAAAAGTATCCTCTTTAATTTTTTAAATGAGTTTTTTTTAAAAAATAATTAAAAAAAAAAACAATCGGCATTTACTATCATGTTCTCTTATACATCATAAAATTATTTTTAATTATCTATTTGACATCAAATTATTTTAATTGTCCTATTATTTGCCTAAACATTTGCGGGCGCGCACACACATATTCATTATTTTAACATAAAATTCATAAAAAAAAATTAAAATTATATATAAAAAAATCCTCAATATATCTTCAAAAACTGTTATACAAGATATGACCGAATAGAGTAGTACTGTAGCAAAATAAATAAGAATAATACTAAAAAATATAAGACACAAAAGATATTACGTGGAAAACCCCTACTCTCTCTTATACTAAAGAAATGAACTAATTCTCAAAATATTTTCTCACACATTCTCACTCTTCTTCTTTCTCTTTCTCTATAATTTTTCCTTACTCTCACTCTTACTTTGGTTGTGTTGAATGAGA
Source organism: Dioscorea cayenensis subsp. rotundata (assembly GCF_009730915.1). Taxonomy (NCBI): domain Eukaryota; kingdom Viridiplantae; phylum Streptophyta; class Magnoliopsida; order Dioscoreales; family Dioscoreaceae; genus Dioscorea; species Dioscorea cayenensis. The sequence continues at coordinate 7,688,447 of NC_052478.1, forward strand.
ACCTCATCTTCTCTATTTATAGGAGAAGAGAAGCCATGGTTTAGTAGTTGGGCCATTGGTTTTAGGCAATTGGTTTTGTGCCATTAGTTTTGGGCCAACAATTCTCCTACTTGAAGATTTGATTGAAATCCAATTAGATCTTCACACCATTCTTTCTACCTTGTCATTCGATGTTGCTTACGTCCTTGTCAGACCATAAGAGGATCGACATCATATGAATCTATCAGCGTTGACTGTTTTTGTCATGAAATCTGTTAGATTATCCTTAGTATGAATCTTTTGCATGTCCACTGTACCTTCTTCTATTTTCTCACGAATGAAGTTGTACTGAACTCTGATATGTTTTATCTTTGAATGAAATGCTGGATTCCTTTCAAGATGCAATACACTTTGATTGTCACAATATAGAGTGATGTTCTCTTGTTTGTGTCCAAGTTTTTCCAACACCATCTTCAACCACACTGCTTCTTTACTACCTTGTGTAGCTGCCAAATACTCTGCTTCTGTCATTGACGTAGCCATGATTGACTGCAGTTTTGAAACCTAGCTCACAGCTCCTCCTGCTAGTGTGAACACATATCTAGTAGTGGATTTGCTTTTATCAAGATCACTTGTATAATCAGCATCAACATATCCATTGACAGTAAAATCTGATCCTCCATAACATAATGCAACATCTGAGGTTCTCTTTACATATCTGAGAATCCTCTTAACAACACTCCAATGCTCTTGACAAGGATTAGCCATATACCAACTTACCACTCCCATTGCACGTGCAATGTCTGGTCTTGTACAAATCATAGCGAACATTAGGCTTCCCAATGCTGATGCATACGGTATTCGAGATATCTCCATCCTCTCATCTTTACTGCTAGAACACATACTTGAGGATAACTTGAAATTAACAGGAAGTGGGGTAGAAATTGGCTTACAGTCTTAAATGTTGAAGCGTCGCAAGATATTCTTCAAATAAGTCTTCTGAGAAAGCCAAATCTTCCTATTATTTCTGTCTCGGTGAATTTGCATCCCTAGAATGAATCTTATTTGCTGGTCCCAAGTCCTTTATTTCAAACTTCCTAGCCAATTGTGCCTTCAACTCCTTGATACGATCTTTGTTGGGGCCTGCTACCAACATGTCGTCAACATACAGCAACAAGAAGACAAAATCTTCTTTTTCAAACCTCTTGACATATGCACAAGGGTCTGTATTGAATTTGCTGTATCCAAGGCTCATGATGAAAGAATCAAATTTCTTGTACCAACATATTGACACCTACTTTAGACTGTACAGAGATTTGTTCAACCTGCAAACCAAGTTCTCTTTACCTTTTTCTTCAAATCCTTCTAGTTGGAGCATATAAATCTCTTCTTCAAGATCTCCATAAAAAAATACAATTTAACATCTAACTGCTCAAGCTGCAAGTTGAATGTAACACACATCGCCAAGACTACTCAGACTGTTGTGAGTCGAACCACAGGTGAAAATATTTCATTGAAGTCAATTCCTTCCTTTTGAGCATATCCTTTTACCACCAATCTAGCACGATAACGATCTACTTGATCATAACTATTGCGTTTGATCTTGTAGACCCATTTGTTGCCAATGGGCTTTCGCCCTTGTGGTAGTGACACTAGTTCGTATGTCCTATTTTTATGAATAGCTTCAATTTCTTCTTCCATTGTTGTCATCCACCGAGATGCTTTTGAATTGTTTAGTGTTTTTTGAAGAGTTGATGGCTCTCTATCCTCAGTTAGAAGACAGTACGCAATGTTACCCTCCATAATATAGTCAGAATGCCAACTAGGTTTCTTTCTTGTACGAGTTGACCGCCGAACTTCTGGAATTTCATATTCAGCTAGCTCTTCTACCTCGTGTTTTGGTGTAATTTCAGCTTATTTTTCTACCTGTACTGTTGTAGTCTCTGTGCTTTCTTTTGAAGTGCTTTCACCATCTACTTGCTCTTGTTCTTTGTCTTCTATGAAGATAACATAACTGCTGATTAAAACCTTGTGGGTAGTGGGATCCCACAGGCGGTACCCCTTAACACTATCAGCATATCCTAAAAACATATATTTTCAGGACTTTGGATCCAGCTTTGTAATTTCTTGGGTATTGTACATTACATATACAACACTTCCAAATATATGAAGGTTTGAAAAATCAACTGGCTTAGCAGTCCATATCTCCATCAGTGCCTTCAACTCGATTGTAGTTGATGGAGCCAGATTCACCACATAACAGGTGGTGCTGACTGCTTATGCCCAGAACTTCTTGTTTGAGCCTGTAGCTACCATCATAGCTATTGTTCTTTCCAACAGAGTCCTATTCATCCGCTCTGCCACTCCATTTTGTTGAGGAGCATATGTTGTAGTAAATTGTCTTTTGATGTCTTCTTGCTTACAGAATTCATTAAATTCTTTGTCAATGTATTCTCCTCTACTATCAGTCCTCAAGCACTTGATCTTCTCGCTGGATTCAAGTTCTACCCGCGTTTTGTAAAATTTTTAGACTTGAAACACATCAACCTTCCTCTTGATAGGGTACACCCAACATCTCCTGCAATAGTCATCAATAAATGATAAAAAGTAATTTGCTCCTCCCAGGGATGTAACCGGTGCTTGCCACACATCAGAGTGAACCAATTCTAGAATTATTTTGCTTCTAGAATTAGATGTGTTAATTTCAGTCGATGCTGCTTGCTCACAATGCATTGTTCACAAAAGGGTAGTGTTACCTTTGTGAGACCTTGAAGTAGATTCCTCTCTGCAAGAATCTTCATTCCTTGCTCTGACATGTGTCCAAGTTTCCTGTGCCATGTCATTGTGTATCTTTCACGTGGACTATTTGTGACAATTGAAGCTTCTTCTTCTTGTAAAGTTTCTCCCTTCAGCATGTATAAATTTGCAGCTATCTTCTCTCTCTTCATGCATACAAGTGCTCCTCGAATTACCTTCATGATCTTGTTTTGGACTTCAATTTTGCAAACAAGATCATTAATTTGTCCTATAGACAACAAATTCTTCTTAAAGACCTCCACATGTCGGACTTCTTGTATGGTCCGAACTGTGCCATCATACATGTTCAATTTGATGGTGCCAATGCCAACGATCTTCAAGGCTTGATCATTACAGCTGTACACAGATCCCCCAGAGATAGGTTCATAGTGATGAAACCATTATCTTCGGGAAGTCATGTAAAAAGTGGCTGTTGAATCAAGAAGCCATACATCAGCAAATCTTTTACCTGATGTAGTTGTTGTTTCACGCACCATGACCTCTCCATTATCTGAAGTGTTTGCAACATTCCCTTGAGGATAGAAATTCTTTTTATTAAGACTCCAATAATCCTTCTTCAAGTGACCTTTCTTGCCACAGTGGTAGCACTTGAAAGTCTTCTTACTCCTCGACTTTGACCAACCATGATTGTAGCTCCCACTGGATCTACATTCTATTGGTATTCCTCTTGTCACCATCAAGGCTTCCGCTTGTTGTGAAATTGCTAGTTTGTCTTCCTTGTTCTTGCAGCGACTCTCTTCCTCCAGAACAGCAGCTGCAATGTCATCAAAGACTAGACTGTCCGTGGGGACATTGTTTGTTAAGTTGATGACGAGTTGATCATATGAATCTGGTAAACTTTGGAGTAGAATTTCCGCACGTTCACCTGACTCTATTGTATGTCCTAATGATGTGAGTTGGGTAAATAGAGTGTTTAGTATGTTCATGTGCTCCGTCACTGAAGTAGATTCTCCCATATGCAAAGTTTAGAGTCTCATCTTATGGAAAATCTTGTTGTGAAGTGACTTAGCCTCGTACAACTTAGTGAGGTGATCCCAGATCTCCTTTGCCGTCTTCTTCTCTGTTATGCTTGATAGAACTCCATCAGCAAGTGCTAGATGAAGATTGGTAACAACGTTCTCTTCCATCTCGTTCCACTTGCCATCTTTGACCTTAACTGGCCTTATGGTGATGGCTGCTAAGCAGTTGTTCTTCCTCAGGATTGCCTTCATCTTCAGCTTCCACAATGAGAAGTTAGTTCCACTGAATTTTTCAATCTCATATTTTGCAGCAATTGCTTCTATAAAAAATTGCTACAAGAGCAATAATCAATCTTTCAAAAGGTGAATAATAATCCAACTTATTTTCTGATGTGGAGGATCCACTAATAGTAGCAATCACAGAGCATACAATAAGTAGATGTATTACGTCAATAACCTGACTCTGATACCACTTGTCGTAAAATATAAGACCGAATAGAGCAGTATTGCAGCAAAATAAATAAGAATAATGCTGAAAAATAAAGGACACAAAGATATTATGTGAAAAACCCCTAAATAATTAGGGTAAAAACCACGGGCAAGGATAAAAGAATTTACTAAGTGAAAAATTTTCAGAAGTTACAAACTCTCTAATAACAAAAAAAAAAAAATCAGTACTCTCTCTTATACTAGAAAAATAGACTAATTCTCAAAATATTTTCTCACGTATTCTCACTCTTCTTCTTTCTCTCTCCCTCTCATTTTTCCTTACTCACATTCTCACTTTGGTTGTGTTGAATGGCAACCTCATCTTCTCTATTTATAGGAGAAGAGAAGCCATGGTTTGGTAGTTGGGCCATTGGTTTTGTGCCATTAGTTTTGGGTCAATGGTTTGTACCAGTGGTTTTGGGCCAATATTTTGGGCCAACAGAAACAAATCAATATTGCTCTAGGTGTTTTAGGAATATTTTTTTTACCAAAAATATCATGTCAAGCAGCAATAATTCTATTTGTATAGAATATATTTGATAAATTAATGTTTTTTAATCATTACTAAACAAACAGTTGACTTTGTTTTTATTTGAAAATATGAAAAAATCCAAAATAATGCAATGGACTTCCTGTTTGGAAGTGACCATTCTTTGGGAGAGAGAGACATGCTCAGCCGTTGGATCTGTCACTCAGGTAGATCAGACGGTTCTGATCTCTTGAATAAAGCAAAAGCGGGGTCCATTTGGATGGAACTAATAATCATAATTAACTTGACTTTGGTTTCACATGATGATATTAAAAGATTTCACCATGATTAATACATTTCGTTAATCCCCAATTCTTATCCGTCCGATCAGAATCGGACGGCTGAGATTTTGATGATGAGTAATTTTCTAAAAGTTTCTGGGTATTTTGGTAATTTAACCAGCTTTAATGCTTATCCAACGTAGCAGGATTATCCACTAGAGGGATTTGTTACTTTGTACCTTTTTTCCGCTAAAAACCAAAAACCCAATAATTTTTAATAAATCATTGATACGAGCTCAACAAATATTCAATAAAATTAAAATTATATTAAAAAAATCTAGTCCAACTTAAAATTTTTATTTTATTTTCTTCAAAATTCATGTTTAAAATATTAATGATTTTTTTTATACATAATAAATGGGGTATGGAGCCTACTATTATTATTGCTGGACAAAATGATGAACATGTAGATTAAGTTTTAAAAGTTCAAAATGTTAAGTTATCCATGCAATGAAAATTTAATAATCAATTTTTTTTTTATTTGCTCATATACCATAAAATGGAGAAGTTGTTCAACTCATTCACATAAATAGGTTAAACATATTATTTAAAACCGTTTTTAGTTATAAAATATGAAAATAAAAAAAAATTATTATTTTCTAAAAAATTGTGATTGATTTGAGAGATTTTTATTGTCATGGTTTGATTTGGTTTGAATGACTACAATACTGATAGACAAAAGTTTTTTTTTTTTTTTAATTTTTTAAAATATATTATTTTATGAATCAAATTTATAAAAATATAAAGCTAAAAAATATATAAACAAAAGAGCTATTTATTTTAATTTAATATTATTATCATCATTTCTTAACAAATGTGAGTTGGGGTTGGAGCTCTCTTTTTCAACGAGACAAACATCCTATTGAGGGTGTTTATATTAATAGACCAAATGATCTAGTGCTGTCTACGTTTGCTATGGATTGCTATTTATTTATCACTCATTTTCTCACAAGAATTATTTAATTGGAAATTTATCAAGAATAAAGTTGGATTATTGTCATATTCATGATATGTCCTGAAAATTGACCATTTTTGGCATGATGGTGATGTTTACATGATGTGGTTTAAAACATATGTGTTTGAAATATCTACTTTGTTATTTTTTTAAAATAAAAAAATTAAATTTCATCACCAATCTATATTTTTATAGATACAAAATTAAATATTTTACTCAATTTTTAATTATTTAAATATTATTTTAATAAAAATGAACAAATTATGTCAAAAATAAGCATAAACGTAAAATGAATATTTTTATCGCACTTGTGCTTTCACCCTTTATGAGTTAAAGTTTCTTATCGAGAAAATACAAATATCTTAAGCAAGGGGTCTGGTGCTAAGACCAAAAAATTGTAGACAACTCGAATTTACATAAATTTAATTAATAAAATATTTATATATGTTATCATCGGGCTTGTATAATTCTAAATTGCTAATAATTTAAATTACATAATTTTTTTCTATTTAATCAATGTATTCGTGTTGTTTTTTATTTTTGCTTCAAAAATATCACTTTGATCTTAAAAGCATACAAATATATTCACGTTTAACGCATGAATCTTTAGTTATTTCATAACGGATCATTTGAATTTTAGAAAAATAAAATAAAATAAAATATTACCATATTACCATGCTATCATATGCATTGTGTGAGATAAAACGACAAAGGTGATTGTTTGGACCAATAAAAGATTTTCACCTATTTTTAATTAATTATTATATATTTTTTTGAAACCACATCACATAATAAAAAAAAAAAATCCAAAAAATAGATGGCACTCATTTATATCATTTTTTATTTATAAAAATTACATTTATAATTATCACTATGAAAATAAATATTCATCAATTTAAATAAAAAAAATTATTATATGCTTTAGATGTGCTTGGTCCAATTAAAAAATAAAATATTTTTTAGTCAAAAATTTATTTCTTTAAAGTAACTCGGCAAACTCAAAGATGTTCAAAAAGTAAGAAATGAGGAAAAAATGATTTCAAATTTCAAAATATACTCTATCGGTTTTTTTTTTTTTTTGTTAATTTTAACCGATCCACACCCATTAAAAAAATCAGTTAAAATTAATTATTGTCTTAAATATATAAAAAATTATATTAAAATTTTAAAATTACCCCATTTAAAATCCATTAAGATTTCATTAATTTTTCATTATAATTTACTTGTTTTTTTATTCTCCCAACATAGTATTTTAATTTTTTAAAAAATATTAAAAAATATAATAGTATCTTAAAAATAAAAGGAAAAAAAAGCTATTTAATACTTCGTATATTTTCTAAATTGACATATAAAAAAGACCAAATTTTTTTTTTAAAATGAGACATGTAAAATAACTATAGAAAACTTCTGAAATGAGACAAATGGCAGGGAGAATTTAAAAAGTATTTTCGGATTCGGGCATGGAGTGCTGAAGATCCGACCCGGTTCATATCAAAGCTTTATCGGATTCGGATGTGACCAATCATTCGCTCACATGGACGGCAACAGTAATAATATCGTTTATTTAATCAGTTTATTCAAAATAATTGAAAAAATAATTAGATAAATTGAAAATAATAAATTTTAAAAATAAGAAAAATAAGAAAAATATAAATTAGGCAGGCTGTTCAGAGGGGATGGCGAACGTGAAGCGAGAGGAGAAGCATGCTTGCAGCTCTGGATCCCCTTCCATGGATTCTCCTCTAAAGGCCGGTTCTTTCTCGCCTTTTCTCGCTTTTCTTCTCCTTTTCTGTGGATTTTCGTTTTTTCTGATCTTTTTGAGACCCTTTTTGGTGATTTTGGCTGTTGATTTGTGTGTTGTTTCGTCTTGAATCGGTGGGATTTGGATCGGGGGATTTGGGTTAGAATTGTTCTGGATGGGGGATGGGGATTGATGGATTTGTGTTTGAATCTGTATTTGCGTGGATTTTGGTGTTTGGATTGGTAGGTTGAGTGGTGGATGATCGTCAGATTTGAGAGGAATTGTGAGGGATTCAGGTTTTTCGTTGGGATTGGATCGGAACCTGAAGAGATGGTGTTTTGATGATCTCTATTGGCAGTTGAATGGAGTTTGAGAGTTGATTGTTGTTGGAATAGGGATTCGATGTGGAAATTTGGAATAATTGCTATGCAATCGCTTATTTTCTTCTTGATGTTTATTTTCGTGTGAAAAACAATTTTTGGGCAGTAGCTTTTCATTAGATTTTTATATTTAGTTGATTTTTTTTTTTTACCATTTAAAAATTTCATCTTTTGATGTTTTTTTTCATGATGATGTTGAAAGAATGGTTTGATACCAAGAAGTGTTTCTCTGTAGTTGTTTAGCTATTGCCGGATTACTTTATATATGCTTTCTATTTGACTTTTGACATAGATTGTGAGTGTTAATAAGTTGTAGTAACATGTAAGTTTGCTTGTTGCTGCTTGATTCAGGTATGCTTTTCGATTGCTCTTTATTTCTTATGATCCGTTGCACTTGGGGTTGGGCTAGAAATAACTATAGATGGCCAGAAGGTATCTTCTTTTTCTCTCTGAGAAACTTGATGTTCAAAGAAGCTATTCATGATATCTCTTTCAATCCTGTAGGTATGGAGTGTGTTGATGAACGGGGAATATCATGTTGCAGTGCCTAGAGGGGTTTAAGCACTTGTTTGCTGTCCTGCTGAAGTGCTGTGATATTGACTTCAAGCAGCCGAAGGGACTTGAAGATCCGGAACTTCTAGCAAGGGAAACTGTTTGTATGTCTGCTTGCTACTTCCTAGATTTCTAATGGTTTATAGGGACAAAAAAATATAATCTGATAATGGTCACCTTTTGTGTGGGTTTTTTTCTTGAGGATTTATCATTGATCTATGCACTTCTTGTCATTGTAATTTTTGTTCTGTTTATTTGAAATTTAATCCATGTTACCTTGATGATTTGCAGTTAGTGTAAGTGAAATAGAAGCATTATATGAGTTATTCAAAAAGATAAGTAGTGCCGTGATTGATGACGGGTTGATCAACAAGGTAATATCTTTGCTCAGATTATCTTAATTCATCAACTTTTTAAACTACATTAAATATGACTACTGTTCATATTCATTTCATGTTTTCTGCCATAGTAGAGAAATTTAATTGCTTGGTAGTTATGAATTAATTCTTGCAACATTGTGCATTTTTTTTTTTTGCATATATACCACAATTTTTTTTGTCATCTGAAATACAATATTTTTTTTCTCTTCATTTTCTCATGCCTGTGATATTACATGTGTGGATTTTCAGAATTTGGATTGATCCCTCTCTCATGGTAGGTTCTGAGATTTGAGAAAAGTTTTCTAATATGTTTTTTTTTCCGTTAATGACTTGTGTGAAGTATAAATTTAGAATTCAAAAGATAAATTTCCAAATTTATGTTAGGAGACATGCCCACATAAATTTAAAGCATTCTTATGGAGGTTATCCATGGGAAAGGACTTCCTCCGTTCCAAAATACATGTCGTTTTAGAAAAAAAAATTTATTCCAAAATAGTTGTCGTTTTACAATATCAATGCAATATTTATTTATTTTCCAATTTTACCCATCTTCAATTTCCTAAGTTATATAAATGAAGAGAGTAATATTTATAGTCCCAAGAGAAATATATGGTTTTAAGAGAGGAATAGTTTAGTAATTTGATTGTTTTTTATGTTAAAGTTTAGATAATTTAATGTTATTCTTAATTCTTGTATAACATCCTTAAACGACATGCATTTACCTTAAACGACATGTATTTAGGAACGGAGGGAGTATTTAAGTTGTTTACCAACCCCCCAATGGCAAATGAAAAAACATGATGGCGAAAGCACCAATAAACTTGCGTATTTCTTGTTTGTCTCATGACAGTTGAGAAATAACAAGGGCATAAGTATTTTGTCGTTCTCATCAAACTGATGACCCAATCTTGTCGTCTAGTTTTGGTAAGTTTTTGTTGGTACCACTTTGCATCTTGCAACCATCACTGTGTAATAAACTAATAATGTCGTTTAGCAGTGTAGTGATATGAGGCATCTTTGTAAGCATGCATGGTGGACTTTATCTGTTATTAAGTGAATTATGAACCTTGTCCATAAGATTATCAATCCGCTCATTGTGAAGCTTAGATCAAATATTTCACAAAAAAAATCCTTTCCAATTATTTTTTGGAAAAATTAACTTCCGAATTATAAGTGCAATGGCCTAATGTTATGTTGGAAACACACATTATACCATATCATGCTGACCTTGTTTAGCCCAAAAACACTGGCTACTTTCCTAAATCTGGGGCTAATTTTGATCCCATTCATTCTATATTACCTTTGATTTCTTATTTGAATCAAATCATTATGAGTTTCGCATTAGATCATCTTTATCTAGTGTTTGCATGCCAAAGACATGAGCAAGTATCACGCAGTGTAATTAAAAGCGCTAGGCGCCCTTAAAGCGCCAAGACTTCTTATTGCCAGAGGCAAGAGGCGCCACGAAAGGCACAGGCCTGAGCGAAGTAAAGCGGTAGTTAATAAATAGCTTATATATATATATATATATATAATTTTTGGAATAATTAAAGTCAAGCAAAGCAAAACATAGACTCAAACAAAACACTCCTATAAGTCTAGAATCACTCAAGTTTTTAAAGTACAAATTCTATCTTCATAAGTCATCTATTTCTACAATATTATCATCTTCATCATCTAAACTAACTTCAACCCCATCACTAGATTTAGAGTGCAACTTTTGTTGCTTTTTCAATTTTCTCTTGTTAATTACTCCCTCAATTCCAAAATACATGTCATTTTAGAAAAAAAAAATTTATTCCAAAATAGTTGTCGTTTTACAATATCAATGCAATATTTATTTATTTTTTCCAATTTTTACCCATCTTCAATTTCCTAAGTTATATAAATGAAGAGAGTAATATTTATAGTCCCAAAAGAAATATATGGTTTCAAGAGAGGGATAGTTTAGTAATTTGATTGGTTTTTATGTTAAAGTTTAGATAATTTAATGCTATCCTTAATTCTTGTGCAACATCCTTAAACGACATGTATTTAGGAATGGAGGGAGTAGTTAACCCCTTAATTTACTCATTATTTTTTTAAAAATAGCAATTGTACACTTTAATCACCTAGTTTTACTCTAAATTTATTTCATTCCTTCTTAGTAAGTGCGCATTTTTAAAATCACCTAGTTTTTTTTTTCCGAAATTTATTTCCCTCCTTATTAGTAGGCGTGTTTTTCTAAAGTCGCTAGTTTTTCTCCTCTAAATTTATTTCTTTCCTTATTAGTAGGTGTGCTATTTAAAATCTCCTAGTTTTTTTCTCCTAAATTAATTTTCTTCCTTATTAGTAAGTGTGCCTTTTTAAAATCCCAATAACAATAATTGAAAACATTAAATATATGGCTGATAGTATTAAATAAAATAAAAAAAAGACAGACGTGCTTTTTTTATGCCTATTGTCTGGCAAAAAGCGCTCGCTTGGGCTCGCCTCATTGAAGGCGCCTTGCCTGGAGGGTGTTGAGGCGCTAGAGCCTCACCTCGCCTTGAGCGCCTAGGTGAGCGCCTTTCTCGCTTTTAATAACTCTGGTATCACGTGTCTCTTTATATGACTCACCTTCCATTTGTCGTACTTTGAATCTTATCATTATTTTAGCGCATCTTGTTCTAGCATTAACTAGGTGACATTGTCGTATTTACTTTCCTGTTTTAATTATCTTGCTGCAGGAAGAGTTCCAGCTAGCACTATTCAAGACTAGCAAGAAAGAGAGCTTATTTGCTGATCGGGTACTGTTGGACTAAGCTGACTGTTGGCTATAGAATTACAGTCCTCTTTTCAATGCTTACGTTATATCTGTGCTTAATCCTTTGAAGTCTAATATGCCATTACACGTTGTATTAGGATATTAAGTAATATTAAAATGTTTTTAATATTGCATTATCTGTGTTTAGCAGGGGAAATTGTAATCTAAGCATGTGTTTGGGAAGAAGTTCAACATCATTATTTTCCTTCTTTTTCATTCTTTGCCGATAATGTGTCTTTTGTGCAGCTCCTGTGACCAGTTATACTCTCCACATTTCTTATTTAGAATAACGGTCGTTATTTATTTAGTTTTCTCATGATATGTTCCTTGTTATCAGCCTTCGGTTTGGAGCATACTGTTCCTTTATTGTAATCATAGCACGAGAATAAGAAACTCAGACTTTTTGATCTTATAGCATTCATAACTAGCTAGTAGATGCTGGCTGCTGATTATGCTTCTTCTAGCCATATTCTATACTTTACTCGAAAATGATCTGCTATTGGAATTATTCTCTTGTAAGGATTCACAAGCAAAAAATGTATTTGTTGATAAAAGGTTCTTCTTATGTATACAAATCTTCTTGTTTTCATCTTTTTTTTTTTTAAATATTCTTGCAGGTATTTGACTTGTTTGACACAAAGCATAATGGGATCCTAGGTTTTGAAGAGTTTGCACGTGCTCTCTCTGTCTTTCATCCAAATGCGCCAATTGATGATAAGATTGAATGTAAGCCCTTTTTTTCCATTTTATTGATCATTTATATTTCCAAGTCTTTCAGTTTGTAGCCTGAATTAGTACTTGGTGAAGGCTGGTTTTCTGTTGCCTTCTGTAAACTAGCACAAAGTTTTCCTTTTTTATAGCCTGTAATAGGTAATAAGCCAGCTTCCTTGAGTACATTTGGTTACTTTGTAATTTTGCCCTTGGGGGCCATGCCACTACTAAATTTGAGTATTATACAGACTATTGAGTAAACTTGTACAGGAAGGCATGTGCAGGAGACTGGTCTAGGCATGGCTTCTGCAATTGCATGCAACATTAGGCATTTAACATGCATATGATAGTTTTGCAAAGGAGATAGAACATTAGGTTTGAGTTTAATTCTAGAGTAATTGGAGGGTTGATATCTCTTTTTTCCTGCAAGGGGTTGATGTAGCTGTGGAAAGGGAAATTTTGTCTACTTAATGAAGGAAACAAATTTTCTTTTATGCCTAGCTCTGGGCCTTAAGTTTGTTTGGATTTATAACTGACTGGTTTGAATATGATTGGTTACCACTCAGGAGCTCAACAAGTCAAGATTTGCTATTCTATGGTGAAACTTGTGAAGAAGATGAGGCTTGAATTTGTCAGCCTTTTGTTGTTGACATCATAATAGGTTACTGTTATGAGAACTTGTGTGCAACTTGGTCATCAAACAACAATGTTATGAATTAGGCCACTTTGCCTGGTAGATGTGGTGATGTCATGCACTTGCATCAATGGCCTGAATCTTAGGATGAGTAATATGTGCTTTTATTCAATTGCTTCACTGGTTATGTAAGATAATCTTTATTGTCTTTCATGTGAAGGAAATAATTGGAATTAAAGGTGCTTACATTGTGCTTTCCTCTCTATCGATCTCTACCATTTTTGACGATAGGATGAGAGATCAACTCTTGCTACTTAGATCACTAATAAATAGCAGTTTAATCACCAAAATGCCACAATTTGTGATGTTATTGTGCCACATAGAGTTATGGCCATTTGGTAGTATGTATCTGTACTGAAGTTTTGATGCTTCTTTTTTAAAGCTGATGTCTACCAGAGGTTTGATTTGTCTGCTTCATGGACAGTGATTATATATATGTGAATTGCCATCAATTTTATCTTTTTTCACAGATAAATACGCTTTGTATCATTATCATTCATAAAATTCAAGATATTATGTGATCCTGCTTTGGTGCCTGGGATAACTGACACTTTCTTATACCAGAACAACAGTTTGTCTATTCTACTGTCTTTGTAGAGAGTATTTTGCATCCAAAGAGGTTTGGACAGCTTGATTGTAGTTTAGGTGACACTTTTGATTGTTAGAAGTCAAGGTCTGAATTAATAGGGAAGTAAATTTGCTTTTTGTACATTTCCATGCCTTTCCTTGATGACTCGCATGTTCTCTTCATCCGTATTTTTTAATTTTGAATGTTTGTATTTATCTTGGTATTTATTTGCAACATTTGAAGTTAAATACTTATTTACTTAATTTCTTAATTGCAGTTTCTTTCCAGTTATATGATCTCAAGCAACAAGGCTTTATTGAAAGGCAGGAGGTAAATTATTTATCATCTCTACATGCAACTATCAGTTCTGAAACTATTGATACCCAATGTCTTTTCATTTTCTCAATGTTAATGACATAAATTGTGTGGATAACCTTATTCCAAAATCTTCTGCTTTTGTACTTGTCTAATCCCAGTGCCTATCCTTCTAGAACCAATCAATTGTCTTATTTACACAACCTGCCAGGGTTAAGTATGTATATTTTGTCATAATGAGAGAAATATTTACCGTGGATTTTTTTGTGCAGAAAGAATTCTTGTTATGTTATTTTTCTGTAAGTATCAATTGGGCCTGTAAAGTGATTGTGTGCATAAACATTTTATGCAGTCTTTATGGTTTTTACTTTTTACTGTAGGATGCTTTGAAAAGTGTAATACTACCATTACTGAATACAACTTCCGAGTTTTTTTTTGGTGCAATCACTGTTTGTTTTGATCGTATAGGTGAAGCAAATGGTGGTGGCCACTCTTGCCGAGTCTGGCATGAATCTCTCTGATGAAGTCATAGAAAGCATCATTGACAAGGTGCTCACTGCATGATATTTTTATAGCCTTTCCTTGACGAGATTATGCTATCTGATTCCTTCATTGATTAAGTGATTGTAGTGCATTTTGGTGATCATAAATCAGTTTTACATGCCTATCCATGCCTTTCTGATTTGATAATAAAGCTTGAGTTTTTCATTGAGTGTGTATTTCTCGGTTGGTTATTTTCACTGAGAACAGTGAATTTTTCTGCTGATGACTCGGTATTCAAATTGAAGAAAATGATAACCAATTTATTTTCTTGGTGCATGATATGATTTTGAAGACTAAGGAGTTGTATGAATCTAATCTTTGTTGAGTCATATGTGAAATCTTATTCAAGTTGCCATTGCGAAGAGGAATCTTGACTCACTCTGGCTTTTGCATCAACAAATTAAGTAAAACTAGCATGCATCTTGATTTTGAGTAGTTGATATGACTGTAACATGGAATTGTTTTTGTTGCATGCATTGCTACCGCTGATAGTGCTGTACTGGTGCTCACAAATTCTTGTTTCAGAAAGAATTATATTAGTTACTATGAACAATCTGATTATTCAGAATCAAATTTCATGAATAAATCATGCTTTTGTAATCCATTTAGTGCTTAAAAATCTTCAGGACAATTGGGAATGTCTTATTTCTTTCATACTACTATTTCATTTCATCCCGTAGTGTGACTTTCTTTGCCTATGTTTCTTTTTAATTATTTTCTTCATGTTGTCCTAATTTCTTTCCTATTTTAGACATTTGAAGAAGCCGATACTAAACATGACGGGAAAATTGACAAAGAAGAGTGGCGCAATCTTGTCTTACGACACCCGTCTCTTTTGAAGAATATGACTCTTCAATACCTCAAGTAAGTCCATCTTTCAATTTGCCAATTAACTTCAACACAACTTAGAGCAAGCATTATTTATACAACATCAAGGAGAACCTGGGGATGACAAAGATTTCCTCCCGGCAAGTGTTTTCATGCATTTTAGGATATCAACTTGTATCTTTAGTTGGTGAATCATAATGCCTTAAAATTAAGTTAAACAGAAATTTTAAACATATGTCCTTACATTCTTTATCAGTTTCCAAAACCTTTCTACTCTTTTTGATTAACGCTGTGTTTTATCGATCAGGGACATCACAACAACATTCCCGAGCTTTGTGTTTCACTCTCAAGTCGACGATACCTGAGGGTTCGAGTTTGTTGCCAGTTTGAAGTTTAGTTGGGTTATTCATAATGGTTTGTTTTCAACTCATCTAGGTAGTATGAGCATCATAAATATACAGTGCGCAAAGGAGTGCTTTGAGATGGAACTAATGGTTGGTAGGAAGAATTTCTGCAGCTTGTGTTCATGTTTTATTGCCCTACAAACTCTGCTTTCTTGACTCCCATAATTCTCACCTCCATGTTTATAAATTTCTGATTTATTTGTTTGTTTGTTTGTTATATGATATTCAACCCAGAAATAAGCTTGGTATTTAGCAAGATATGCAGGAATGTGTAGTCATCTGTTGTGCTGAAATGTGTTATACATTTCAATGGTTGCTTTGAGATTTGTGAAGATAAAAATTAAGGGTGGGGATTTGGTTTATCAGATTGAATCATGTTGTCATGTTCTTTTAAATTATAATTGTTTTTAGTTTTTTTATTTAAAATAAAAAAGAAAAAAAACACTAATTTTCTTTCTAAATGACTTTGAAAATAAATAATTCAAGCTCTGAAGTGTGTGATGTTCCCGTTTTCTTAGAAGAAAATTTTTGTTGTTAAGCTAATAATTTTCCTTAATCATTAAGCTAATATTTTTCCTTACAATTTGTGTAATTTTTAATTTATAAAAAAAATTAAAATCACCCTGATTTTACTAGTTATAATATTAAAATCAAACCAACTCTACGAATAAAATTGGCCACAAAAATATTTTCTACTAAAAGTTCTTCCACAAATATATTTTTAAATGCATGCCATCTTATTTTATAAATCAATTAAATTTGTAAAGCATAAAATTCAATTGATGCCATAATTTTTTGAGTAAATTAAAAAAAAAAATAAAAAATAAAAAAATGGATTATTTTCCTCTCACTACTCTACCCAACTTGTATACCCATGACTAGACCCCTAAACATATCTATATATATATAAATTAAAGGGTTTTTTTCCATTGTAACCATTCTTTTTTTTAAATTATCAAAATAACCCTACCCAAAATATATTCACCAAACTAATCATGAAACCATCACATTAACCCCATCTCATCACCCATGTGTTTTTAAAATATAAAATACTAGGTATTTTTTTAAAAAACACCCTTTATTTGAAAAAAAAAAATACAAAACAAAAATATTTTTATTTTTTAAACCATTTTCTTAAGTTATTATTAATAAATATTTATTATTATTTTTATAAAAAACCAAAAAAATAAAATAATTTTTTAACTGGATTTATTTTAAAAGATATATTATTTTAAAATATATATTATTATTTTTTAAAAACACCAAAACTTTTTTAACGGCATTTATTTTAAAAAATATATTATTATTATTATTATTATTATTATTATTATTATTGGTTTATATATCTTTTTATTTTTAAGTAATAATTATTATTATTAAAAACTTATTTTTATAGTTTTATTATTATTATTATTATTATTATTATTATTATTATTATTATTATTATTATTATTATTATTATTATCGAATAACTTATTTATAGTTAAGAAAATAATAATTGCATTTAAGTACAAATAGAAAATACATGTGCATGGGTCTATGTCTGATCTTTGGTCGGCCAGCAGTCCGTTGTCCTACAAGTGGAACCATCTTTGGTTCAGGAACGGATTGCCAAAACTATGAACTCAGTACTTGATGAAAACATGGAGTATATATCTACTGTAGGAGCCTAAAGTATACCAAGAAGGGCACAACACATATGGGTTGATATTTGCATTTGTTAAGAAATTATTTTATTTTTTTCTGTTTTTTATAAAAAAATAATAAATATTTATTAATAATAACTTAAAGAAAATGGTTTTTGTTTTGTATTTTTTTAAATAAAGGGTGTTTTTTGAAAAAATATCTAATATTTTATATTTTAAAAACGGAGGATGATGAGATGGTTTCATGGTTAGTTTGGTGAATATATTTTGGGTAGGGTTATTTTAACAATTTTTTTTTTTAAAAAAAAAGGGATGGTTATAGTGGAAAAAAAGCCCAAAATTAAATCTAAATTAGGAAATTTTACAAAATATAAATCTAAATTAGGGAATTTCACAAAATATAAATAATTTCTGAATTATTTCCCAATATTAGAGCGAAGAACGCCGAGGAAATAGAACGAGAGGAAGCGCAGTGATCTTGGTGAATTTCTTCGCCGGATTCCTTCACAATGAAAGGTCGATCTAGTTCTGCATTGATGCTATGCTATCCATTGTTCTTCTTTGTCTTGTTGTTCTTCGTTTGTTTTGCTGCTGCTGCTGTTGTTGTTGTGATGGAATGGTTCCTGTTTATAGATGTTCACGGCCATTGTTATAATTTCTTGAGAAAATCGCTATTTGGAGTTTGATTTTATCTTACTTAGGGTTAATTTGAGACCTGTCTGATTGGTTCTGGAGTTCAATATAGGGTTTGGATGGTGATGAACATCTAGGGCTTTGGAGTGAGTGGAAATGGTGAAAATAGAAAGAGAGTAAGGAAAGGCGATTGTTTTGCTTAAAGATAGTAAGATGTGTTTTTTTTTTTTTTTGGTTGTGTGTGCGTGTGTGTGTGTGTGTGTTTAATGTGGGATTGGGTTGATGGTGAGCATCTAGGGTTTGTTTTAATAGGGAGAAAATGGAGAAGCAGGAAACAGACTAGGTGGGAGTTTTATTTTTTATTTTATTTTATTTTTATTATTTTTAATTCTTCTGCTTTTCTGTTTGACTGTGGGAAGATGATAGGAAGGACTAATATTAGAGCTGTATCATTTTTTGGGAGCTAAAAGACTGATTTGGGTAATTACATGCATTAGTTTATTGTCCAGTCTTTGGTTGTATGAAGATGAAATGGTTAACTTTTCTTACCTTCCTCTTCCATTATTTTGTACACCTAAAATTTGCATTAATCCGAACCCCTGGTGTGATTTGGAATGTAAGTCACCTTTACCAAGTTTATTTTGATGGAATAACTCTGAATAATCATTTGGTAGATCGTTTGCTCTCTATTTGGTGCATGCAGCACTCATCAAACACCGAAGCACATACAAAACCAAAAGCACCTTAAATTAGGTTTTCACCACAGACCATGGCACTTTCTTTGAATGGCTTCTAACTCTTTCACTCTTGGAACCAAGTGTTTCTTGTGCAGAAAGATGCTTTATGATGCAAGAAGGTTGAACATGAGCTTGCTTTTAATACAAATTGTAGTTTAAAAGAGTAACCGTAATTGTGAAATGGCTATTTATCGTGAATTACAACTTGAATAGCTGGGATAAGCATCATTTTTGGTTGTGTTATTCTTGCACTGCCCCTGCCATGCCAGCCTTTGATTACGCTTTTCTGAGACATGTTATTTGCAGGTTCACTGAAGGGGGGTGATGATGCTTCTGTGAAAGGAAGACATATCAAAATAGATTCAGACTCAGATTCTGAAGGTCCAATTTTTCTTTTATGTTTTCTTTTCGTTTTTATCATTTTAGGTGTTCCTTGCCAAGATTTATTATCATTTTTTTTTTTTGAAAATTTTAAGTTTGAATTCCACATACTATTATCTAGCTGGTCTCTTTCTTTATCTAGCTCATAATACCCTGACTTGTGTTGAACTGTTAACCTGTATGTGGGCAGCCATTAATTGGCTGAATTATATGCTCAAGAAACTATCGTTCACTTGATGAAAACATCAATTTTATTGGATACAACCTGAATTTTTCATAATTTTCTAATAACCTTTTGAAGTTAGTTCAAGTGTTACCCCAATATGGCTTATCTAGGGAAAATTTTTGATTTGGGGATAACTATCTCGTTTTTGACACGTGGGGACACGCTTAATCACTTGTTCCCCACTTGATCTTACGTTTTAATTTGAATAATAGGATTTTGGTTTTGTTTATCTCCTCTCAATCTCACACTCCCATCTTAATATTTCCTTTTGATTTCATTTTCAATTTGTTCATATCTTTTTAAACTACGTACATTTTTTAATCTTTGATTTTTATTTGATGATTATGGTTTTCCATGATTTTAATCATTATATATTTTTTAAATTTTAATATAATTCAAATACCATGCCCTAAGTTCTATTTTCCCAAAAACAATGTTCACCACACTTCTAAAAATAATGTGATTCACATGTCTAGGTGTATACACACACACTTATATACATGAACATATATCTATACACATATAAGTGTATGTGCATACATTATTATATGTATGTATGTGTAGATCTATATATATGGCTATATCCAGGCATCTAGTTTTCATTAAATTTAAGTGTCAAGTACTTTCCCACACTTGGATACTCACTCGTATCTGTGCTATTGTAACACTGGCTGGTCATCGGTTTCCCATTAATGGTTGCCCCGATTATAGATGTGTTTTAATATTCATGGGTGAATATATTAACCAGTAAATACTTGAACGTATGCTGTGTTTTCTCAAAGGGTTCTTAAACTATTCTGATTTCACAGGTTTTCTTGAAGAAAAGAGTAGAACTTCCTCAAAGGGAAGTAGTGTAAAGGGTGGTGGGAAGATACCATCAGATTCCCTGAAGTCTGGTAAGAAGGTATCCCTAGATAGCCTAAAATCAGGAGGGAAGGCTTCATTCAACACTCCCATTGGTTCAGGTTTGAGTTCTTTTTGCCTTTTAGGCTTGCTTTGTCTTTTACGAGATGATTGCAATTCAGTGGGCAGTGAATTTATGTCAAAGATATTATGATAAACTTCATGTTGCAGCTTCATTTAGTTATTACTTAATTTTCTCAAGTATCTTATTTTTTGGGGATTGAGGCACAGGAGGAAAAGATTATAAGACTGGGAAGGCTGGAGGAAAAGGAAGCTTACCGCATGCCCAAGCTGTAAAAGTTCCTATAGTTGAAGTCGACCTAAAACTAGAACTGGGTTAGTCCAACAATCTCTTTTTCCTGTTTTATGTACCATGGTCAATCAATGTTTCTGTACTGATATGTCATTAATGGACTTGCCAGTGATTATGTATGCCATATATTAGATTATTATGTGTACCCTGAACACATTTAGGATATCTGCTTGGATATCTAAGTGATTTATGCTTGCATTCCTGATTTCTTCTCTGATTGTTTATATCATGGGAACTCTTTAATGAGTTTCAGGTATTTATGCTATGCAATAGTGTACCAGGGCATGGATACGGGTATGAGTATCCAAGTATTAGTTTTAGAGAAATAGAACTTTAATACAAAAGATTTAAATCATTAAAATCATGAAAATTACTATTAAAAAGATTTGAAAGATAAGAATTAAATTGTAAAGATAAAAAATATAAAAAAAATTATAGAATCTAAAAGGTTTATGGATAAAGAAGGACACTTAAAAAAAATTGGAAGATGAAGATTGAAAACTAAAAGGAAATAAATTAAGATGGAGAATGAAATGGAAAAGACAAAATCAAAAAGCAAAAAGCAAAACTCATTTTTTCCAAATAGATTAGGTTAAAGGAGGATCATGTAGGGAAGATGTGATCCAAATGTGCCCCAGCATATCATCATATTGTATGTAAAGGAGATAATATCTCGTATGATTTGTAAATTTGCCTAGAATCCCTATGCAATTTTGTGGTGTTAGGATATTGTATACTCCCTTGAGATTGATGGCTGATCTCAATTTCTTATTGGAAAATTATAGTGTTTACTGCTCTAAGCTGTAACTACTGAGGCAGAAAGGCCTCAAAAAATGAGAGTGAAATGGAGCTGTAGGTAAAGGAAAAAGCTAGTGAGAATTCCTTTGCCTCTTTGGTGATGATAAAGGTTGACATTTTAGAGGCTAAAAACTAAAGCTGTTACCTGTCAAGGTCCTGTTTCATTTAATCCTGCTCTAGTTTCACCTCATGATTTGGCCATTTGAACTGTTTTTGCTGCTTCAGAAGTACTTAAATTTAATTTGATTGCTGTGCCTTAGCACTTTGTAAATTATACATTTATGGGCCAGTTCTAATTATCTTCTGCAGATCTTCCTAAAGATGCTAAGGTGTTGATGGATTGTGAAGCAACGGAGATTTTGGAAGGAATCCAAGACCACCTTCTAGTATTATCCAGGGATCCTGAGATAAAAATGCCCGAGTAAATAAATTGTGGTTCAAGCTGTTAATTGGTATGACAATCATGTTAAAAGGAAACCCTTTCATTTGTTTGTTTCCCCCCTGTGCAGATCATTTAATAAAGCACTGCAGCACTCCAAATATGGAAGCCATTACACAGATGTACAGTCTGTGAGACAAGTCTTAGAGTATCCTTGTTTCTAGATTGCCCTTTTTCCAATTGGTATACCTTGTTTCAGTGCATTTTTGTCATTGTTTTATGTTCTTTCAAAATGGCCATTTGACCTTAACAAAAGTTTCAGCACCCTCAAAGTTAATGGAGTTACAGATGGCGAGGTTTGCCTCCTGATTTTATTGTTTAATGGTGCAATCATCTTGAATTTAACATATCCCTCTGGTGCAGATATGCATGATTGGGAACATTCTACCAGAGTCTGTTGATGAGGTTTATGCTCTTGTACCTTCTTTGAAGGTAATAATAGTAGAATAAGTTGTTTTTTATATCAGGGCAAAGGAAATAATTTTGTGGCAACATTATCAATTCTCATACTGGATGCTTTGTATATAGCATGTTTCCATGCTACAGAAGATTTCAATGAGAATACCATATGATTGTTTTTTGATACAGTTCAATTGGTGTGGCTTGGTGTTCTCCATATTGTTGACCAATAATATGGGCACCTCTAAAAATTGCTATCACATTGTGTTATGTCGAGTCTGTTGGATCATGAGTGCACATGCTATGTACTTATAGTATTATGATTTTTTGCTTCTTAACATAACTACATTCTTTTACTGTTAGAACTATATTTGCCATCTTCTCCATTTCTCAGGACAACAGGGATAACAATGAAGGACCGATAAAAGACGTGCTGTCTAACCTGGCAAAGTATAGAAACCCAAAGTAATCCTTGTCAGAGCTTCAGCGTATCAACTGTAAGTAATCCTTTCCTTGCATATCAAGTTATAAGTTTTGTCCTTGATATAGAACTAGTCTATGGAATAGAATTTTAAGGGAAATTGTATTATGGAGTAAAGTGATGAGTTTGACCTTGATTTTCTGTCATGGCAAGATTGTGAGAAGACTTTTTTTTTAATGGTTTGCATTTCATCCATGATAATCAGTAAGATAGCTACTGAAACTTTGTCCTTGAAGAACTCTTTTTATGTATTTTTACTCAGTTTCTGAGTTTGTTGTTTTTCACATGATTGGTTGAATCTAGGGGTTGAAAAAAGCAATGGCCGAGCTGGCCAGTTCTGTGGCCTGCTTAGGGACACTGTTGAGCATATTTGTGAATCGTAATTATTAAGCACGATCATATCAACTAGATTCATGCAATTCAACTTAAACTTCTAGCTCTTCGTTTGAGTTCATTTTTCTCCTGTAAAGAATGTGCTTTTTCTTTTTTAATTTCTGATACACTCGAACGCTACATGCTCTCTCATTTACCAGAATTGTTCATGAATAAGGATTCATTTTAATCTTTTTCTAACCTTTGATGTGATCTATCCACTAGTTAAATTTTGATCTTGTACTGTGTTTATCTGATTACTCTCCTTGCATTTTTTGTAGAGCACAAGGTATACCAAGTGAAAAACAATCTTAAAGGAGCACAAGTAGCCGGGTCTTCAATTCTATTCTGATCTTTTTTTTTCCTTCTTTTTTTTGTGGGGAAAAACTCTGGTGGATCTTGCAAATCTTGATGGAAGAATGATTTGCTA
Source organism: Dioscorea cayenensis subsp. rotundata (assembly GCF_009730915.1). Lineage (NCBI taxonomy): Eukaryota > Viridiplantae > Streptophyta > Magnoliopsida > Dioscoreales > Dioscoreaceae > Dioscorea > Dioscorea cayenensis. The sequence continues at coordinate 7,712,115 of NC_052478.1, forward strand.
ACTGGTTAATTCAAGGTTGTTATCAAATGCTGTGTATATCCTTTTTCTTCTTAGGATTATCCTCAATGGCATCCTATTTTAACCTACTTCTTATTCCCTTGTAGTTGATGCCTCAGATGATATATTGTACTCCAATGTTGTGTTTTTATCCTCTTTGCTCTGGAAGTCGCCTTGCAAATCTCTCTGGACCTCAATTATCACATCAAGCACATTTTCAGCGATCATTTGGATCTCTTCAAAATTATCATGAACCCGGATTTGTCGGTCTCTTGGCAATATCTTCCTCAAATCTCCAATATTAAATTCCTGCTAGACATGTTCGGCTGCCCTAAGTTACACTCCATTCCTTCTGCGTGGATGCTTCCTGCTGTCAATCTTGCTTCCATTGGTTTTAATTTTCATCATCTTAATCTCTTCCTTGACGGAAGGGAATTGCCCTACTGGATTATGCGTTCCTTTAAAAAGCTTGGTTTTGTTTTTTAATTCCCTGTTTTTCTTCTCCCTTGTTTGCTGGTCAGTTTCTGTTGTATTGGATTTGCCTTATCTTTTTAATTTTATCAGCTTCTCAGTTGAGGGGTTCAAAAATGTTGTGTTTTTATCATAGCTCAAATTACATCCTGTTTAAGTTCAATTTAATATTACCAAATCTAATAATTACAAATTAATCTCATGACTCTTCATAACAATTAAAGAAAAATCAAAAGAAAAAAAAAAAAATTCTGATTCCCAAGTCGTTTCCTTACGCCTGTACATCCAATCACCACCCAACCAGGTCATGAACCTCTCCATCTCTTCATATGGGAAGCCAACTTATCCACCCACAGGAAGAAATACCTGATATACTCCTTCAATATAATTAGTCGGCTTCTTTAGTCTTTTAAACATGATTTGTTCCTAGAAGTAGGGCTGGTAATGGGGTGGGGAATCCCCGATCTCTGCGGGGACCCGATTTGACGAGGACTGGGATTCCCCGATTCATTCCCCCCGTGGGGATGGGGGCGGGGGCCAACCCTATTTGTTAAACGGGGCGTGGGCGGGGTCCCCGTCCTCGGTTAAAAATAATATATATATATATATATATATATAAATTTTTAATTTAAATTATTTACAATTTTGCCATTTTTATAAATTATCTAATTAAATTTCGTTTTGCTTAAACATTTGGAGTATTTTGTTTTTGTAAATTTTGTTTTGTTGGTTTGTTGAGCTTTTTATTTTGAATGATTTTTATATTTATCATGTGTGTTAGTGTGTATTAGTATTAGATTTTTTTCTTAAAATCAAACAAAACTTATAGGTATATAGGGATCCCCGCGAGGACGGGGACGGGGACGGGCACGGGGAGATAACTCCCCCTTGTCGGGGAGTCGGGGATGGGGATTCTCCGTCCCCGACTCTCGCGAGGACGGGGATGGGGAGACCCTTCCCCGTCCCAGCCCCGCCCCGTTACCAGCCCTACCTAGAAGGTTTTTCTATTTTAATATTTAAAAAATGTAAGCCCTTCTCTCTAATATAATTTGTCCCTAGGAGGCCCTTATGGGCATTTATATTTTGTAAATATTAAAATAGATGGACCTCCTAAGGACAAATTATATTAGAGAGACCAAAGGGACAGACTAACTATATTAGAGGGACTAAATAGGATATTTTACCTTAAAAACCTAACCCATTCATCATCCTCATCCCTCTATAAAACACTACCAAAATATATACATGCATTTCCTTCCATACTCCATAGCAAAACACCCAAAGAATCAATCATGGTAAAAGAAGATGGTGCCAAACCCAAGCTCCACATAGCAATCTTCCCATGTCTCCCATTTGGCCACCTTTCTCCCTTCCTTGAACTATCCACCGCATTGCCCACCTTGGGCACCATGTTTCCTTCATCCCCATTTCCACACTCCAAACCCTCTCTCTCCCCTTCTCCATTATCTCCCAAAACCTTCACTTCATCTCCCTCACCCTTCCCTCCCACCCTATATCCATCCTCAACAAAGCCTACGACTTTCTCACCGAAGACCTCACCGGATTCTTCTAGTCCTCCATTCCTCCAGTCAACTAGTTTTTCTATGACTTCAGTCCTTACTGGTCTCCAGTTATTGCCAAAACCTTCAACATTCACACTGTTTTCCTTTGCCCACTGAATGCAGCTACCCTCTCCTTCCTCAGTCCTCTGGAATACCACTCTAGTGACCACTCTTCTTGCTCTTCACCCTACATCCTCTCCTGCAAACAGAATGGATCCCTTTTGATAGTAAAGTCTTTTACAAACCCTTTGAAGCAAGGCTAATATACAACTCCATGTATCTCCCTAACAACTCTGGCGTCTCTCCAAATTTCCGGCTTGACTCCATCCTTACTTTGTTTTTGTACAATGTTGGTGTAAGTCTGTCTGTGTATTGGTGAGTGTGCCAAGACCAAGTGCATGTGAGAGTCTTATGTATTAAATGTCCTGGTTGCTAGAATTAATGTAGCTTGAGTGTGCCAATACCAAATGCATGTGAGAGTCTTATGTATTAAATATCCTGGTTGCTAGAATTAATGTAGATTCTTCTCTTGTTGTTTAAACTTCTTATTCTTCCTTTGAGTTTCATCTTGAGCAACAGTGGTATCAGAGCTATCTAATCCTTTGAGGATCACTGCTGCTTGATGTTTCTTTCTCCGGAGAAATAGGCTTTGAGTGTTTCTCTGCATGACAACCAATAGCAATTCATCCAACATGTCTCAACCGTCTGCTCGAATCTTTGATGGGAATGGTTATGAGCACTGGGGTATTATGATAAAGACCTTGTTTAGATCCTAAGATCTTTGGAATCTTGTAGATAAGGGAATCTTAGAAGAAGGAGAAAGGACTAGTGTGAAGGAAGATAAAAAGAGAGATACTTACGCCTTGTATCTCATTCAACCGGCATTACACTGGTCTCTCTTCTCTAGTATTGCTGCTGCTAGGACAACTAAAGAAGCTTGGAAAAAATTGCAAAGAAAGTATCAAGGGGCTACAAAAGTCATGGCTGTGAGGTTACAAACCTTGAGACAGTCATTTGAGAATCTACACATGAAGTCCAGTGAAAGCATTCAAGATTACATCTTCAGGGTTGTGGAGCTTGCAAATCAAATGCAAGGGCTTGGTGACACAATATCTGAGTCTATGGTGGTTGGCAGGGTGATGAGAAGCCTTGGACCAAAGTATAACTATGTTGTTGTGGCTATAGAGGAAGCCAAAGATCGGACTAAGCTCACCATGGATGAGCTTAGTGGGTCACTGCGTGCTCATGAAGCAAGGCTACTCAGTCAGAGTGAATAAGTTGAAGAACAGGTATTGCATGTGAGAAGTGAGAACCCTGTGTTCAAAGATGGTGAATAGTTGCATAACAGAGAATGAGGCAGAGGCTAGGCTCGTGGTAGAGGCTGTGGCAGAGGCAGAACAAAGGGTCTGGAGTTTACCCAGCAAACTGGTTAGCCCTCTGAATATAGAAGAGATGTGCAATGCCATCTATGCAAGAGATATTGGCACATTAGAGCAAACTGTTGGTTCAGGGATAAAAGCTAAGATAAGACAGTGAACTTGGTCACTAAAGAGAAGGAAGAGGAAAACAATCTCTTCATGATGAAACACTCCTCGGAAGTGATTGCAGAAACTATCTGGTTGGTGGACAGTGGTTGTTCAAATCATATGTCTGGAGTCAAGGAGTTATTCAGAGATATAGATAACACTCATACGCTCATAGTGCGTCTAGGAGACAACAAAGAAATCAATGTTGAAGGAAAAGGAATCGTCATGCTCGATACATTTGAAAGGCAAAATTTCTTCACAATGTGCAGTTTGTTCCTGGTTTAGCACATAATTTACTAAGTGTCGATAAATTATTGTCTAGTGGATACTCAGTTATGTTCACTGATAACACCTACATTATTCGTGACTCAAAGACTGGGGTGCAACTGGCTATTATACAGAGGACCTGCAACAATATGTTCCCGATGGACGCCAACAACATAGGAAGCATTAATGCGGCAGAGAATGTTGAGAAGAGTTCAATGTTATGGCACATGAGGTATAACCATTTGAATTTCACTGGTTTAAAATGGTTGAAGGAGAAGAAGATGGTGGAAGGGCTGCCAGACATTGTTGTTCTAAATCACTGTGAAGAATGTATCTCTGGGAAACAAGCCAAGATGCCATTTCCCTCAAGTGGTGCTCATAGAGCAGTTGAAGGACTTCAATTGGTACATGTGGATATTTGCGGGCCCATGTAAATAGAATCAATAGGTGGAAGTAGTTATTTCATCCTATGTGTGGATGATTATAGTCGTATGTGTTAGATCTATTGTATAAAGCACAAGGGAGATGCATATGAAGTATTCTGAAAGTATAAGGCACTGGTGGAGAAGCAGTCTGGTCACATGATCAAAGCCTTACGATCTGACAGAGGATGAGAGTTTTTGAGCAATGAGTTTGGTTCTTCCGGTGAAGAACAAGGCATCAAATGTGACCTTACTACACCCTACACTCCCCAACAGAATGAGGTATTAAAGAGGAAGAACCGAATAGTCATGGAGATGGCTAGGAGTTTGCTAAAATGTAGAGGTCTTCCAAATCGTTTCTGGGCTGAGGTAGTGGTAATGGCGGTATATATAATTAACATCTCGCCTACGAAAGCTGTTATTGGGAAGACACCATATCAAGCCTGGTTTGGCACTAAACCTTATATGAATCACTTAAGGGTATTTGGTTGTCTTGCTTTTTCTCGTTCCAGATCATAAGCTGTGAAATTGGATGCTAAGATGCAGAAGTGTGTTCTCATCGGGTATTGTACAGCTTCCAAGGCCTACAAGCTTTACAACCCTACTATGGGCAAGGCAATCATCAACAAAGACATTATGTTTAAAGAAGATGAATGTTGGAACTGGCAATAAAATTCATCCACTACTCAAACAATCTTAATTAGATAGGAAGTTGCACCATCCATGACTCCTGGGAACATTGATGCATCTAGTTTTGAGAGTGAAATTCATGACAATGAAGAAACTGTTGAAAATGTAAGTAATAACATGGCAGGAAGTGAACCTGTGCAAGGAGATGGCATTGAAGAAATTGAAGACATACAGATTACACCCACAGTGGGTCACCTGCATGATAGGTGAGACTATTAAGTAAAGTTTATGAGAATTGTTTGTTTGTGTTAAATGTTGCAGACTCGTTGCTTATGAAGATGCTGTTCATACTAATGTATGGAGAAGAGCCATGGATTAAGAAATATTTGCAATAAAGAAAAATGACACATGGGAGATTGTGAATCCTCCAGTGGGTAAGAAGATTATAGGTTTGAAATGGGTATACAAAACAAAATATAATTCAGATGGGCAGGTTCAAAGGCACTAGGCTTGCTTGGTTAGCAAGGGGTACACACAACAACCGGGAATAGATTTTGAAGAGGTCTTTGCTCCTGTGGCAAGGATGGAAACAGTAAGAGTGTTGCTTGCTCTTACAGCTCATTTGAAATAGACTGTGTATCATTTTGATGTAAAATCAGTTTTTCTGAATGGGAAGATTCAAGAGGTTTATGTCGAGCAACCAGTTGGATATGTAGTAGAAGGAAGTGAAACTAAGGTCTTCAAATTGAAGAAGGCTTTGTATAGACTAAGACAGGATCCAAGAGCCTAGTATGCAAAGATTGATGGGTATCTATTATAGCTAGGGTTTATGTGAAGTCAAAACGAGCATACTCTATACAGAAGGATTGATCTGAATAGAAGTATTCTACTGGCTTGTATTTACGTGGATGACATTGTTTATCTGAGTTCATCACAAAGTATGTTGGATAATTTCAGGTTAAACATGCAAAAAATGTTTGAGATGATTGATTTGGGGGTCTTGCACTACATTCTTGGGTTTGAGGTGAAACAAAAGAGTAGAGGTATATTCATCACATAAAGAAAGTATGTGGAAGATATGCTGAGACAATTCAACATGCAACACTGTAAATCTGCAGCAACTCCAATGAAGTTGAATGAGAAGTTGGAAATTGAAGATGGAACTGGGAAGATGGATGCTAGGGTCAAGAGACTAGTAGGCAAACTTCTTTACTTAACACATACATGCCTTGATATATGCTATAATGTAGGTATTCTATCCAGGTTCATGAGCAGTCCATCTAAGCAACACTTCAGGGCAGGCAAGAGGCTCTTGCGTTATCTTTCTGGCACTACTAGTCATGGACTGTGGTATTCCTATAAGACAGAGTGTGAATCGGCGGAATATACCAATAGTGATTGGGGCCGGTGTATGGAGGACAGAAGGAGCACATAGGGATGATTTTTAGTCTGGGATCTAGTGTTGTGTCTTGGGCTTCAAAGAAACAAGAGATCACTGCCTTGTCAACCATCGAAGACAAGTACGTGGCGAGCACTGCTGTTGCATGGCAAGCTGATTGGTTGCGTAGGATTTTGGCGGATTGTGGATTCAAGTAGAATAGATGCACTATTATTTGGTGTGATAACAGATTAGCGATAGCGATAGCCAAAAATCCGGCTTTGCATGGTCGAACTAAACATATAGGCATATGTTTTTACTTTATCAAGAGCTGATCTCTAATGGAGAAATTTTGCTTGAGCATTATGGCACCGATGAGCAGATAGCAGATGTTTTTACCAAACCATTGACAACGTTGAAGCATAGTTAAATAATGTTCTTGTTGGATGTCTGTGTTTTTCAATTATGGGAGGATGTTAAGAAGTGATTGAAAATTTAGTTGTTAGTTAACCTAAGATGCTACTAATATTTAGAGTCGTGGAGTAGTTGGTTACTTTATCCAGTAGTCAAGTAACTTTATCCAAAAGACAGGTGTCTGTTATTGTTAAGGTTATGTACTGCAGTTAGGCATGCTTTATGTTGGTTTGTCTTTATCCTTACTTTGTTTTTGTACTATGTTGGTGTAAGTCTGTCTGTGTATTAGTGAGTGTGCCAAGACCAAGTGCATGTGAGAGTAATGTATTAAATGTCCTGGTTGCTAGAACTAATGTAGCTTCTTCTCTTGTTGTTTAAACTTCTTCTTCCTTTGAGTTTCATCCTGAGCAATAGTTCTTGAAAAGCTCTACTGTAAGCCTATCGTCCCTGCTGGTCATTTCCCTTCATCAGTACTACTGCAAAAGGAGGATGGTCATGGTCAAGATGAAGTGTTTCAGTGGTTAGACAAACAAGAGTAGAGGTCAGTGGTTTATGTTGCTTTTGGGAGTGAGCGTCATCTTAAGAAAGAGGAAGTGAGTGAGCTTGCAAGAGTGTTGGAGATATCCAAGTTGCCATTTGTTTGGACTTATAGAGGTGGAGAAGATTTACTTCCTTTAGGGTTTAAAGAGAGAGTTGAAGGGAGAGGAGTTATTTGCAAGGGTTGGGTTCCTCAAATGAAGTTGTTGGGTCATGAAGCCATTGGAGGGTTCTTGACACACTGTGGATGGAACTCACTGGTTGAAGCTATAGGGTTAGGAGTGGCTCTTGTGCTTTTGCCTATGCCTTATGATCAGGGATTGAATGCTATGTTGATGGAGGAGAAGAAGGTTGGGGTTGAAGTGGAGAAGAGGGATGAGGATGGAAGGTTTGATGTGGAGGGTGTTGCTAGGGTTTTGACGTTGGTGATGGTGGAGAAAGAGGGGGAGGAAATTAGGGTTAGAGCTAGGAAGTTGGGGAGGGTCTTGGGGAGGAAGGAGATGCATGATGGGTATGTGGAGAAGTTTGTTGAGTTTCTTGAGAAGTATTAACTAGGGTTGGGATAAACATTTAAAATAAATTAAGATTTATGTAATAAATTTATATGAAGGTTTATATATTTCCTTTATAATGTCAAAAGTCACGGCCTTGGGTATTTTATGTTACCTCTTTGTTTTTTATAATTAAATGTGTTACCTCTTTGTTCATTCACTTTCACCTGCAAAGAGGTTGATTATGGTACTGTCTACATGACTAATAATCATACAATTGTAAAATTTTGGGCATTGGTGATGTGGTAATTAAGTAGGTGAATAGAAAGAAATATACATTGTCTAATGTGAGATATGTTTCAGTCCTATTAGAGAGAAGGTACAATCAAAATTTACAAAACACGGTGTTTTGATCAAGTTACTATAACAATCATTACGATCACTATAACAACTAGCACAATAATGTAGCAAATGTGCTAAAATCAAGAAAATTCAATTTGTAATTAGCACAGCTTTTGCACAGTTGTGTTGTTGCCCGTGCTATTCTTAGTCATTCTCTGGTATTATAGCACCGTGTGGAAAATTAAGAATATGTGATTAGCACAACATCAACGCGGTTACTATGGCAGACGTGTTCAATTCTGAAATGTCCAACATCTCTAATCTTTCCCTCTTTGAGTTCAAAAACGGGATCTGAAGCAAAATACTATCAAAGCCAATGAAACACACAAATGAGACACACTAATTAACATGGAAGCCTCTCCAATGTAAGCGTGAAAAACTGTAGGACCGTAAGGCAATTAAAACTTTTTTCCACTATATCAACCATGGGATAGCAAGTCCTCTCTAAATTCAACTAGATATATACAACTTTAAAGATATCAACACATCAACTAAAGAAATTCACAATATATGCATCATGAATAACAAAAGACACGAAGAAGAGATCAAATAAAGGTTCCAACCAAATCAACAAGAAGAACTTTTTGCAAGGATACTCTACCCAAACTTTGAATGAAATCTAGTGTTGTATTGCAATCCAATTGTCTTGCCCCAACTCTTGGCTTTTTCTCTTGTCCTCTTTTTTTCTTGGTTTCTCACTTTCTCTCTTCTCTTCATAGTGCCACAGAGAAATCCAAAGTTGACATAGCTTTATTTATTTTTTTAATTATGTGAGTGAGACCCATACTTATTCAAGGGTCCCCTAAATAAGGCTAACCTAACAACTCCTGAGTTTACAAAAAACATGATTTTTGATTGGACAACTTGATGAAGCCAGTTATGTGGTACTTTTGACAGTAGATCATGAAAAATATGCAGAGACTGCATGATAATAGTGAAAAAGAAAAAGAATAAGAACTTGCATACTTTTCATGGCTCACCTTAGAAATGTATGGTAGTGACAGTAAGCAAAGATGTACATGTTTGGCATAATCAGCTTGGTCATGTTAGTGAGCATGAAATGAAGGTACTACAAAATAAGAAACTCATTCCTTTGTTTGTTTGTAGGTTTTGTTAAGGATTTATATGGGTTGAAAGGGATAAGGAGGGGGATGAAGTGGAGGTTCGGGAACATAAGAGGAGAAGGAGAGAGAGAGTGGGTTTGGACTGTGGAAGCGACGACATCAAGGAAAGAAACACAGTGGCCAAGTTGGGCAATTTGGTTGGATAATTCAATGAAATGAGAAAGGATACATGGCAAGACTGCTATGTGGAGCTTGGTTCTGCCACCTTCTTCAACTTCAATCCTACTTTTTCTAGCCTTCTCTTAGTTTATTTGTATGATATACATAATATACAAGGTAATGTAGATGTAGATGCTGAAGAGGCAGTGGCGAAGCCAAACAATTTATTAAGTGGGGTCAACGTATAAGTATTATATTACTATCTTTAATGCAAAAAAAAAAAAAAATCATACATACATATTCAATTATAGTTAAAAATAATATAAAAAATATAAATAACAAAATAAAACTGGAGATAATTTATTAAAAATTAATATATAAAAAATTATATCAAATAATTGAAAATTGAAACTGATCTTTAGAGTTTAATCAATTCTTTAATGTAGTTTGAAAGGTGATGAGGAAAAAGCATTGCCTTCTTAAGAGTTTAATTTTTTTAAATAAAAAAAACTAAGATTCTAATGTTGTTTGTCAAATTGGACAAAATATTAAGAAATAGCTAAAAAATATTGAAAATAAAGAGGATAAAATGTGGTTTTAGTTTTACCTTTGCTAAAGTAAAGTAATTATAAAAAGAACAAAACACAAAACCAAAAATATAGGTCTTAAAATACAAGTGCTTTTAAATTTTTAATATTCATATAATAACTCACATGTAAAGATATACGTTTCAAATACATGTGCTTTTAAATTTTTAATATTTATATAATAACTCATATATTTTTATAATTTTTTTTTTCTATATTACATATTGACCCCCAATTGTTTAATTTATTAATGGGCCAATTTCATAATTTTTTCAAATATATATATAATATTTTAAAAATTTTTGTGGGATCATTTAACCTACAAAAACATATGTAACTCCACCTTTGTGAAGAGGGGTATATATAAAATAAAGTTTGGAGGAGAGAAAGCAAAGATGGGAGTTTATCAAAGCATTGACACGTTAGGTTGATGTGTTGGATTCCAATACATAGAGCTTTATATCATGTTATTAACTAGGTGTTGATGATGCTCAGTTGAATATGCTTTATGGGAAAGGAGTAATGAGGATCGAGAAACGGGTTTTGCAAGAATAGATTTAACAGAGAATGCCTTCATAGTGCAAGTATGTTGTTTTCAATAGAGGCTACTGCTGACATACAAGAAGGGATATCAAGGACAAATATGTATGATAGTGCATCAGTTACAGTTAATGACGCTTTTGAGATTTATTAACTCGATCAAATATCACATGAAGCGATTAGAGTCGTACTATATATATACATTCAAAAGATATTTCAAAAATCAAAGTGAGTTAATAAATCCCATGCTGTACAACTTTGATGGGGGAACTATATCCTCACATAGGGAATTTGTAAACAATGAATGCATAGTACTTATCCATTATCAATACAATGTCTTATGATATATGCACAACACTGCAACAATGTTGTCGACCTATAGTCTATCATCTACTATTTTCATAACATTTTATTGCACCAAAATAATGGTTGTTTATTTGGATTTTTTATATATATAATTTTTATAAGTTCTATATATTCTCTGGAATATAAAGCCCATTTTATTTCCATTCCTTATTGTACTTATCCTCTCAATGAAGCAATTGACCAATCAAACCGTGTCCTGCCCTTCGATCTGTCGGCCTATCGGATTCGGATTCAGATCTGGATCCGGATCCGGATCCAAACCATATATATAATTTTCTTTTCATAAATTGCCTCGCAGTTAATATTTTTATTTTAAGCAGTGGATATACACATTTTTGGCCCATTGATCTAAAACAATAAATATAATTTTCCCTAGAGATAAAGATATTCGGAAATCCGGATCCGATAAAGTTATAATATCGGGTCCGTTAGCGGATCCTAGAATAGATCCGGCCCGTTAATAATCATACCTGCCCGTCAATTGGTTTTTTCCAATCTCAAACGAGGCTGACGCGAAGGAGCGAGGAGATCTCTTTCCGATTGATTTCCTCGATTTCCCAAGCGATCTTCTGCTTCTTCGATCGAGTTCGGCCGATCTCGCCTTGTTTTTCGTCGGATTTAGATTCAACAATCCATCTTTTGTTCAGATCGACCTGGTTTTCTAGGGTTAGGTTTTCGTTTTGGGGGCTTTTTGTATTGTAGAAGCGCAGGTTTTTGAAATCATCGACGATGTTTAGCAAGATCTTTGGGAAGCCCAAGGAGCAGAGTAATGCTCTCGCCACGCTTGACAAGCTTAATGAGGTATATCTAATTTGATCTTTTGTTTTGTTTTTTTGCTTTTCTTGGTAGTTGTTTTTAATTGATAATTAGTGTTTTTGATTATAATTTTAGCAATTTCCTATTTGAAAGGTGAGTTTTTTCTGATTGAGTTGCTTTTCCTTGTTGTTTTGAGGGCGATGATAAGTTTAGGAATTGGAAAATTGGTAACTTTTCTATGTGAGATTAGGGAGTAGTTGAGAGTCATCATCTCAATTGTGGAAGGGTTCTCGAAGAGTGGTATATCTTTGATATGGTTTTGGAAATGTTTTGATTACTTAAGAAGGGAGGAGCAAGAAAGGGGACTTTGTGTTTTATGCAGAGTAGAAGTATATTATTTCATGCTAATTTGGATAGAAAAGGTTTTTTTCTTGTTATAATGGTTGTGCTTTGTAGAAACCTGGCTGGTGTCGAATAATTATAGTAATGGCATTTACATGGAAACCTGGCTGGTGTAGAATAATTATAGTAATTGCGTTTACATGGTTTAGAATATAGTGGGTATTGGCTTGTTTGGTTTTTGGTTGTGATGTTCTTGGTTGTCTATTGATGAATGGTTGTTTAGTTCAGTTTAAGGTTTAAGTGGAAATTATATTGCGATGTGTTTTATTTACAGAAATTAAAACATTTTTTCTTAACTTTTCCATGTTCTTTCATTATCATCTTTTTGTTTTGAAGAAGTGGTCATTAAATTCATAAGAAGAACGAAATGTGATTTATTGAGAATTGTTGGAGAGATGCAAAACAATTGTATAGATGCCTTACCTGATGATTTATAGACAAAGGCTTTTAATGATTTGAAGGACCAATACAGTTTAATGTTCATAGACACTGGGGTCTTCTCTAATGGAAATACGTGTGCAAGCATGAACATGCAATGGTATAATTTATTTGTCAGATAGAGATATTATTACTAGTAGATGACTTTTGGAATCTATGATGTGATTTACAATGATTCTCTCTCTGCATCTGTATCTTTTTCTCTAACCTGCTTATATGCTACTATGTAGACTCTAGAAATGCTAGAGAAAAAGGAGAAAGTTCTTCTTAAAAAGGCGTCTCAAGAGGTTGAAAAGGCAAAGGAGTTCACTAGAGCAAAAAACAAAAGAGGTATTGCCATTTCAAGATGATTTGCAGTGTTCAATTTGGTTTGTTAAATTCTAACTTTTTGTCTATTGAAGGCAAGAATGTACATAATTTGTGTTTGACTTTCATTGGATGGTTATAGTTAATCTTCTTTGCTTTCATTTATGTGCATGTTAAAATCACCAATCTATATTCTGATGGTTTCATGTTATCCCTTTGACCACATGTCCTCCTGTGAATTAGCTGAATGCCTCATGTCCTGTGACTGAAGCTAACTTTTGCATGTTGTTTGCCTTAAATATCATTGTTTTTCACTAAGTTTCTGCATATGTTTTTGTTTCTGTAATTAGCTGCAATACAATGTCTAAAGAGGAAGAGGCTTTATGAGCAACAAGTTGAGCAGCTTGGAAATTTCCAATTAAGGATTCATGATCAGGTGCAATTTCTTGCTAGTAATTAGAGTTTTAAAGAAGAATTTCTCTGTGGGAGTTCTCATTTTTGTTTGTGGTGTTATTTTTGTTTCAGATGATTATGCTGGAAGGTGCAAAAGCAACCACAGAAACAGTTGATGCTCTGAGAACAGGAGCAGCAGCAATGAAGGCTATGCAGAAAGCAACGTAAGTAACTAATCATCAAATATTATGTTAATAGAAACAAAGGGGGCTTCGCGATGCAGATGCTCTCAATTTCTATGCTCTTTGCCTGTTTTCATCCCGTTTAATTAGTCTAGCATATAAACTTGACCATCAGAAAGACTATAGCCAGTTGTTTTTTTCCCCTGCCTGATTTAGTTATCTTCCCTGAACCTCTCTTGATTTCTGATAGAGGATGCACTCTAGCAAATAATCCTTGGTTTTTATTGCAGTAACATTGATGACGTTGACAAGACGATGGATGAGATAAATGAACAGACAGAGAACATGAAACAAATTCAAGAAGCACTGTCTGCACCTATTGGGGCAGCTGCTGACTTTGACGAGGTTTACATCTTTCAATCATTTATTTATTTGTTTATGCTTCTGCTGTCTTGATACATATTAGTGCATTTTTTAATGCAGGATGAACTCGAAGCGGAACTCGAAGAGTTGGAGGGGGCAGAGTTGGAGGAACAACTTCTGCAGCCAGCGACTACTGCTCCTGCTGCTACAGTACCAGCCGTTCCGGCTGGCAGGCAACCAGTTCGCCCTGTGCCACAAAAGAGTACAGCTGAAGATGATGAGCTTGCTGCACTACAAGCAGAAATGGCTCTGTAGTCTGGTACCTACTCTCTTGCCAATCCAATATATATAATTGCATATGATGGCCAGTCACTTATGTTGTTATATGTTATAGAAAACTAGTTCTAGCAATTGCTGCTTTAGACATTTTATTTTCTGGGTAAATATATGGATCTGCTGGTATTTCATTGTTGACTAATTTTTCCCTTCATTTATGTATGTCTGTGTTAATATTCTTTGATTGATGAATAATGTCATCAGTTTGCTACAAATTATACTGAAAATTGAATTCTGGAAACTTGCTTGATCATGCAAAAAAGAATAAACTAAATGAAATTAAAAATTCTGCAAGTTCTCCCTATCTCTCCAGTTTGAGATGTTATCTCCTCTTCTCTTTAGTGATAATGGCAAGAACATTGAAGATTGTTTTATTGGTTGCATCTTTGATATCTTTGCCAAACTCAAGCTGGAATTGGATGTTTTGTGATTTGTGCGGATTCAAAATAATGCATTTTGATCAGCATTCAGAAAGTGAAAAGGAAAAATGCACATGGTTAAATGTGCTATTTGCACTAATTCTGAGCTGCACCAACCAATAAACTTACCTTCACTTAGATATTTATTTGTAAATTTATTTTTGTCTGATGTTATATGTTTCTGAATTCTGATTTATGGGATATCATTGATCTCATGCAGGGCTCTTTTGGGGAACCATGTGATCTGAGAACAAGTCAAATGAAGGGTTATGTCTTAAATCATAGTCACAGATTACGTATATCTTGTATATTTTTATCGTCAATAGAACATTCTCCTTGTAAGATATAGCAGGCATTGATTCATGAATCCAGGGAGGTTGATGTTTGTGTAATCACATATTCCTTGTTAAGGCCAGTGCTGATTCTTGGATACTCAGGAGGAGAATGGAACTTTGTGCTTCTTGATTGAATCTCCTTTAGTTGTGAACAAAACTTTGAGCTTTCAGCAACTTATGAAATATATGCAATAATGCACAGATCTAAAGTGTTCATGCCAAATGCTGTATTCATTTATATGCCATTTGGTTTATCTTTTCACATTTTATGTCTTTGTTTACATAGAAATGATTCTGCCCATTGTTTATTAAGGCATATATAAATATGGTCAGTGGTCACTCCTGTTTGCACTAACTTGCATATGACAGACAAACTACAGCTGCCAAACATTGTGATTTTTTTTTTAAAAATTAATTATTTATATCTTATTTTGTATAATTATAGCAAAATAAATTAAAGATTGAAATCAATAAAATAATTCCATAAAAACAAACACATATCAACTAACATTAAAATTAAAATAATAAATTATTTTAAGAAAGATTTTTATTTTGGCTGACCATTTTTTATCACAAAATCATCTCATCTTGAGATGAATTCTAGTGATTAATTAAATACTAATTATTTAATTAAAAAAAAAAAAATACACGCCAATGGGCAATATTGACACATGGGCTTTTAAAACTAACAAGTAAGAACCCCATCCATGGGCTATCTGGACACATTATTCACAAAGCTTGTGGTCCGTTAACATCATATCACATGAATTGAAAAAAACTTTAGTCCCACATCGGCCAAATGAAGAAGGTAGACTAAGGCAGGAGGCTATAAAATGAAGGGTTGGGACAACTTAAGACCATACTTACCTGGACGGGGTCAACGGTTGATCAAGAAGGTCCGTGGCCTAGGCTAGTGATCTCCATTGCACATAGGAGATGCGCTGGCTTACCATCTACCCACGTGGTAGAGTGGACGTCATAATTTGTGATAGAGGGGGTACGCGCACGCGCGGCCCCTGCCAAACTTAAATTCAAAATTTCATTATTTGTTTATAAAAAAAAATTATTAATTAAATAACTGTTTTTATACTATTTTTACTAATTTGAAATTAATATTTTTTTATTAATTTTCAAGAATCATACGATATATATAACCAAATAGAGACGAACACTCGTTTCCATTGGTTGGAGTGTTTTACAAGTGAGCTTGAAGCGGATTCCGGCGATGGCCGGAGCGATCAAGACGGCGCAGTCGTGGTTTACGGCTGAGGCGGCTCCGAAGCCTTCGTCTTCTCTCCTCTCTGATTGGAACTCCTACGCTGCCTCGCAATCATCCGCTGATGGCTCTGCTGGACCTTCTTCCGCCCTTGGCCTTGACCTAGAGGCTGCTGTTCGCACCGCCAATGAGAAGTTCACCGGTACCTTCAGCGTGTTCGTGCTCTTTCTCTTCCCGCTTTTGATCTTGGATTATCTCAATTTTAGATCTAGATCCAAATTGAATTGAATTGGCTCTCTGTTTCTATGTGTTGCTTCATGATCTTTAAGGGTTTTGATTTCTGTGGTGTTTGAGGCTTTGCTTTGCTTTGCATCTATAAGAGACGTAAATTTCTGCTGAATTTCCATATGCTTGATGGCCGAATCCCTAGATTTTGATTTTGATTTTTCTTGTATATGCATGATGATAGCGGAATCCCTAGATTTTGATTTTTTAACAAGAAAAACATGGGATTATTTATGCCATGTTTGATTGTAGGTTGCAGCTGCCGCTTACTTACTGTGATTACTTCAATTCCTTAATGAGAATTCCACATTTAGATGTGTATATTGAGAAGCTTGAACTAAAATAATATGATTCCTTGAAATCCATCATTGGTGGGAATTTTGTGCAGAGCCAATTCAATACTTGAAATAGTAAAATCTATTTATTATATTTTGTGTGTTAACTTTTCAATAGACATCCATCAGGCAATCAAAATTACTATCTTGACATTCCTGTAGTGGTGGCATGGTCATGAAATCCCCTATAGTTGAATTTGTGCTGAACTTATCCACTGCCACTTTTGGATGCACATAAGTTAACGGAGAGTTTGTTAGAAGTTTAACTCTTTGTCTTGGTTTAAGTTTTAATTTTGATAACATTTACTGCTGACAATGAATTCACGTGCTTTGTAATGACACTGCAAATGAATTAAGCTGTTTTTTTTATGGTGAGCCAAACAGAAAGAGTTTGCACAATATATGGTGGTAGTCTTTGTGCAGATTGCATGCACTTATCGATTTTACTTCATTGTTCTCAGTTATTTCATATTATTCTCAATCCACTTTTCAATGTATTTGTATGTAGCAAACTTAATTGGTGTGCGATCATTAAAAAAAAAAAGAAACTGAATGTTTCAATCTAACTGTCTTCTTTTCAAAATTCATCTTCATCAGTTAGCTTAGCCAAGTGGTATTCCTCGGTCTATTGAGACATAAATCATGTGTTGTGGCTTACTAGGCTAGTATTTGAATGTAACCTTATGACTTTCAGGAGTTGCAGTTTAACAAGAAGATTAAATTTTATAATGCTTGCTATTTGTTCTTGAGCAGTGTCTCAAAAGGTGTGAGGGAGATACCTGGGAGTTTACAGAACGCCACAAGCAATGTTCCTTCAGGGAAGTCTCTTATGTACTTTGGGCTGTTCTTGGCCAGTGGTACCTTCTTCATCTTCATTGCCTTCACCATGTTCCTCCCTGTCATGGTGCTGATGCCTCAGAAATTTGCTATCTGCTTTACAATTGGTTGTGCCTTTATTATTGGCTCATTCTTTGCTTTAAAGGGCCCTAAGAATCAGCTGGAGCACATGTCTTCAAAAGAGGTAGTATTTTTTTTTTCCTCTTGAGTCTTATTGAGAATATAAAGCACATAAATTATTGAAAATTTGTTGCACGGTACAATCGGCTACACTGATTACTTGCTTGACGTTTATCTTTCAGAGACTCCCGTTCACTTTGGGATTCATTGGCAGCATGGTAGGAACCATTTATGTCTCCATGGTGCTTCACAGCTACATTTTATCTGTTATTTTCTCTGTGCTTCAGGTAAATATAATACAACTTCATGTTCTTAGCCATCAGTTCCACGCCAGTCAATATTTTTATCATCTGATTCATAAAGTGGTTCTTATTTCATCAGTATTTGCCCAACCTTACTAACTTCTTTGAGAATAAATCATGTTTCGGGGTTTTTTGTCCTGCACATCAACCATAGACTTTATTTAATCAATTATTTGTAGCTCTATGGCTATTCTTTCCTAATTATTACCTTCATGGCTTGCCTGCTTGTTACATACACAATGGAAAATGTTTGTGAAGTTCTTTTTCTAATCTCAGTTGATGTGAAACCTGATACAATCAATTGTCTGCAGGTTCTTGCTCTCTCATATTATTCAGTTTCATACTTCCCTGGGGGTTCTACTGGACTCAAATTTCTGTCTTCAACTTTAATGTCTTCTGTTCTAAGATGCTTTGGTAGGTGACGAAAATGTCTACAATTGCAGTAACTCTATTTTTAGTTTTTTAGTTTCCCTTTTTCTTAGTTTCTTGTTGTGCTGATCTTTGTTTTCATCTGTTTATATAAATGCCCTTGTAATAGCAAAGGAGTCATAAGACACTTCGGTGCTTTGTCTTCATCTTAGACTTTACTGTGCTGTTAATGTGCCCTTGAATTCAACCAGTTTATTGAAACAGAAGAATGACCGTGTGTGTCATTGAAAGGAAATATAGAATGCGTTGATTGTTTCAACTCTCATACCTTCAAAAGTAACATAGTTTGATTTGAAAGTTCTTCAAAGGAAGGCAAAAGAGATTACTATTTTAAAGTTTGACTTAATCAATGCTATGAAAATATTTAAATTAGCTTATTATTGTTTTGGAAGCACTTCTCAAACACATTGAAAAACCCAAGAAATGGTTACTTATAAAAACTGATGGAGATGCTTTTAAATGTCTGAAAAGCAGTCTTTTGGAATATTTATTTATTTATTTTCTTTTTTTTTTATTGATGATGGTTTAATTTCCCCAAAAAAAAATATATTTTTTGGAAAAAAAAAGTTTGTTCTGCTAAACAAAACACCACTTCCTGCTTCATGAACTTATTCAAACTGGACTTAATTCATTATTATATATTATTACTCTGCTCTGTTTATAATTTTTATTTATTAAATTATGTATTATTGAAATTCACTGTGAGATATTTTATTTTTTTAAATAAATGAAAATATTTTTAGTGAAATTGGGATCATTTGAATTTTAGTATTTCGACTTTGTCGAATGTTTGGATAAGAATTATTCTGATACAACTAAATCTGTCACGCCCCAAATTAGCTAACTTCTTGATCTCTGGCCAATTAGTAGTCATAATCGTGAGACAGTCACTTGATGTTTCCACCTTTGTAGCATGTTTCTGCTCATCGAACCATCCTATCTTAAATGCCTCCATCCTTAGAGTCGCCCACTTGATTGCCAAGTTACAATCGACTATCTCATATTGCCTCTTTGCCAAGGTATACACTGCCGCAAACATAGGTATCGCTACTTAGAAGTGATGACTTCCCTTTCCTATAACTTCAGGTTCACAAACTAGTATGTCCATACTATTTGGTAAAAGGAAGTACAGATTCTTAAGTAATGCACCAAGCACATTTGCTTCAACATCATAGAATGGCCTACCATTTATTTCCTCTAGTTCATCCCATAACTCGACGAAGCTATTTGTCAGGAGTGCATCAAGTATTGGTTTAAATGGATCTGAAGCTTCCTTTAGACTGTCAGGTAATGGAGCTAACTTCTCTGGCTTCTTGAGTCTACCATCCTTATAATGTGAGTTGAACTCGTCATCTACATGTCCAAAGGAATCAATTTACCTTACGCTTTTTCTCTATCCCACCTTGCACTAGTGCTCCCATCACAACTTATTCATTAGTGCCTTCCTCATGACTTGCTCTTACTGGCTCTTGAACTTGGACAAAAACACGTTCAGCTTCATCGTCATGGCTATCTGCACTATCATCATGTTATGTCCTAGTAAAGTCACTAGTTCCTAGTACCCTTTTTCCCTTATCACTGATAAGTGGAATTATCCAATCTGGCAACTAAATACTCGCTATATAGTCTCCTACGAACCGCTGAGTTCTAAGCTTTCCGTTTGGTCCAATGTAGACTACCCTCTGTTCTGATGAAAGTGTATCCACTAACAATCCAATGTCCATAATTCTTACCCTTGCCATTTCAAAGATGCATCTTTTGAGTCATTTGCAAAATAGATATGATCACAATAGCAAGCAGCAGACCAACAAATAGCTTCTCATATTATTGGGAACCTATCCCTTCGTTGACCAGGATAGGTGTTTTGGACCTGCACCGACCGGCTTGGATCTTTGTCCTTTGTTGCTTCTGTCAAGATAGCCTTGGTGGTCAAGGTCAAGTTTGTTGTTCTGGTACGTGTTATTATGATCATATTTACTTCGCAAATGGCTCAAAAGATGCATCTTTGAAATGGCAAGGCTAAGGAATATGGACATTGGACTGTTAGTGGATACAATTTCATCAGAACAGAGGGCAGTCTACATTGCACCAAATAGAAAGCTTAGAACTCAGCGTTTCATAGCAAACTATATAACGGGTATTCAGCTGCCTGATTAGATAATTGTACTTATCAGTGATAAGGAAAAAGGGGTACTAGGAACTAATGACTTGGCTGGGACACAACAGGATGATAGTGCAGATAGTCATAACGATGAAGCTGAACGTGTTTCTGTCCAAATACAAGAGCCAAGTAAGGGCAAGCCATGAGGAAAGCACTAATGAACTAGTTGTGATGGGAGCACCAGTGCAAGGTGGGATAGAAAAAAAGCGTAAGGTAAATTGATACCTTGATTCTTTTGGACATGTAGATGACGACTTCAACCCACATCATGAGGATTGTAGACTCAAGAAGCCAGAGAAGTTAGCTCCATTACCTGACAGTCGAAAGGAAGCTTCAGATCCAACTAAACCAATACCTGATGCACTCTTAACAGATAGCTTCGTCGAGTTATGGGATGAACTAGAGGAGATAAATGGTAGGTCATTCTATGATGCTGAAGCAAATGCGCTTGGTGCATTACCTAAGAATCTGTACTTCCTTTTACCAAATAGTATGGACATATCAGTTTGTGAAGCTGAAGTTATAGGAAAGGGAAGTCATCACTTCAAGGTGACGATACCTATGATTACGCCAGTGTATACTTTGCCAAAGAGGCAATATGAGGCAGTCGACAGTAACTTGACAATCAAGTGGGTGACTCTAAGGATGGAGGCATTTAAAACAGGATGATTCAATGAACAGAAACATGCTAGAAGGTGAAAACACCAAGTGACTATCTCACGGTTATGACTACTGATTGACCAGAGATCAAAAAGTTGGCTAATTCGGGGCGTGACAGATCAACATTTTCATTCTAGATTTATATCATTCACAAGAAAATAATGAATAATACTTTGATTGATTAACTTAATGAAGTCTAGTGGAGATACAAATGATTGATTTTCAGTATGTAGGCCTTGTATTAGGTTTGCTATACCTAAGATTTTAGTGAGTGATGATGATGCTCATAACAAAACTAAAAAGTAAACATATTATAATGCATCAAAAACATGTAAACGTCTGTGAGAATTTTTTATACAGATGGATGGTGCAGCTTCACAACAATCACTCCCCATCACATTAATGACAAGAACCTACTATTATTATAAGACCAGGATCCAATTCTTTAAATTGATCATATGATTCTGAAAGTACCTATGAGAACGGCTACCACGTTCATTAAGAACAGTGGCTCCTATGGCACGATTTCCCTGGCCAACTTTCATTAAATCGAGAACATCTTGAGTGCAGTTCACTGAAACCAAACTAGCATCAGTGACTATAACTAAAAAATATATTTAATAGTTTTTTTATTTTATTTTTTATGATAGTTTAATTTACCAAAAAAAAAAAAAATTGGCAAAAGTAGTTCCTTCAGCTAAATTAAAAAAAAAAAACACTTCCTTCTTGATAAACTTACCCAACCGGGGCTTATATTTGCTCTTTGAATTTAGAACTCAATTGATTTTCTGGGTTTCACAACTCATTTACATATAAAAATCGAAAACAATCAGAGTACTACTTACCAGCCATTCAGAAATTGAATGGATTGGAGCTTGATTTCTTTCTCATGATATCATCACGAATTTCCCACGAGGCAAAGATTTACTTCGTCGGAAGTCTGGTTCAGTGACATTCTTGCCTTCTTTTCCTTCTCGAACATCACCATTTGGAAGCCTATTCTCTTGCTTCCCGGTCACTACTGACTCCATTGCATGAACCAAAGCTCTGAAATTAACAATAACTTCTATAAGATTGCTGCTAACAGTTGCTGATGTGAAAAGAATTCCAAATGAAGTGAGTGCATATACCTTGGTTCAATGTTCTGCGAGTTCCTTCTCATGTGACGGTGAATTTTTTTGAACAGAGGACTACCATGCAAAGCAGCATCAGCATGATCACTCTCATCTTCTGTTTGAGATAAATCATTCTTATTAGGATTCTCTGCCTTCATTCTGACATCAATGTCATGCTTCTCGACACCTTTACTTTCCGTTCGATGTTTCCTGATGCCCCATTGTGGCAAACTAATTGATGGCTTGAATTGTTCATTGACAATCTCTTGTTGCTCCCAATATGTACTCAAACTCATGTTCTTTATCATTGTTGGAACTATTACTGCTGATCTAACAGTGGGTACTTTTTCTGGAAACTGAGGCTTAAGTATAGATCTCTCACTAATAGATTCAATCCTCTGCTTGCTCTTAATAATGCTGGCTCGGTCCGTTGATGCTGATCGTCTAGCTGGAGAGGGAGACCTTGTTTTTCTGGAGTTGCTGTAACTATCTCCATTTGAGAAACTTGATTTTGAGACGAGTTCTTTTTCTGATAATGGATGAGGAAAACGAGGTCTTCTCTGCTTCCCTGATGAACAGCTTCTCGACTGCATGAAATATGGAATCAATGCTTAAAACTTTCAGTGTTTTGAATTATGCTATATGGTAAAGTATGATCAAAAGAAGGAAAAGTTACCTCAATCTTCTTGTTCTCGCTTTTTGGTTTTTGAGCAACTTCATCTTTCAAGTTTACGTTATTTGCACTCTTCTGCAAGTGTAAAGGTGATGCAGTTCTCTGATTTTGAACTTCTAATGCAAGCCGACAACTGTGATCTTTCAGTTGTACAACTTCAGATTCTTTACTCTCTAAAGCTGATTTTAGTTTTGAGATCTGGATAGATTGAAATAGAAATCTGACATTAAGCATAAAAGAGTAAATTGAAATCTGCATTTAATTCCGACTGCATGAAAATGCAAACCTCTTCCTTAAGTTCTTTAATTTCACCAGTTTCTTTATTAGCACGGGCTGCCCCAAGTTCTATAGAGGCGACGCGCTCAGCAAATTTAAGGGTGCTAATTGTTTCTCCATAGGCATTCACCTCGGGGTTTATATGGACAAACATCAATGTCTTTGCATTGCCACCTGAAGCAGAGAGAAAAACATGATGAGAACAATGACGATGAGATATAAAACCTTTAGAAAGTTTAGATAGTTGTTAGCCTTTCATCCAATGATGCATTTGTCAACATTTTACTGACTTTTGCCATAAGACAAGATTTAAGGCTTCTAGGTACTTTCCTATCTATGCTAAAGTGAGGAAAAGTTTCATAAGGAATTAGAATAACGAATATACAACATAGCATACCATGTTTTACATGTTTCATATCCCTTAAATGTTCACTATTAATGCCGTATTACATTATTCCATTCACAGTCATCATTGCAAACATAAGTGTTTATTTCTAATACATCAATGGTCTTTAGTTAATTTCTTTCAGAAAGCATAGAGTTGAACCTGTGACCATAAGAAATACAAACTTAAATTCGTAAACAGGTTCAAGAAAAGCTATACTTTAGAAAAGTGTGTTGAACAAGAATTTAGTTACCTAACGCATCTTGCAGAACTTGGGTAAGTTTGCTGTTTCTATATGGAATATGGGAACTTTTCTGGGCCAAAGCAGAGATAACATCTCCCAGAGCTGAAAGTGATTTATTTATGTGTTGGGCTTCTTTTAATCTCTCTCCTGTAGCTTCAGACTTATTCACCCTTTCACTGCCAGCAAGATCTACTAGATGAAGACAACCACGGAGGATTGAACCAGAAACCAATTCTTTTCCATGCACATGAACTGTTAGCACGCTAAGAAAGAAAACAAAAAATCGTAAGAAGTTTGTTAAGAAAGTAAAGTAGTTCAACATTTTCATTCTAGATTTTTATTGTTCACAAAAAATGAAGAATAATATTTTGATTGACTAACTTGATTATAAGACTCTATTAAACACACAAATGAAGTCTAATTGCGATACAAAAGATAGATTTTCATTATGTAGGCCCTGTATTAGGTTACCCATGCCTAAGATTTTCAGTGAGTGATGATGATGCTCATAACACAACTAAAAAGGCATGATTGATCATATTCCTTTCTCAAAAGATAAAATAACAGTGAAGATTTTCCTTTTCTGTTACTACTGCAAAATTTTTGGGATTTGCTGAAGTGCGGCGAACATATTATAATGCATAAAAACATGTAAACATCTATGTGAATTTTTTATAGAGAGATGGATGATGCAGCTTCACTACAATCACTCCACATCACATTAATGACAAGAACCTACTATTATTATAAGACCATGATCCAAATCTTAAAATTGGTCATATGATTCTGAAAGTACCTATGAGAACGGCTACTACGTTCATTAAGTGCAGTGGCTCCTATGGCTCGATTTCCCTGGCCAACTTTCATTAAATCAAGAACATCTTGAGTGCAGTTCACTGAAACCAAACTAGCATCAGGAATGTTGACGCCATTCAACTGAGAATTGTTTCTTATATCTAATGTGTTAATGTCAAGGAACATTTACCAATAAAACTAAATTCCACTGCCTTCAAGCAGGTTTCTAACATATGGAAAGACAACTGAATGGCAAATTGCAATAGAATAGAAAAGGTTAGAGCAACATGCTTACTTACCCTGAACCAAATATAATTTTGAACAAAATGTATTTATATATTACTCATAAATCATTATAATTTCTAGATCAATACATAGTATTTATTGCTAATATATGCCAAAAAGGATATCTTTTGCTTGATCCATCAGTAACCAAAAGATCCCTCACTTGCTCATTGTATATCTCAATCATCTGGACACTGATTTCATATGTGATGATATCTGCCCTTGATCTTGCTATTTTAAATAAATCACCCAAAGCTCGATAATTTACTCCCCATGTGCCTTCTGTTTGTATATCTGGACCACTCTAAAGAAAGAGAATTTGCCAATGAATGATCTTTCAAGAAACACTTGCTTGTGAAAATATTTAATACACATAAGTTATATAGATCCTTTCCAATGAATGAATTAATAGTGATACAACTTGTGCAGTATCATCATTCTCTAATGCAACTACCATCCAGACTAGATATGCTTTTTTTCCGCTTGGCCTTCCCATAAAGCCTACTTTCTTAAAATGCAACATTATGGTTTGGGTGTATTGCTACTGATATCATGTGAATTACAGTGCATGAAAGAGAAAAGAGTAGCACCTGCAGGTTATTGCAAATGGTAGAAACTGAAGAGGTGCAGAACAAGTAAACTTCATCACTTTTTAAGAAATAAAGAAAACACAGTCAGGCAAATCAAGTTTTTTGCAAGTCCTGTATTTATACTTGTGTGCTTTCTTAAACTCTTCCTCTCTCATATGCTTGCAGTGTATCATGAAAATATCATGGTTGGGTGGTTGGGTACAAAATTCTTCTTGGAGAGTGTGCCCATGGTATCATGTTCCTTAATTAGTCATAGATAAGGATTACATCAAAGAATCAACAGGGTTAAATTCTTAATTGGATCCAAGAGTTTTCCATACTGTAGATTTGCAATTCTAACAAATTCATATGATCAACTAATTGACTGATAAGAATACTACATCCATAAGGATTGGGATACGCGACTACATGAAGGTCTTAACAGATTTCAAACTTGATTTAAATGAATTATATGTTTAGAATAGGTACTTCACCCGTACCATTGTATATGTCTTCCCCGAACCTGTTTGTCCATATGCGAAAATACAAACGTTGTAACCATCTAAAATAGATCTGATCAACTGCTGGGTGTCATCAAATATTTCACCTGCAAACAGGAGTTTAAAATTGAACTAAGATGAAAATAGAAATACCTACGCCAATTCAGATCAACATTTATGGTTTATACTCAATAGTTACTAAGGGAGCTGCTTTCAGTAAATGCTACACACTTGAGAGGAACAAAGTCCACAACCAATCAACTAAGAGAGCTATTGCAGCTGAAATTCTTCTTGCAAGGTGTTTAAAATATTATGTCTTTTCCCTACCATGCCATAACACTCAAATATTCCTCAAAGAAAACTAAATGTTATCAATAAATTATTCTAAAAAATAATTTCTAAGTGATTTTAAAACAAGAAAGTATATTTCAAGCCATTTTTAATCTTTATAAATACAGTTTATGTCGGTTACTTTATTACAATTCTAGGATTTTTTGCACATAAATACTGTGCACCTTATTCTTCAATCAAAAAGTAAAAAATATCATCTGATGAAACGGCCAATAGAATGAAGATGAACTCACGTTGACTGGCATTAACCCCAAATACTTTGTTAAATGAAAATATCCTCCTTGCTTCTTTTCCTTGCTTATGGGGATTGACAACCATAATGTTTCCATTTTCTCCAATATAATCAACTGTGGATTTTCCATCCACTTGATTTGATATGAAAGGCCTCACTCTACAGTACACCCTTATGTTTCCTGCATGCCCATATATGACGGAGTAAAGCTGAAAATATGTGAAGTAAAGAATCCATCTCGAAAGCACAAATCTACCTTTAAGGTCTTGCACTTGATTGTAAAGCAATCGATTTTCTTCCAACAACTTTTGGTATGAAGACTTGCTCACTTCAAGGCCTTGTATTGTATGTTCTAAGGCAACATTGCTTATGATAAGCCCATTGCAAAATAATGACACAATAACTATCATACAATTATCAACATAAAGTAATTCAATGTAAGGTATCTGACCAAGCACTCACCAAACTTTTTGACTTCTTCTTCCCATTTGGTTTTACTATGATGAAATTGAACTCTCAATTCATGCAAGGATAGCTTCAGGACCTGAAAAAGTTCACATGGAGAATATATATATATATATATAATAAGCAATAAGAAATATCTTTGACACAACTTCTTGCTCCCATTTTAAACATAAAGATAAACCTCTAATCTTATATGTATGAGCCAAACTACTCAATTCAACAATATTGCTACCTCTAGTTGCTTTTGATGATCAAGTTTGTTCTCATTATTTGCATTTTGAAAGGCACCTACAGCACAGTAATCATTATTTGTCGAGAAGCAAGTTGCTTGGTAATTGTTTTCTTTGAGATGTCTTGACACAACATCTAAGAGATCTTGTCTTGATATAGTTCTGTTCTCATCCTTCATTATGTTCTTCAAAACATATCCAAGCTGTTCACATGACAAATTAAGGATAAAAGTTTGGATTATTATCATGGAACACAGTATATTTCAGCAGATTATAATTCTGGAATGAAATAAGTTCTTATAGGAAAATGAACAATGAGAAAATTATTTGTACATACACCCAAGGATTTCTCTATGCTAATTGAAGAAAAAATTGCACCTTTAAAAAAAAATAAGTTATTAATGTAAGTGTCTTCATTTCTTTAGCTTGTGGTCTAGGACAATGTTAACTTTTATCATATTTAAACTGATTCCTGTAGACCATGAATATGCAATTATAAATCCAACCTGTCTGTTGAGCAGAAACAATAATAATTTTCAAGATTTAAAGATCTAGGAACATCTTTCTAAGGCATAAAATGAACTTTACATACATGAAGCCAATAAACAACACTTGAACTAAAATTTTGGCAAGACATAGAAAAAGATGGACCATAAAAATCAGGGCATATGAAAACTGGAAAAATTTATGGCAGCAATATGCAGGCAATTTTGAACTCAACTAGTATGTCCATACATAAGTGGCAAAGGCAATGAAATTTCTGGGATATGCATATTGTGCCATTGCTATTACTTTTTAAGGTAGTAAAGATAGATTTATCCTGTACATTTACTGTAGGATAATGTGGCACATATATGTAACAGATTTCTGAATAGAAAAATTATATACAAATAAAATTAAAAAAATCCTATCATGAAATAATGAAAATTGGTTGGTGAACTACGATTACCAAACAAAATCTTACATAGACAATGGAAGAAAAGTGTTTAGTTGATGAATTTATCTAATTACAAGCTCTCTTAAGAGTGCAAAATCTCTTTTCTTTGAAAAACAATTGATATTATTGTTATTACTCAGGTTTTTACCCGTAAGTTCTAGTAGCATTTTACATGTTCATTTACAGTCTGACTAAGATGAAACTGATATAGATGAGGAATGGTCACCTGATTTCTCTGAGAAACCAGAAGCATGTAGAGCTCTTCAACGGTTTTCTCAAGTACCACATCAATGAGCTAAAATATCAGAGAAAAACAAGCAAAAATTAGATTGATTTATAAATGCTCTAAATATTTAGGAAAGTTTCCTTACAAGGTATGAAATGAAGAGTTCCATTACAACGGGTAAAATGGAGGACCTATTAATGAAAAGGGAAAATGTACTGGCACAGTAAGAAAGACATGCTATTCAGAAACTATAATTTGGGGTTTAAGTACATGATGAAAACTTCTTTTTTTTTTGTTTTTTTTATTAATCCACATTTTCCATATTCCTTCCTCCATTACCATAGGTTACAGACAAATCCGGCAGAGCAAAAAAAACAGTAAACAAATTGGTGAGGTACATGACATTAATCGAATTCATCAAATTTAGTTAGCATAGAACTAATGGAATTTCAGATTTTTATTGTCCTAATTATTCAAAAGAGTATTAAGCACATATTAGTCAACAACCATTTTGCAGCATATAGAAAATTTTATACTATTTCACTTCAACAGTTCAACTTGGATTGAAATTGAAGCGTTTCAGAAGATAGATAGATAATCTGAAAAGTTTTAGACCGCCAAAATAAGGAGAAATGTATTTCCCACCGTTGAACTTAAAGGTAGGTCATCAGTCCCATTGCACTGTGTAAGAAATGATTGTAAAAGCTGCAGCCCGAACTTATTGAATAAGAAACTGAGAGCACTAGCTGCTTTGGATTCTTCATGGGCAATATCAGTAAAAAGATTCAGACGTTCTAATAATTGTTGGCCATGTAACGAATTTGACTTATCAGGTGACTCATCCCCATTTCCAGAATCGAGCAAAGAGGAAGGAAGCACATTAATTGAAGATGTGATCTTCACAGTACCCCCATACCTCCAAATCCCAATTCCTCCAGCCAATTTCCATTCATGGTAACCTTTTAAACAAAGAATGCAGTCCACAACTTTGCCTGATGAGCCTCCCTGTGAATAAAACATGATAGCAAATATTAGATTTTCATTGATGATATAAACAACATCAACAGATAACAACATTGAAGTCCTTAAGAAAGCATCCGAAGATTCACTTAAATTGAATGGGTTGACCATTTCCACTATACAGCCTGAAAATAGATTAATTCATACACAATTCTAATTAGTGCACTGAAATTTGCACCAATGTCAGAGTTCATAGTCAGAACAGTCATCAGATTCCACACACATCACAAGGTAAAAGATACAAGGCTCAAGTTTTCTTAACATGAAAATATAAATAAAACACACACCTTTTCTAAATCCGATGCTTCAAATGTCAACAGCTTCATCTCTGCAACCGCAACAAGAAAGTTCCTCATATTCTCAAAATACTGAATTGCAGATTGAGCCGCTCCATCATTCGATTCAACAGTGATAATCGGGTTCTCCACTATCTTTCCGCCAAATTTCATCGAAGAAACAATAATAAAAAAAATCAGTTTTTCCCCCACATTAGCAACAAAAGAACACAACTTTTGCACAGAATGAAGGCATTAGCTTCGAATCGAAGAACCAAACACATGAAAACAAATTCCTTTATCTCCATTTACCTCTACGCAAATACATATCCGAAATCTAAGTTTGAAGCATACCTTTGGAATGGATCCAGGATTGACTCTGTTGAGGACATTGCAGAGGATCAACCCATTGCGCAGAGCGAGGCAGAACTCCTCCTCGGATGGCTCCGCCGGCAGAGTCTCCGACGCCGCTCCGTCCATCCTCCTCAGCCATTGCGCAGCTTGAAACCTCCTTGATGCTGTTCAAAAGAAGCATGCCATTGAAGCTCTGAAAATGGTGGGATTTATGCAGAAATAACCCTATTAACTTATTCAAGATAATCCCTTCAGTTTTTAACAATCATAGAAATTTCTTTGTTTATTCAATATTTTTTGCATTTATAAAAGTTTTAAGTATAAAATTATATATACATACATATATATATATATAATAATTATTGAAAAAAAAACTGTATTCATAGTTTTTAATTAACTGTTTTGTAGTTGTTTGTTTTTTCAAAAAACGACAAATATTATATATATATATAAGGGGTATATGTACTAATCAGAAATTTATCATTTAGATTACACACTTTCATTTAATGATATAGGATTTAGATAGTAAATATGTACCTATAACTGAACACTAGTTATCACTGTTATATTTAACAAAATATGAATGCAAAATTTTTAAAATATCTTATATTTATTTTTTATAATAAAATTAATATCACTTGACTATAAACTCTTTTATCGTTAGATTATGAAGTAGGACGGGTTCTAATTTCTATATAAAAAAATCATGGAGACGGTGGGAAAGAAAGGCAGTCAACGATAATTAGGAGTTAACTCGGGGACTTTCATGCTTAAAATACGGGTGGGCCCCATTTCTGACAAATGGAATCCAATTTTAAAAAAAAGGATATTTCACTTTTGAACCCTTAAAAAAGTCTGAATTTCTTGTTATCAAATACTCTTACCTTTGGTTATTACTTATCACCCCCTTAATTTTTGAAATTTTGAAGATCTCCTGCAAACTTTGACTTTTTTTTTGGCCCAATGAAAATTTAAAGTTTTTTTAAACACTACAAATGTTTGGATTCGAATCTTGTAATTTCAAGCATTTTTATTTCAAACACTACAAATTCATGAACTCAATGAGCTTAGCAAGATGTTTTTTTTTCAAATGAAACCCTGAAAATATCATAATTTATAATCTCACTCCATCAAAACCAATTATGAATTTTCAACAAAGTCCTCTCATTCATATTTATTATCTCAGACTCCTTAAATCAATCCCAAATTCGAAAAACAACCCTACAAAATGTACATATTACAAAAAACAAAACTAATTTCTTTCTCATTGAATCCATAAAGAAAACACAGAAAACAGAGAAAACAAAGAAAACAAAAACCAAAAAACCATTTCCCAATCTCATTTATATACCAAAACAAAAGCAAAAGAGAAGATGAGCTACCTGCTTCTTCAGCCTTGCGCAGAGCCATCTCGCCATTGATATCCACACTTGAGCTCAATCCCTTCATCAATCTCTCCTCAGAAAGAGAAAGAATGTCAAAGAGAGAAGAAGAAGAAGAAGAACAGGGATCTCGTGGAGACAACGAGGGAGTGTGATTTGAAATCACTGATAAACAAAGGGTGCTTTTATTAATTGTCACCACCCTTTCGAGTTTGAGGAGCAGTTGAGCTCCATCTTAAAACATCACTCCTGCTGTTAAGGTTTGGACAGCATTTTTCTTAAGATGTTCTGTGTTCAATGATGGGACCCACTTCATTTCGACACGTGGCGTTGTTTGAGTGGAGATTTAGTGGTTGCTGTTCTCGTACTTGTAGCTCCCGCCATGAACTTCCAAATGGAACAAGGTTTCAAAAATTTGCGGTACTGTTGGCTGAGTGGCCCCCTTCTGTCTCTGGGAAACGCGAATTAATTAGAGAAAAGGGTGAAGGGAAACGTAATTCAGGGAACTCTCATATGGGAAACGCGTTTCTCATGCATGAGAAGAAGTTAGATGCTCGTTTGTTTTTAGTGTTAAATGTATTTTGCTTTTTTTTTTTTATATTAAAATAATTCATTCATTATTATAAAAGGTAAAAAACCTCTTGGAACTCGTGAAGGAAAAAATATATATACTTAATATATATTTAGAAAATAATACATATTGGATAATACATTCATAAAGAAATTTAAATAATTATTCTTTTTTTAAAAAATAAAAGCATAATTATGCACATTGTTTTTTGAAAGTTAGTGTTGGGATCCATGCGCTGTCGGTGACTATAACTTATAAGGAATGATATGTTATGATATGATACATGGATTGAAAATAAGAGACAGATAGAGTAATGCAAGCTTAAGTATTAAGATTAGAATTATATGATGTATGTCTACCATTTTAGCAAACAAAAGAAAACCAAACTCATCAAAAGTGAAAAAGGCAATGGCTTTGCTTACAAGCTTGCATGATGTATTTTTGACCTTCACCTATAAATAGCTTTTTATAAGTGTGCTATGTTGAGCAACTTGAGTTCTTGATGATAACTGTAATATATATATATATTTATATTGGATTATTGAATTTGACTTCTTATTGGTCATTGGTTCAATATAATCACTAATTTTAAGTTATTAGAGAAGAAGGTTGATATAAAGAACAATAAGGACTGTTTTTTTTTTCTATGCATGTTAATTTGTTTTCTATAATGGAATTAAAAAAATATCCTTATGCAAAACTAAAGGACTAATTATGCTCTAAATTTTTTAAATAAATCATTAGTTGAAATCCTTATGTAAGATTTTAATAATACAGTATGAGCCATAATATATAATAAGAGAAAAAATAGAACTGGAAAAAAATATGAAATGCTGGAATTTTTTATTAATCCCATCAGCTTACCATATACAACTATATATAGAAAAAAACAAACTAAACAAACTAATCCTATCAAATAATTAAAATAATCTTATCTCATTAAACAACCATCTGTACCAGAATTTGTTACAACTTGAGACTCCTTGTCACTATCCACATTCGATTGCACTTTAATATTACTCTGTGAGATATCAACCTTATCACTCCATGATTTGTTAGAACCATCCTTATCTCTCCATGAACTCACAGAATCATTGCTGTAACTTCCAATAGCCCCCCGCAAACTGAGCTGGGGTCGGAGGCTCAGTTTGTGTTGAAAATAAGTAAGAGCAGCCTTAGACACAGGTTTGGTGAAGATATCAGCAACTTGCGTAGCAGAGGAAACATGTTTAGTGACAAGTAATCCAAGAGCAACGCGTTCTCGTACAAAATGGTAATCCAACTCGATATGTTTACTTCGAGCATGAAAGACAGGATTAACAGTCATATAAAGAGCACTCAAATTATCACAATAGAGAACCGGTGGTGAGAAGGGAGAGATGCCAAGGTCTTTGAGAATATAAGTAAGCCATGTGAGTTCAGCAGCAGTATTAGCCATAGCACGATACTCAGCCTCAGTACTAGAACGAGAAATTGTGTGTTGCTTCTTTGCACACCAGGAAATGACATTCTTTCCAAGAAAAGTACAGTAACCAGTAGTAGATCTTAGAGTTGTAGGACATCCAGCCCAATCAGCATAAGAGTAAGCAGATAAGTCAAGAGTAGTATCTGAAGTGATGTGAAAACCAATGTCAAGTGTGCCTTTTAAATAACGAAGGATGCGTTGAACTATGCGCAAATGAGCCATTGTTGGAGCATGCATGAATTAAGAAACATAGTTGACACTATAAGAGAGATATGGTCTTGTGAGGGTGAGATACTGGAGAGCACCCACAATGCCACGAAAATAACTAGGATCAACAAGAGGAACAACATCTGTAGCAAGTTTGTTTTTGACTGCTAATGGTGTTGGCATAGGCTTGCAATGAAGCATATCTGAGCGTTCAAGGATTGTACGTGCATAGTGTGATTGACAAAGATGTAGACCATCAGCAGTGAAAGAAATCTCAACGCCAAGGAAGTGATGCACTTTACCTAAATCCTTCATGGAAAACTAAGAACTCAAAAGTTGAATAAATGAAGTCACAAGATCGGAGGATGACCCTGTAAGAAGCATATCATCAACATAGAGAAGTAAAACCAAAAGACCATGAGAAGAGTGACAAATAAAAAGAGAAGGATCAGCCAAGCTACAGAAGAAACCATAAGAAATGAGAAATTTACTAAGTCTATCAAACCATGCACGTGGAGCTTGTTTTAAGCCATACAAGGCACGTTGAAGTTTACACACATGTGTGGGATGTTGTGGATCAGACATACCTGGTGGTTGCTCCATATATAGATCTTCAAGAATGTATCCATGTAAAAAAGCATTTTTTACATCTAGCTGTCTAATTGGCCAATGGTGAACAAGGGCAACGGTTAAGACTAAGCGAATTGTACCTGGTTTAACCACGGGAGAGAATGTTTCTGTATAATCAACACCATCTACCTGATGATACCCTTTGGCAACCAAGCGGGCTTTAAGACGATCGAGAGTACCATCAGGTTTAAGTTTGGTCTTAAAGACCCATTTGGAGCCGATGACATTCATTCCTGGAGTTCGTGGTACTAATTTCCAAGTGTCATTTTGATGCAAAGCAGTAAGTTCATCAATCATAGCCGTCGTCCAACCAGGATGTGATAGAGCTGCTTTAACATTTTTTGGTTCATGAGGAATGAAAATTGATGAGGTAGCAGTTAAAGCATATTTATGGTTAGGCTTAACAATTCCAAGCTTAGATCTTGTGACCATGGAATGAGGAGCTGGTTCTACAGGATGATTTATTGTTGTAGTGGAAGGAGTAGAGGCAAGATCAGATGAATGGAAGTGATGTGGTGGTGACACTGGCATTGGTATACCTTGATTATTAAGAGACTGACTAGCACTAGTAGTTTCAGCAGTGATAGGTGGTATATCACAGGATAAATTGATGACAGGATCTGAATATTCTAGGGAAGGAAGAGGAATTGTGGAATTTGACAATGAAGATGATGAAGACGGAGAACCTATAACATAAGACACAGAAGAAGAAGAAGAAGAAGAAGAAGATAACCAGGAATGAAATATGTTAGTAACATGTAACATATTAGTAGAAGATGCTGCACATTTAAAAGGAAAAACAGTTTCATCAAAAACAACATGACGAGAAATAAGGAATTTACGACTTGGTGGTGAAAACATTTATATCCCTTATGCTTTTCACTATATCCTACAAAAATGCACAAAACAGACTTAGGATCAAATTTATTCTTTTTGGTATCCCATGTATATGGAAAACATTTAGAACCAAACACGCGAAGCGAAGAATAAATGGGATGAGTGCCATGTTACATGAAATATGGAGTGTCAAATTGAAGAGATTAGGATGGCAACCTGTTCATGAGAAAAACAGCCGTGGTAAAAGCTTCTACCCATAAAAACAATGGTGCATGACTATGAAATAGCATTGTCATGCCCAATTCACGTATAATTCTATGTCTTCGTTCAACAATACCTGTTTTTCAGGAGTATAGGGACAAGAAATCTGATGTATAATACCTGTCGCAAGAAAATGGGATGATAATTGAGAGTTGAAGCATGATTAGAAGTTTACTCTATCTCATAGCTAGCAGGCCAAATATCTCTTTCAGTGTTGGAGTTTGTGCAAGATATCAAATAACACAAAAGCAATCTCATTTGAAGCTATTAAACATATCATCATATATGTTAATGGTCTTGCAGCATATGGAATTTGGTATTCAAAAGACTCCAACTCGCATATTGCAGGTTACAATGATGCAGATTGGGCAGGAAATATTGATGATAAAAAGATCACCTCAGGAGGATGTTTCTATCTTGGTAACTACTTGGTCACATGGTATAGTAAAAAGGAAAGTTCTATTTCACTCTCCACTGCAGAGGCCGAGTACATAGCGGCAGGAAGTTGTTGCACACAATTATTATGGATGAAGCAAATACTTGAAGATTATAA
This sequence comes from Dioscorea cayenensis subsp. rotundata, assembly GCF_009730915.1. NCBI lineage: Eukaryota > Viridiplantae > Streptophyta > Magnoliopsida > Dioscoreales > Dioscoreaceae > Dioscorea > Dioscorea cayenensis. The sequence continues at coordinate 7,748,041 of NC_052478.1, forward strand.
CCTACAACAAGGGTTATTGACTGTATTTTGTGACAACAAAAGTGCAATTGATATCTCCAAAAATCCAGTCCAACATTCTCATACCAAACATATTGATCTTGAACACCATTTTATACGAGATTTGGCAGAGAACAAATCACTTGTTATTGATTATGTTGAAACAGAAAAGCAATTGGTGGATATCTTTACCTTGATGTTGCAAGATATGAAACGTTGAGGGGTGAGATTGGCCTTGGCTAACTTTAATCCCTATCAGGGACTACAAACGACCTGCATCTGCTACAGATTATCTATGTCATTTGCAGCAGTAAGAAGGAGTTTTGAAGATAGGGGGAGCTGATGACCAGGAATCCTGAAGATAGAGGGAGTTGTAGAAGAAGTTGTAACAAGCCTTGCAACAACCATTGAAGACTTTGGCATTAATTCGGACACAAAGGGGAAGTGGCAGAAATGTTGCAACAAGACTTTGGCATCAAATTATGTCACAAAGGGGGAGAACATTGCTGCCGGCACCAGACTGATTGTTTTAAGTTTTTAAGACTGTCATTCTTTTGATATTTGGTTCAGTTGGACAATTTTTATATTTGTCAGTATCTTATGCTTAATCATATTTGTGTCACTAGTTGCAGTATGTAATATTTTCTCTCAGTACTCTATAAGAAACCAGATGAAGTGTTGTGTCAGTCCTATTTTCTATGTTCCAGTTGATGTTATAACTGGAAGTTGTAACAGTGTTAGTCTAGTCTGTGTCCCAGTCAATGTTGTAACTAGAAGTTATAACATGAGTCAGTCCGAGTGCGGAAGCTGTTGCGTTAAATTATGCCAAAGGGGAAGATTGTTAGTGTAACCACACTATAATTGGCATGATTTGACACCAAGTCAAGATGACATGGCATAATTGATGACATGGCAAAGCATGGTGACATGACAAGGAGTCTTGCCCTGGAGGCAAATATCTTGGAGATCATGGTGAAGCTATTTTTGGTATGTATTACAACTTGAAAACAAGATCATATCAAGATCATATTTAGGTGATTTGATTGGAAACTAAATATGGATAGAGCTTAATTGAAGAAATACCTATCAATGGTATGATTGAAGGCTATTGAAGATATAATTTAAAGAAACTTTAATAAGTATGATTGAAAACTATTAAGGATATGATTGAAGACATGCCTAATGTTGGCATGATTGGGATGATTGATTGAAGATCTTTCTTAGGAAGATTTGAAGGCCAAACTTGTGTGAATTGAAGATCAGGTTTGATAAGTTTCATAAAGACGCATAAAAGACTTGCGCCCTTTGCGAGGTGATTGCGTGGTGAGAAACTAAGGAGGTAGGCTAGTTGCTGGTAGTCGAGATTGGTAGATCGGGCTACACCGACTCGGACTAAGGATGACAGGGAGGTTAATGGGTCTTGAGGTCATTCGCAACGTAACCAGAATTCAGTCAAGCTAGTAGTCAGGGTCATGTTGCAAGTTGTGTTACAACAGGAGTTTTAACAGCTAATTTTGGAAGGTTCTAAAATTAGTAACTGCGGAGATTAGAAAAGAGGTATGGGCTATATCTGGGACGTTGAGGCGTCTAAATAAGCTACCTTGCTCTGAGATTAAATGCAACTTTTGAGGAGGAGAGTGTGCGAGCACTAGACAATGTAGAGAGGGTAATGATCTTTGTTTGGTGGGAGTGAGTGACAAAGTGTTTGTACTCCATTTATTTCATCTCTTTTAGTGGATTATTTATCTCCGGGCTTGGTCTCCCAAACATAGGTGAGTGGACACCGAACTAAGTTACCAATCTTGTATGTCTCCTTTTTGTTTGGTTTGTGTGAGCTTTCTATGAATTTTTAAGTGTTCTCTAAACCGCAAACCACATCGGCGGAACTAATAATAATAATAATAATAATAATAATAATAATAATAATAAATTTTTTTTTTTTGAAGGATAGGGATAAATCAATTTATTTCCACGTCACACAACACATGAGATAAATTAGAAGTACTTATAACTTTTTTTAAGTGTTATTTTACTTATCATCTCAAAATAATTTTTAGTGTTTTAAATTTTATTACAATATATGTAAATAATTTTTTTTCACCTTTTATCTATTTAAACTTTTTAATATCTATTATTAGATATTATATATGGACAAACAATTCTAAATGTATATGAAAATTTTTTTATTATTAAATCTCAATCATGCATTAATGCTGAGCTATTACCATGATAGACCCATAATTTTTCATATAAAAAAATATTTTTTAATTTATCTTTTTATAAATTTCCTATAATTTTTCTATTAAAAATTATGTGTGTGCGTGGCCAGAAAAGTATAATTAAAAGTGGGGAATTTAGGTAATTTATGAAAAAGTGAGGGTTGGCACTTGGCAAGTAAATTAAATCAAATAATAATGAAAAAAATGTGCTCGTGCTCTTGAAATTTCAACTTAATCATAACCAAAGATGTTGACATTAAAAATAAAATTAATTAAAAATTGAAATAAATTCAAATAAACTAGTTAATTAAAACTTTTCTCAACAAAACAAAAGGTTACGTAGGAAATGGTGTTTGCCTGAGTCAATTGGTGACACATTCTTCAAAGAAATGTGAATAAGACTCATTATAATGAACCAATCAATCCATACTTTTCTTTTTCAATGTTTAAATCAACAGATAAATATTTCAATTGCGAATTTTCTTTCTTTTGTATGCAGTCTGTCCAAACTAAAATTTTATATTCACATGATAGTAACATTTATGATGGAAAATTATATATATATATATATATTTAAATAATCAAAATATATGATAACATATCTATTTTTTTCAATTATAATAAATCACGTGTTAGGGCATCCGTAAGTCTTTAAATAATATCACACTCCCTTATCTACAATGGAGATTCCAGATTAGACTTTTAATTTTTACCTACACACGTAGCGGTCCAAGTATCAATAGGCTAAGTTATGGTGGGCTCAATTTTTAATTACATTGATTTGCTTGGTAAACCTAGAATATTATTATTTCATATACAAAATATTTCAAATAATAACAGTTATAAAATATATGCAACTATTAAGTATATTTTAGTAGTGGCATGGAATGTTGTGAAGTCAGAATTACATTAGTTATGCAAAGAAATGTGAGAGAAGTGTGTTATCGTTCAATAGGTCAACAGCCCAATAAATAGATATAAGAATATGTAAGAGTATATATGAACAGAGAGATACAAAGTATATACACATATATATTATATATGGAAGGTATATTACTCTAACAAGCCTCCTCAAACTCATGGTAAGTTGTAAACCGAGAGTTTGTCAACTAGAAACTGAAATTGAGCGACAGCATATGCCTTAGTGAAAAATTAGCAAGCTGTTGTGTAGAGGCAATATATGGAAGTAGAATACTACTAGCAATATAATAATGATGAACAAAGTGAAGAGAGACCTCAAGATCCTTCGTGCGCTCATGAAACACAGGATTGGCAGCAATTCTGATGGCACCTTGGTTATCACAATAGATAGGAGTGGGGTAGATGTAGAGACACGTAAGTCATCAAAATCTGAAGCAACCAAAGAACTTCCTTAGTAGTGGAAGACAGAACCATACTCAGCCTTGGCAGTGAAAAGAGAAACAGTGGATTGTTTTTTATTTTTCCAAGAGATAAAGTAAATCTCCAAGAAAAATGCAAAAACTAGTAGTAGATCTCCGATTAGTAGCATTATCTGCCCAATCAGTATCACAGTATGTGCGCAACTCAAGTGAAGATGTGGCAGAAAAAAGTAAAGATCCAGTGATTGTGCCACGGAGGTAATGAAGAACCTGTAGAAGTGCAACATAATGAGTGGATCGGGGAGCATTGACAAATTGGCTAAGAACATGAACAAAATACGCGATATCAGACTGAGTGATGGTTAAATAAACAAGATCACCCACAAGTGCTCTATAGTGGGTAGGATTAGTTAATAGTTCACCATCAGAAAAGAGACGATGATGCAAATCAATAGGAGTGGGGCAGTGCGGAGATCAGTAATGCCAATTCTTAGAAAAATATCAGAAATGCACTTTTGTTTAGGGCTTGTTTGGATTAGCTTTTGGAAATACTATAAGTGTTTTTTTATAAGTTAAGCATTTCTGGGTTCAAAAAAAGTTGTTTGTATTAGCTTTTCTAAAAAAGCAGAAGCTGTAAAATAAGCTAAAACCAGCTTTTTTTCAGAAGCTAGTCATAACCAGCTTCTGAAAAAAGCTGTTTTCAGCTTCTGCTTTTACAGAAAGCTAATCCAAAAAACAAAATACAAAAAATTGCTTAACTTACTCTGGAGAAGCACTTTTTTCCAGAAGCACTTCTACTAAACTAAAAAAAAGCACTTTTTGGAGAAGCCTACCCAAGCAAGGCCTTAGATATCAAGTAATCTCGACGAGAATAAAAGACCTCAAGACCTAAAAAGTAACGAAGCGGTCCAAGGTCTTTCATTTGAAACTCAATGTGTACCCGTTATTTCAAAGAAAGAATAATATCCGCATCATCACCAGAAATGACCATATCATCAACATAAAGAAGAAGAATAGTGAGGCCTTGAGGAGGCTGCTGAGTAAAGAGGGTATAATCATAAAGCTCTTGGTGAAACCTAGAGCAAAAACCACAATGCAAAAACGCTCAAACCAGGGGCAATGAGCCTGTTTGAGTCCATAAATAGCCTGATGAAGATGATAAACATGGTGAGGAGAATGAGAGAAACTAGGAGGAGAAGTCATATAAACATACTTAGAAAGGTCCCCATGTAAGAAGGCATTTGTCGCATCTAACAAATGAAGTGGCTACTGACGAGCAGTTGCAATAGCGAAAGAAAGACGAACAGTAGTCAACTTGGCCACATGAGCAAATGTCTCATCATAGTCAATGACATACTCCTGAGTGAAACAACGAGCAACATGACATGCCTTGTGACACTCAATGCTACCATTAGCTCTGGTTTTGACCCGATAGATCCACCAACAGCTAATACGAGCAACACTAGAAAGAAGTAGAACAAATTTCCATGTATGCATGCGCTAAAGGGCATCGAGTTCTTTTGTCATAGTCTGCTTGTGGGATCGAAAATACGCGTCTGGCATCATGAAAAAGACACCAGATAATATATCGAAGCACAAATATCATATTTGTTTTGTGTGGGTTCTTTCATTCCTAATAGGGGCAAGCCCCTATTATTAATTACCCCAGATTAGAAATCTTAGGAACCTCCGATTAAGGGCAAAAGTACAAGCAAAGGGATAAGAGAATTTATAAATTTTATTATATAAACATATTTATTACATCACTTATATATATATATAATAATAATAATAATAATAATAAATAAAATAAAATTTTTGGGAATAAAAAATAATAATAAATAAACAAACAAACTCAATGTATGCACCATGGTGGCCGATAAAGCATGCATGCCTGAAAACCTTAAAAAATAAAAATAAAAATAAAAATAAAAATAAAAATAAAAATAAATAAATAAATAAAAAATGCACACTTGCATGAGAATGAAGATTACATATATAAATAAAAAAAAATGAAAAGCATGTTATAATCTGGAGACATGCATTAAAAATAATAATAATAATAATAATAAATAAGAAAAAAATCAAAAGGTGTGGACCCACCATGAAAAAGTTATTAAAAAAAAAGACAAAAAGAAAATTGATGATGAATAATGAAGAGTATGCATGTAAATTCACGAGGAAGCATGCAAATATATAAATATAAATATATATATATAATAAAAAAAATGAAAAAATGAGAAAGCATGCATACATATGTGGCAGAATGCATCACAATGCATATGAGAATGCATCCCAGAGTGCAGGTCTATCATAAGAGAAACAATACAAGTATGGATATATATATATATATATATATATATATATATTAGGTTTGGTATTCTCCAGTATTTGAACAACATTTCCTTCTATCCAAAGTAGCATCAGGGGTTAGTCAATGATTGAAATTTTTAACCCAAAGGCAGTAATAAATTTCAAAGCGATAACGAGATGCCTATCACATACAACAGCAAAGCATGTAATGTGATGATAAGGCATAGATAGTAGTGACTCATTCATTTCAAGACGGCAATGAGCCACGTAACGCAGTGGCAAGGCACAGGTGGTGGTCAACAAAAATTTCAAACCAGGCAATGCGGCAGGCAACGCAGTGACAAGGCACAGGCGGCGGCAGTGATAAAAAATTATATACTTCATATTAATTCTATCCCCTAATTTATACTATTCATGCAAGTTTTCTTGAGTGGCCATTTGGCCTGTTTTGATTGGTAGATAAAAAATATTTTTTTTTACAAACCCTAGATCTCCAAAATCTCCTTGACCCTATTGCTTCCGGCCCTAGCCGCCTCTTTCGCTCTATCTTCCACTCCCAAAAAAACCCTAGATCTCCAAAATCTCCTTGATCCTATTGCTTCCGGCCCTAGCCGCCTCACTCCCCATCGATCCCTTCCTCCGTGCCTCCCCCTCATCCCTACATCCTCCCTCTTCTCTCCCCCATCCCTTCCCCCTCCGGCGACCACATGTTTATGGATCTCGATCGACATCGGCACTGCGCCTACATGAGCCCGGAGGCGGTCTGGAATCTAGGGCTTACAGTGCTAGAGCTAAGGATATCAATGGAGATGATAAATGGGAGGTTGTCAAATGGAAGGATGTCTAATGCCACCACCGTGTCTCCGGAAACGAAAGCTTCAAAGAAACACCCGATTCATGAAGTTGAGTCTTCGACTTGGAGAATCCTTCATTAATGGTCTCGCTTTTCAAGCATTGAGTTTGAAAAGAATCCACGCCTACCGTGAGTTTTTGAATTAATACTATAAAGTAATATATATATAGAAGTTTATGTGTTTTTGTTTATGGTTTTTGTTTTTGGTTTTCCATTCTGATCTCCATATTTGTTTGGTTGTTTGGTTTTCCACCTCTCAAATGGCCAGGGCTCTTCCTCATCCTCGCATCGCACCCGGCCAAGATTCGAATCTCAAGTTTGGTTTTTCACTAGAGATTGGAATCTCGATCCATCAACCATGAAGGCGTCTCTCAAGTTTCTAGAGGATCAGAAGCCCTTGACGCATGCCAAGATCCCGATCAGCATCCTCGCCCTGGAAGGTGAATAGGACGAAGGCTGAGGAGTCGGCTGACATGGTGGAAGGGAGTGGTGACGTGGCATCCATTGGTTAAATTTTGCATCCTTGCATCTGTATTAATTTAATTAATTAAATTTGTACAGATGTTTGAGTCTCTTTCTCAAGATTGTGAAGGATAGATACTGGATTTCTCACTCTCATGACGATGGAGAACAAGGAAGAGGGATTCACCAACCTCGAAGGTGAAATATCAATTTGATATATATGAATTGGATAGGATATACACATTAGCATTTTGAAAATTCAAATCTTTGTCTGATAAGTATGAAATTGATATGAATTGATAGGATTTGTACCTTTTTCATATGAAATCATATATTTGAAAATCCAAAACTTTGTTTAGATTTGGATTGGATTCTGATACATATATAAATTTAATGGTAGGAATTGAATAGAATTGACACGTTGGTAGCTCAGTGCATTTTAGATAAGAATGGTAATTAATCTTTACAAGCCCACTAATTTTTTATCTATAGCATTCAATTGTTGGTATAAATGCAATCCTAATCCTAATGTTATTTGATCTTACATGGTCCCACCATTGGATGTAGTCAACTCAATTCCTTGACATGTGTAACTCAATTCCTTGACATGTAATCTTATCATGACATTGCATTAAAATTACTTTGATTTCTCAAGTACATGTACATTAATTACATTAGATCAAATAAATCTCAACTGCCATCCATTGTTGCTTATAAAACCATCTCAATGCATTGTAACAAAGATAACTCTCACTTTTGGCCCACACATCTTAGACATTGTTTGAAAGTTGGCTGAGGCTATTCAATATTAGGTAAATCTTTTAATTATGATTTCTTTATTTGTTAATTTTAATACCTAGCATCCTTTATGTTTATTTTATAAATTTTTTTTTATTTTATAATAATTTGAAAGCCCATTTGATTTTTTCCATTGAGTTAAGGTTGTTTGATACAACGTGGTGCTGGTTACAAAAAAAAAAGGGGCTATATTATTATTATCTCATCATCATCATTATTATTGTCAATATTATATGTTTCCAAAAATATTTTCCCTACTAAAATTTGATAACAACCATTTAATGGGTCACATTAACATATATATATTTAATGTTCATATACTTGGAAATTATTGAATTTAATGTCTATTGTAATTAAATTAAGAGAAACTTCTCGCAAATCTTAGATGATAATGGTATTATGAAATTAAAAAAAAAACGAGGATCCTTTTATAATACAAAAATATCTAAAAAGTTTGAATGTGAAAATTTGAAAAATTTTAAAACTTAAATTGTTTTTTTTTAAAGGAAAATTGGTAGGATTGTAATTAACCAAAAGTGTAGGGTTTTATTTAATAATCTCTAAAAGTCGTGGGGGTGAAAATTTTAAAAATTTTAAAAATTTTAAAGCCAGCTTTTAAATGGATAATGCT